>NW_004955450.1:1612959-1615360 GCF_000276665.1 Chinchilla lanigera | reverse complement strand
CAATCAATGAAATAAAAGATACAACTGAAAATGTACCAACAAAAAAAGTCCAGGCCCTGACAGATTCACTGCTGAATTCTCCAAGAAATTTAGAGAAGACCTAACACCACTACTTCTCAAACTCTTTAATGAAATTGAAAGAGAAGCAGTACTCCCAAATTCATTTATGGAAGCAAGCATTATCCTGATACCAAAACCACAGAAGGACCCACCTAAGAAAGAGAATTACAAGCCAGTTTCCCTAATGAACAGATACAGAAGTCCTCGCTAAGGTACTGGCAAACAGAATGCAGCAAGTCATCAAGATTATATACCATGACCAAGTGGGATTCATTCCAGGAATGCAGGGATGGTTCAATGTACGTAAATCATAAATGTAATACACCATGTTAACAGAGCCAAGGACAGAAATAATATCATGTCAATAGATGCAGAAAAAGATTTTGATGAAGTCCAGCACACATTCATGATTGAAAAAAAAAACTTCAGAAAATTGGAATAGATGGTCTAAGAGCCATCTATGACAAACCAACAGCCAACATCATACTAAATGGACAAAAACTGAAAGCTTTTTCTCTAAAATCTCTTGTTCATTATAGTCCTGGAACCTTTAGGCAGAGGAATTAGAAAAGAGAAAGAAATAAAAAGAATAACAATAGGAAAGGAAGAAGAAGTTAAATTATCAATGTTTGTAGATGATATAGAAGACCACAAAAACTCCACTAAAAGACTGCTAGATTCAATAAGCAAATTCAGTAGCACAGCTGGATACAAAGTCAACACTCAAAAATCAATAGAATGCATGTACATGAATAACAAACTTACTGAAAGAGAAATTAGAGAAACAATACCTTTCACAATAGCATCCAAATAAGTGAAATACCTAGGAATCAATCTAATGATGGGGGCGCTGGGGATTTAGCTTAGCGGCACAGCACCTGCCTGGCCAGCGCGACATCATGAGTTCGATTCCCAGTACCAGCAAAACAAACAAAAAAATCTAATGAAGGATGTAAAAGACCTCTACATTGAAAACCACAGTACTCTGAAAAGCGAGATTGAAGTGGGTGTCAGAATAGAAAGATATCTCTTGCTCTTGGGTAGGAAGAATGAATATAGTGAAAATGGCCATACTTTCAAAACTGTTATACAGATTTAATGCAATTCCAATCAAAATTCCAATAGCATACCTCACAGAATTAGAGAAAACAATCCTAAAATTCATTTGGACCAGAAGAGACCTAATATAGCAAAGAAAGACCTAATATGGCAAGAAAGGAATGGCAGTGGGCATCACAGTCCCTGACTTGAAATTATACTACACAGCTACTATGGTAGAAAAATTAAAATAAAATAGAATAAAATAAAATAGTACTGGCAAAAACAGACCTGAAGATCAATGGACCAGATTAGAAGATCCAGAAACAACTCCAGACATACTCAGCCACCTTATTCACTGGAAGAAAGATAGTCACTGGAAAAAAAATATTGAAGAGATAAATGGTGCTGGAAAAACTGGCTCTGCATGTGCCAAAGATTAAAATTGGACCCATATCTTTCACCATGCACTAAACTAAATTCAAAATGAATCAAAGATCTAAATATTAAAACAGAAGCATTAAATCTGCTGGAAGAGAGATTAGTAAAACTCTTGAAGACATTGGTGCAGGCAGACTTTATGAATAAAACCCTGATTGCATAGGAACTATCACCAAGAATCAATAACTGGGATCTTATTTAAAAGCTTTTACAGAGCAAGAGAAACCATCAACAGAGTTAAGCAACAACCCACAAGGTGGGAAAAAATGTTTGCCAACTGTTCCGCAGACAAAGGATTACTATCGAGAACATATAAAGAACTCAAGATAATCAGACCTCCTAAATTTAAAGACCCAATCCAAAAATGGGCATCTGAAATGCATACACACTTCTCAGATTAAGAAATACAAACAACAAATAAATGTATGAAAAATGGTCAACATCACTTGTCATTTAAGAGATGCAAATTTAAAGAACACTGAGATTCCATCTCATTCCAGAAAGCATGGCTTTTATCATGAAATCAACCAATAACAAATGCTGGAGGGGCTGTGGGGGAAAAAAGAGCCCTTCTCTACTGTTGGTGGGAGTATAGAATGATGCAACTGCTGTGGAAGTCAGTGTGGAGATTCCCCAAAAATCTAGGATTAGAAGTCTCATTTGACCCAGCTATTCCCCTGCTGTGTATCTTCCCAGAAGATTTAAAAACATCATACCACATCATACCAATATGTGTGCACCCATGTTTATAGCAGCACAATTTGTAATAACTAAATCTTGGAAGCAACCCAAATGCCCATCAACCAAAGAATGCACAAAAAAGATATGGTCTTTTTATACAATAGAGTACTACTCAGCTATA
>NW_004955450.1:1610168-1612593 GCF_000276665.1 Chinchilla lanigera | reverse complement strand
TCTCCATCGTTTGATCTTGTGTTTGTATGAGTGTGAATGTACTTTCTAGCCTCCTTATGGTTCTGACTCTGTTCTGTTCTTTTTATCTCTTTTCTCCATCCTCCAGTCTTCTGCACCAGTTTCCCAAAGTTAGTGTGATCCCCATTTGTCCTCCAACCTGCCTTGTAATCTCTTCCTCTTCTTCCACTTCTCTATTTTCTCCCTAACCCATTTTAAATTTTAATCCCTGAGGGAAAAATTGCACATTAGGGACTTGTATACAGCATATAATTTTCTGGCTTGTTTTTCTATCTCTCTCTCTTTTTTTTTTTTTTTTTTTTTTTTTTTTTTTTTTTTTTTGGTCTTTTTGAGACAGGGTCTTGCTATGCAGTTCAGGCTGGCCTTGAGCTCACCTTGTAGCTGAGGCTGGTCTCAAACTCACAGCGATCCTCCTGCCTCAGCCTCCCGAGTGCTGGGATTACAAGCGTGTGCCACCATGCCTGGCTTTCTGGCTTGTTTTTGATTTTGCTATATAACTACAAATCTGCTTCATACAGTTAAAGGTAGTGAATCAATGATTAGCTCAGTTTGTCATTTTTGAGGCTGTGTTTGATGCTATTGTCATAGCTGATGGTACCACTATACCCAAAAGTGACATAATTGTTTTAAACAGCTATTCTTTCTGGTATTCCAAGACGGAAATTGACCAAGGGTCATACAAAATACTGTGGATCCAGGTTTTCAACTGGCTTCTTTTGGTCTTTAGTGTGTGAACAGATTTCCTGCACACTCTTGTATATGACTCTCTGGGTGACTATTATAAAATAATTCTATTAATTGTCCTGTATATAATTGTTCCCCTTGCAAAACCCCAAACTATGATAGACATACAGTTAAGTGAGGCATATAGAACTCCAATTAGCCACCATCAAAAAAAATTTACAGCTAGGCATATCATAGTCAGGATTCCAGAAATTCAACCCAAGAATAGGATCTTAAAAGCTGTTAGGGTGAAGAAACAGATTACCTATAAAGGAAAACCCATTAGAATCACAGTTGACTTCTTTGCACAAACCCTCAAGTCAAGGAGAGCTTGGAGTAAAGTATTTCAGGTTCTAAAAGGAAACAACCTTCAAGCCAGATTGATGTACTCTGCAAAACTATGTTACAAAACTGATGGAGAAATAAGATACTTTCATGACAAAGAACATCTGAGGAAATTTAAGACCACCAAACCAGTACTCCAAAATGTTTTGAAGGACATTCTAGAAAAAGATAACAGAGACTGCAATTCCATGAACCCCAACAGAAGGAATCCACCAGGAAAGACAAACAATTAAACAGAGGGAGGAAAAAAAAGGGGGGAACAAACAACAGGAAAATAGCATGACAAGGATAAGTCAATACATACCAGTTGTAATCATCAGTGTTAATGGTCTCAATTCACCAATCAAAAGACACAGACTGGCAGAATGGATCTAGAAGTAAGATCCAACAACATGCTGCATACAAGAAATACATTTAGTTCAAAAACAAATCCATAGACTGAAAGTTAAAGGATGGAAAACAATACTGCATGTGACAAGAACCCTGAAAAAAGCAGGGATAGCTATTCTAGTTGCAGACAAAGTGAATTTCAAGCCAAGACTGATTAAGACAGATTAAGTTCACTCCATCTTTGTACAGGAAACAATCCAAGAGGAAAAGATAAAGATCATAAATATATATGCAACAAATACCAGTGCATCCATCTCTATAAAACAAATATTAACACACATTAAAAAATCAAATAAGCGCTAATACAACTACATCGGGGGATCACAATAACTCCACTGTCACAAAAAGAACAACTGGACAAAAAAATCAACAATGAAATGTTAGAATTGAACCAAACTTTTGAATGAATGGATTTAGTAGATGTCTATAGAGTGTTGCACTGCACAATATCAGAATATACATTCTTCTCAGCTGCACACAGAAGGTTCTCCAAAATAGACCACACACTAACTCATAGAACATGTTTAAGTAAATGCAAAGGAATTAAAATTATCCTATGCATCTTATCAGGCCATAGTGCAATGAAATTGAAAATCAATGGCCAAAGAAACCACAAGAAGTTCATAAACACATGAAAATTAAATAGCACCCTCCTGAATAACCAATGGTAACAGATAAAATTAAAGAAGAAATTAGAAAGTTTCTACAATTAAATGATAAGGACAACATACTGGAACTTATGGGATACAAAGGAGTCCTAAGAGGGAAATTTATAGCAATGAACTCATGTCAGAAAAACAGAGCACTCACAAATAAACAATTTAATGGTGAACCTCAAACTTCCAAAAAAAAAAAAGGAAAACAGGCTAAGCCCAAAGGTCATACAAAGGAGGAAATTATAAAGATCAGACCAGAAATTAATCCATTGGAAACTAAAAAAAAAAAAAAA
>NW_004955450.1:1293325-1607118 GCF_000276665.1 Chinchilla lanigera | reverse complement strand
CTCTTAGTTCATTGAAAAGAAAGGTGTGTGCTAATATAGTTTGGACAATTAAATGCCACTATTTTGTTCTCTGAGTAACTAATTTAAAAATAACAATACACAATCCGTTAACCATTGTTACCTTCCTATTATCTTGTTTTGAAATTTTGTTTAATTTTTTCTCTTTAAAATAAAAATAAATAAAGTTAACTCATCTTAAAATCCTTCCCTGATTTAAGACTGTCCTAAGTAAAATATTGACCTCTTTTCTACTGGCTTCTGTTCCTTTCATTTCTCTTATTATTCTTTACCCGGCAATATCTTGGGTGCGTATTTTTGAAGACTGATGACAGCACTTATGACCTCCCAAAGCTACTCCCTTGGTGACCACTAATGGTTTATCTAGTGTCAAACAAGATCTTTGTTTTCTTGATTTTAGATAAATTTGCAGCCCACTGCTTCACCAGTCATGATGTCAGTTGTTTACATTTCAGCAAAATGTTTGTCGTAACTTTCAAATACAGGGGAACTGTAGACAGACGGTGTTTATCACGTTGCAGAGGCTGTCAGAAACGGTTGGCCTCAACATAACTGAGTCACGTCCAGTGTTTACATTGTAATCTGCACACTGTCAGCCCTGCTCGCTGTAGTGACCGATTACAGCACGAGAAGATGAACGGTAAAGGAGTTTGATACTCGTTGCTCTGTATTGCTCTGCATTCATCTTTGCACAGACACACTTTATATTGATGCGGCTGAACTGTGAAAAGAAGCCACTCCAACAGTGGGGGTCCTGATATTACTGTTGTAGTTAATGACCCTCTTCTGAAAGTGAGATGTGGAAATTCACATGCAAAAGGTGTTTTCTGTGTGATATTCTTCCTTGGCATCTCCAGGGCGGTCAGAAAAAAAGCTTAACAGTTTAAATATTTTTCATGTTTCTCTGTGCTATCAGTACAGTTATCTCTATGATAAGAGATCTAAAAATGAAGTGGACCTTGGTGTGCACACAGTGATCCTATCAACCATTGTAACTAGTTAAAGCCAATTTCTCAGTGTCAAGCATTTACTTTGTTTATTGAGTAGGAGTGAGGGATATGTATAAATTTCATATTGCTTCAGATATGCCCACAGATCATATATTTATATGCACGTATTGAATTTTAAATACCCTACTTCCTTCCTGATAGCTTACACATTTCCTCCTCCTCCCAGTCCCTTAAGCCAGCATCTACTTATTCTTCAAAATAATGTCAGGCACCTGTACCTTTAGGAAGGCTTCCCTAAGTCCACTGTTGACTTAACATCTGTGCCAGCCTTGTTGTAGCACCATAATACATCATTTCTGCTGCACAATATTACTGCTTTTCATGTTTGCTTCCCTTACTAAACTCTTTAAGTTCCAAAAAGCTTAAGAACTATTTTAATGATGTATCACTAAAGGAAAAAAAGAAGTGTTTTCCATATAATAGGGTTAAATAAGTATTGAAGTATTTCATTTAGGATATCATTCTTGTGCTTAGAATCCTCGCGTTCATGGTCTTCCTTCCTGTGCATTCACTCCTGTGCATTCATCCTAAGGCCTGCGAATGTCTTTGGTCTGATGCCTGCACCACCATCCTTTCCCCATTGCCTTGTGATGCTGTTCCTGTAATAAGCCCCCATTTCCTCTGATTATCTATGTCTACTGTTTTCAGGACTACATTCAAGATGGATTTCCTTCAGAAAAATCTGTGATTGTGGTGAACAATATAGACTTTCATAATATTACTGAAAAAAAGGGTGATATGGAAATTGAATGAAAAGTTGGCATTAGCCTGCAGACTTGAAAGGAGAAAACTGCTAAACAAAGAGGAAAGTGAAGGGGAGATAATCTTAACAGAGTTGAAGTATTATTCATGTTTCTCTGTGTTGTCAGTTCAGTTATCTCTATGACAAGAGCAGCACCTCAGAAATGACAAGTCCTGCCCTGTTGCCCAGATGTTACCCTAATATGTGTCCGGGGGTAACAGAACTGTGTTTCTGGATCCCTTATCTCTGAAGTGGTAGTTTGAGGGTTCCTCCAGGTCTGTAGACACGGACTCTTGCAGATAGGTGGGAGTGGCAAAACTGATGAGTGGAATTTAACCCGTGTGCATCTGTGGGGGTCTGTGAAACTGATGTGAAGATGTACACTCATAGCACATGGAGAGTTTTCAGTTTCTATCTGACTAAAGACGAGAAGCACTGTAGGGTTTCAAGGCAGAGCTTACAAACACCAGTAGAATTTAATGATTTTTCCTCCCTCTGATTGTCTTAAAGCACAATTACTGAGTAGTATATGAGTTAGAATGCTTTCAGAAAGCAGAATCAAAAAGTGAAATCTCAGAGCAGATGCATCATTTTTCCATCCCATAATGCTAATAGTAATATTTTTAGTGTGGAAGACTTCTTGTTTCCAAAGATTCTTTTGCACCCCATTTTTCATCTGATCAGATCTTCCTAAATGTTAAACCAAAATCATGGGCTATAAGAGCAAGAAGCCAACGGTTCCTGCTGGGGAACTGGGAGGCAGCTAATGCTTTAGTTTACTCCTAGGAAAGGATGTGGGTTGTTGCTAGGGGATGCTCTGGTTGATCTGTGCTCCTCGACCATTCCCTGATGCTTATGGGACAGGGAATCTGCCAAGTGAGAGCAGACACAACTCAGTCTTCCATGTTGTTAACTTCAGTGCTGATTGGTAGAGAAGTCTTAGCTCTCTATGGGGTGTTAAAGGCCACCTTTATTCAGAGCCAGAGAGACCAGGAAATAAAAGAAGACATCTCTAACCAATTTCATTAAATAGGTGGAGACTAATAACTATGTTTAAGAGTTACGGTGTGCCAGGTACTAGTCCACATTTTCAATATGTATCAGTATATAAAGTCCTCACAGCAACTCTGTTTCATTTATTATCCCAGTTTCACAGATAAGAAAATTGAGACAAGGTCCCACAGCAAATAAGAGGTGAATCACAGCTTGAAAACACTGGTATTCCATCTTGCTGTTGCAGGTCTCTGGTCACAAAGCACTGGGGCAGTCTTCACACACTCATTACTTACAAGTATGAGAGTCCTGCCAGGCATGGGGTGAGGGGCACACCTGTGATCCCAGCACTCCAAAGGCTGAGACAGGAGGATCACTGTGAGTTCAAGACCAGCCTAGCTACAGAGTAAGTTCAAGGCCAACCTGGACTACACAGTGAGACCTCTCAGAAAAAAAAAAGTCCTGCTTTACATTTAGAAAAAAAATTATTTTTTCCAGCCTAATAAGGAAAGCAGGCATGTCTTCCTAAGGCATTTGATCTTATGACTTTCTCTACCAATTTTAGTACACTCTTCTAGTAGATTTTACCTCAGAATCCCTATGTCCTCTAAGTTTGCTAATCTATAATGAACCTTCCAGTTAACATCTGGCCTGACATAGGAACAATTTGTGTTGTGACCGGAATTTTAGTTTTAACTTAAGACCAAAATCTTGAGTTATGACCCAAATGCTGACCACTTGTGCTGACAGATGGTCTCAGATACAGATTAAACCCTTAAAGAGGAAGGAACATTAAAACATCCTTTCCTATATGGGGTTAGTGGAGAAATCCTGGGCCATTGTCTGTCTGAGGACACTGAGATCTCCCTGTATACAGGAGAGACTTCGAAGGCTGTGTAGAGGAGTCTGAACCTTTAATTGCCAACTCGAGTTACAACCACCCCTCAGGAACAAATTGAGCTCGTAAGTCAAGGGCCCACTGTATTCATGCAAAATACTAGTATTTTTAAGCTTAAGTTGTTTATGATCAGTGTTTTTTATTGTGAGGTTTACAAACTTCTGGCATTAATTTTTGTTATATTCAATTTAATAATTGCTTTTGATGTATAGTTCAAAACTGATTTTAAATTGATTTATTGTAATTATTAACACACATTAATTGGCAAGTTTCATTTTTACATTTACATACATATCATGCCTTGATCATTTCCATCTAGATTTCTGCCTCCTCCCACCTCCCCAATTCCTTCCCTTCCCTCAGAATCCTTCTATTTTCAGGTCGTCTTTTTTTCCCCCCACATATGAGAGAAAACATGCAATACTTGTCTTTCTGTGTATGGCTTATTTCACTTCACATGATATCCACCAGTTCCATCCATTTTCCTGCCAATGACAGGATTTCATTCTTCTGGATGACTGAATAATGCTCCATTGTGTAATATACCATATTTATCCATTCATCTGCTAACTGGCACCTAGGCTGATTCTGTATCTTGTCTAATGTGAACAGTGTTGCAGTAAACAAGAATCTGCAGATCTCTTTTATATGCTGACCTGATTTCTCTTGGATATATACACAGGAGTTGGCTAGCTCTACCATGGTAGTTTTATTTTTAGTGTTTTGAGGAGCCTCCTTACTGTTTTCCATTGTGACTATACAGATTCGCATTCCCACCAAACAGTGTGTAATGATTATAATTATTTTCTTTATGGTCTGAATTCAATACACATGACTTCACACACACTACTTTAAAGATCTTCAGTTACAAGAAATGTCCTCTGGATGTTTTCTTCCATCTCTCCATGCCTCCCTCTACTTTTCCTTTTTGTCCTTCCTTTCCCCTTTTTCTTTCCTAGAAATTGCTAATCCAAAAAATGAAATTTGAAATACTTAAAAAATTGGAAACTTTTTGATATTTGACATGGTGACACAAGGCAAAAATTTCATACCTGACCTTATGTACTGAGTCACAGTGAAACTGAACAAAAATAATTTAAAATACTGTGTAAATTACCATATATATATATATATATATATATATATATATATATATTATATGAACCAAATGAATTGCATGTTTAGACTTGGATCCCATTCCCAAAATATCTCACTATGTGTATATAAATATTCTAAAATCAGGGGGAAAATCAGAATTCTGAAATACTTCTTGCACCAAGCATTTTGAATAAGGGAAATTCAGCCTGTACATAATGCATACATGAGAGTGATGATTTCCAGAGACACAGCCCAGCCACAGGAAACATGCACTCTAGTTCCCCTGGTGCAAAAGCATGTGCAGGTTCCAAACACTCATCAAATTCAGTTGTCTGGAAAAAACCATAGAACAAGTTCCTCCTAACTGCAACCATGGAGGAGTTAATAAACTTGCCATAGTTCCCTGAAACAGTTATTTTAAGACACAGGAGCCAGTACTTGATACTTAGAATTTTTCTGTTTCTCAGACCACATTTAGATAGTTTTGGCTTGAGAGGTTCACAACTTAGTTTATAAAATGAGCGTACATTGTTCCTTCAAAAGGATGCAGTGACCACAAGGTAAATTGAATGCCTGAGAGCAAGATTCATGTGGTCACTGAAAGCCAAGGAACCACATGGTCATTGAAACATACAGGTAAGTTACAGCCTGTAGATAATTTAGTTGATGGGAGGAGACTTTACTGTAATGTATACTGCCTTTTACTTTGGAAGGATTTTTTGTCCTCAACTAAAGGGAGTAACATTCCTCACTATGCAGTATGGTGTATTTAGACCTGAAAATCATGTTTGAAATAGATTCTTAGGAAATAGATTCTTTCAACAAACACAAGTGTCTAAACTATCAGACTGCCCACAAGGCACTGCAGTCTTGTGTCTGACTTTGGTGGAATAAAGAGGCAATTAAATACAACACAGTGAGCTGTGCATTACCACATCTCCTCGCTTCCTGGATACTGCGGTCTACTCTAGGTGTGCCAGCCAGAGTGATCCAAAGCCACAGCATTTCACTCCCCTCTCCAGTGCCTCCTCAGAGTACTCAACATAAAAGCCAATGTGCTTACAGTAGCCCAGGATGCTTTAGATTGGCCCTCTCTTTACACTGCTGACCTTCTCTCTCTGCATTTCTTGTCAGTTCTGTCGGCTCTGGCTCCAGTTTGTCAGCATTCTCTACCTGAAGCCCTTGCTTACTCTTTCCTGCCTGAAAGCTGTCCTGTAGCTGGCTGACCTCCTTCAGCTCTACCCCAGCACTGCCTTCTCAAGAGATCTTCTTTTACCACCATTTAGAATTGTTTTTGTTAATGACTGTTTACATCAAGTAGGATATAACTTCCACAAAATTAGAGATTGTCTATGCTTAATATTGGTTGTGTCTGTCAGTGGATCAGAATTAAGTATAAGATGCTGTGCGAGCATGTAATCCAGTAATGGATATAAGAGGAGATGTTCAATTTACAGTGAAGCGAAGAGTTGGCAGATACAAGTAAGAAGTTTTTAAGAGAGTATTTCAGGCAGAGCTGCTAAGACAATGTGGGTGGAACATAGCTAGTAGAGGGCAAGACACCTGCAAGTTCCAGCCCACCCTGTGCAACTTAGTGACTTAACAAGAGTCTGTCTCAAAATAAAAATAAAAGGGCTCAGAATATCATTCAGTGTAATGACCCTGGGTCCAATCGCTAGTACCACCAAAAAAGAAAAAAAAAAAAAAAAAAAAAAAAACCTCTGAGTTGTAGGGCTTAGCAAAGGGGCCTGCACCAAAGATTTGGGATCATACAATAAACAGCAGTAGATGTTAATCTCTGGAGTGAAGAAAGGGTAGGACAGATGAGGAAAATCTGAGGAATGTTATTATTTAAGGCTATGATGGCAGACTACAGCCTTTGCACCAAACCTGGCCCACTGCCTATTTCTCAATGTCCCACAAGCTAAGAGTTGTTCTTACATATACTAGTGGTTACAGTTTACATAGTATCCTTGATTTTGCCTCTTGGCCTTAAAAAACCGTAAGTATTTACTCATCCTTTAACCGCTTATCAGTCCAATTATTTAAACATGGGATGACCAAAAATTGAATTTCTGTTAATTTTTATAAGGTAATATAACAACAAATACAAAAATGACAATTTTATCAAATTAGTTCGATACAATTGATTGATATGACACCCGCCCAAGTGATGCTCAGGATAGTCAGTTTGTAAACAAACACACTGCCTAAGTGATGCTCAAGATAAATTGTTAAGTGGCTAAGAAAGAGTTGTTATCCTCTAATTTAAAGAAGAAGAGCCTCGGGGCTGAGGATTTAGCTCAGCGGCAAAATCGCCTGCCTGGCAAGCGCAAGGTCTTGAGTTCGGTTTCCGGTACCGGAGAAAAACCAAAAAAAAATAAATAAATAAATAAAGAAGAAGAGCCTCAAAGGGCAAACAAATGTTAGTGTGACGGAGAAAGTCCAAGAGTAAAGAGAGATGGGAGCCAGTGGGAGAGACAAAGTTTCCAGATAGTTGGGAGGCATCTTGGGTCATGTTTATATACTCATACATCACTTCTACCCCAAATATATAAAAATGTTTTAAAAATGTAAAGAAGATTAAGAGAACTTAGGTCAGCAACAAAAATCAGAATTTTTTTGGACCAGAAAAAATAGCTCATAGAAGCATAAAATAGTGAAAATGGCAGAGGCCATAATTTTGTTGTGCTCTTGGTTCTGAGGCAGACATTAGTAACTGGGGCTTGGCTCCTGTTGAGTAAAATGGAGCTAAGTGTCCCACCGAGAGCACATTCACAACCTGAGGACAGAGCTTAGGTCTTTTCCACTCTGGAAAGGCAGTTGAATAAAACTGCTAAATGCTGCTCACCGCAACAGCTTATAGGAGGCCAGAGGCCTAAGGGAAGAGAGCACACGTCTTCCCAGACAGGGTATGACTCATGCTTCTTGGCAGCCCAGCAACTAAGTATGCAGCACCTAGTGATACTGCTGAAGCTCCGGGCTCTGCGCCACCGTTTATGTGACCCGGAGCTCTGAGTGCCCAGGTAAAGCAACTGTGATGCTGCTGAATAAGTGAATTTAGAGGGAAAGAAAGAATGAAACAACACTGTCACTCCAAATATGCTTATTAGGGAAGATGGCTATGAAACAATTCTTTAAATGAGACTAGAACTGATAACAGAAAATGCTAATTTTACAGGACTGTCTAAAAAAGCCCCCCTCACCCTGTGCTGCATATTGAGGATTGAACTTGGGGCCTTCACACTGCCATCCCCAGCCATTCGTTTTTGTTGTTGTTTTTTGTTTTCTGTTTTATTTTGGAGACAGGTTCCTAATAAGTCACTAAACTGTTCAGGATAGGCTCAAACGTGTAATCTTCCTGCCTCAGCCTCTGTGAGTGTTGGGATTATAGACGTGTACTACCATGCCCAGCTTTTAAAAAGATTTTTAAAGAAATATATTTTATAAGTTCAAAGAGATCAATGAAGGCATATATTTAAAAATAACAAAACATAAAAATTGGGCAGAAATAAAGTTATAGAAAGAATATGAAAAAGAACTAAGAGCTATGAATAAAAATAAAGTTTGAAATTAAAACTAAACTCTACAGGAAAAAATCTAGACTAAAAGTAAAGATTTAGTGAGAATAATACTTAGTAGAGATATCAACTAGTATAGTATCAAGTAGTAGAGAATATTATCAAGGAGTATATCCAAACACAACATGAAAAAATAAACCCTGTGAAAGGATGGGGAAGAGTGATAGACTGCAGGACTCCAGAGACAGTGATGTGAGGCTCCAGCAGGAGAAAGTGATTGGGGAAGTGGAGTTAGGAGTATTCAACATGGAACACCTGGGCATTTTCAAAAACTGGAGCAAAGCAGGAACTCGTGACATAGTGAAACTGTACAGACAGATAGCAAAGTTCTTGTTAGCATTACAAAGTGCAAAAAACAAGAGAGCAGTAGGTTCAGAATGCATAGCTACCACCTAGAATGTTACAGCCAGTGAAAGATGATTCAAGAGTAGAAACAAAATAAAGACATTTTTAGACATTCAAAGACAACTCTGAGTATCACTTGTCACTAAAAGAGCAATTAAAAGACATGCTCAGCAAAAAGAAAAGGAGTTCAGAGAAGACGCTTGGGATATGTAAAAAATACACCAGTGTTAATTGATCATGTTTTTTTTTTAAAAAAAAAAAAACACCTTTTTTCTACTTTTTTATTTTTTATTAGTACATGTTTGCAGTATGTAATGATTATATAACTTGTGGGGAGTTGGTGCATCTATATAAAACATCTTAATTTTTTAATCCCCTTTTCTACCTATGCCCTACTTCCTTCTCTTGGTGCCTTTTCCTTTTGGAGGGATCTTTCTCCTTATTACCTATTATCTTTTATTTTGCTCTTTATGTATATTCTGCATTTCTCAGAAGAGAAAGCATGTGATATTTAATCTTGTGTGTCTGATTTATTTCACTTACATATTATGGTCTCAAGGTGCATCCATTTTCTTAGCAATACCTCAAGTTCATCCCTCTTTATGGTAGAATAGTACTCCACTGTGTATAAGTGCCACATTGTGCACATTGTCTGTATCATTTTACCTGTAGATGGACATCTGAGCTACTTCCAAGATTTAGCTATTGTAACTCATGCTGTTATAAACATGGGTATGCATATACTTTATCTCTTTCAGGAAGATACTGTGCTTAGGAAGGGAATAGCTGAGTCAAATAGAATTTCTAGTTTCAGTTTTTAAGCACTCTTCATTCAGATTTCTGTAATGATTGTATACTACAGCTTACATTCCTGCCAATAATGAAGAACAGTTATCTGATTTCTTGTTTATGGCCATTCTTTCTGCAGTAAAATTGAATGTGTTGTTTTAATTTGAATTTCTCTAATGGCTAGCAATGTTGAACATTTTTCATGTATTTATTAATCATTTGTACTTCTTCTGAGAAGTATCTGTTCATTTCAGGTACCCAGTTTTTGATTGGATCTTTTGATATGGGTGTCTAACTATTTTGAATTCTTTATATGTTCTGCGTATTAGTTCTATATCCAGGGACTAGCTAGCAAAAACATTTCTCCATTCTACAGGTTGTGTCCTCGCTCTGTTGTTTCCTTTGCTGTGCATGAGCTAAAAAACTACTTTTTTACTTGAAAAAACAAACAAACAAACACAGTAGTCTACTTTATTAGTCTATCTAATAAGATACAAAGGAGGTATATAATTTAGAATTAAAATACTATGAAGGCTTATGATATAAGTGGCAAAATGAAAGTTTAAGAGAGTATATTAATCTATGATTGAAATAATTAACAGGGTTAAATTCTAATCCTGGTGAATTAAAATAAGCATCCTAGTAAGGAATTCCTATATTTTGTAAGTACATATATGGAAATACAACGTTGCTTCTTCCTGACAGTCATATATATTGTTAGCCAATATTAATGTGACCAGTAGTTATGATTAAATTTTCACAATTTAAAGGCTCTATGTGGTTTATCTGCATGGTCTAGTCACTTGGAGATCTCCCCCATATGTAAACCTGGACTTAGTATTCATGTTTGTCCACAAGATCCTTCAAAATTGACTTATTATTTCATTCCACATGAATGTCCTTATATATTAGTAAGTTATTACATTAATAGTTTATAAAAGAAGAAAAAGCCTCCAGAAACTATGTAGCTGTCTTAAACATCCAAGGAAGTACAGAATGAACTTTTCTAAGCAGAACTTTCCTTATTTTCAATTTCTAAGGATCATAAAAATACAGAGGCAACTATGTAGTATGGTATCAATAATAATTGCTTATATTTAAAAATAATCACTTAGATACGTTTATCTTTTTTCTACCAGAATCGAGAAGTGCCTAATAATTCAAATAGAACTTATCTCCCAAGAGGAATGACTGCACTTTTCTCTTAACTCTAGAATACTTACACGTCTTTTAGAGCAAGTACCAAATTGTAACGTTAGATCTGCTTGTTAGGATTTGTGTCTCCTCTTACACTGTTGTCCAGACCTCATGCCAGGGCTCTTGTGCTTCGCAGGGTAGACTGGTACAGTCTGTGCCCAGAGTACAGATGTTGCATGAAAAACTGGTTCATAATCTGAGTTCTGTTCCTGTTTTCATTGTAACAGTAAAGCATTTTATAGTATGTTACTGCATGTTATCTTGCAAAGCACTTACAATTTTACAAATTAATTTTACTAGTTAAGTAAAATATTTGAATAATTGAGCCATTAAGATAAGGAAAATTATGTAAAACTGTGTTAGCATGTTAAAGGAATTTCAAACCATAGTTTAACATAAGTGTCTTATTTCAGTAGTGACAGTCAGTTCAGTATCATGAGAGTCAGAATGTGTCTGAGGAAACTAAGGTGGGAGACAGTGAATGAATTCACCAAAATCACATACAACAGTTGGGATTTTGATCATTGATATGTGTCTCTTTTTTTTCTGGCTATGACACAGAAGTGGAAAGATATCACCCTCTACAGCACACATAGCAACATGCTACTCTAGTTATTCATAGAGAGCACATTTCTTGTTTAAGTAGATACTAATGACTCATCTCCAAGTACACTATTCCTCTTTTAAAGCACCCACGTGTGTTGAGGGTGAGTTGTGTAACTGTCTTCCTAATACAGACCCCTCAGTGTTTGGGTCAGGTGGGTGCTCAGAAATGTTTATTGAATGAATGAGTGAATGATTCCGTGAAGTGGTTTCATTGTCTGTGGAATTTGGATCCTTAAAGGTGTTTATATGAATGCTTAAGTATAATTCTGAATCTCTATCAAATTACCATAAAAGATAATCAGCGACTTCCCTGGGAAGCAGTAACTCAGTACTTCCATGGCCAGTGTTAGAAACGCTCTGACTGTTCTGAGAAAAAAAAAACACATAGTTCATATTTGACATAAATTCAGAGATTTATGTCTGATGCCAGATTTCTTCATTTTGTGCAAATGTGTATTTCTCTAAGACTTTAGCTTAATTACATGTGAATTCTTTTATAAAGTGAAAAATGTTTTTATAAAAGTGTTCTTCTAATTTGAATTTTAAGTACCATGTTTGCGTAAAGCAGTATGCCACTTTTATTAAAGACATTGGTACTTTATGAGAGCTGAGCTAATCAGTCTGCTTTGGAATTATACAAATCTGAAGGATTTCAATGTTACATTTCTTTTTTTCTTTTTTTTGTACCAAAATTGAACTCAGGACCTTGCACTTGCCAGGCAGGCACTTGCCATTAAGCTATATCACCAGCAAGTTATATTTCTTTTTGGCCATTTTTAACATTTTTAGAAATAATTTTGAACCATAAAATTCACCCACTTAAAGTTCACTGAATGAGACAGGAGGGTCTTTTGAGCACAGCAGTTTGAGACCAGTTTAATTCAGATAATGCTGAACATAATTGAGACCCTGTCTCTTAAAATAGATAAAAAATAGACAGAGATAAGTAAACAAGTCAGTGGTGTTTAGTGTGTTCATAAGGTTGTGCAAAGTTTTCATCACCCCCAAAAAACTATGTACCACTCAGTCCCCACTCTCCTCCACCCATTCCCTCCATTCCCACTCCCACCGTTTAACATTTACATCAGTGTTGAAATTTTTCTTTCCCTTAGTATGAAAATCTTACATTCACATTTTCTGCATGCATGTATATGTGTTTCCACTATCTGTGTAGAGATTCACATTTGGCTACATATATGACTGAGCTCCAGGTTTAGTAATTTCAATATTACTCTACTCTTTCTCTTTCAAAACATAGAGCTTAAAAATTAGTGTATGGCTTGAAGATAAGCCATTGCTTTATTGACAGAATTGTTAGTAGAAATCTTTGAATCAGTCATTATACAGTGATTAATGAGCTTTCTCTCTACCAAATTCTAATTCCAGTAAACTGTATGGAGTAAACCTCTGTGTCTCTTGTAGTTTGAATTTGGTCTATTCAGCTCATACTCCTTGACCTCAGCTGTTCTTTTTTGTTATTGAACTAGACAGTTATAACAAAAATAAAGTTAGTCACGGTGCATTTTGGATTTTTCAGCATAGAAAATCCATGTAAATGACAACGTTGTACACTGATAGTGTATTTTGGTGAATAGAAATGTTATATAAATCACTTGTCAGAAACACATAATTTTCATCTGTATAATTTACATTAAATTCTTGCACGAAATGTTCTTTGAATTAAATTCTCTATACACAAGCAATAAAATATGTAATGTACTTATGAATAATACATAAACAGCCTTATAGTCAAGATCAGTGGTAAAAAAATTACTAACTTTGTGTCTGGGGATAGATTGTGATAGGACTACTGAGTCCATTTGATAGAGGACTTCTGGACTTGTCTACTATCTTTGTATCAAGTGCTATAGAAACAAAGTTAATAGATTTCTTATCTGAAATGGAACTTAAATAAATCTATGTCCAGTCTATACAGCTCTCTGAGATCAACTTGTATACCAACTGTGTACCCTTTGTATAACCTTTGCATATACTTGGTATAGGGTATATCATGTATGTGTTTTTCTGATATCTAACACATAAATGGTACACCTTATTGTAACATCAGGAACATAGTGGATTACTGAAGTATAGCTATAAAGGGCTAACTCATTACTTTGATTTGTTAACTAATGAAAATTACTTTTTATAGTTTGGTTAACTTAAAGCAGTAAGTTACATTTTAGAGGTCTTTTCTGATAAAGCATTCAGATTACAGAATTGAATAGTACTTTATGATCTTGCTTTCACTGAGCTTCTACTTATATAATTCATGAATAATAATGAATTATACTGCACTGGAATGCAAGATCTGAACTCCATGAAGGAACCTTGTCCATTTCATCTGTCTCTAGCACCTAAGACCATAATGGTTCCTTGATAAATGTTTATTGAATAAACAAATGAAAATAAAAAACAATAAGTACTAAAGGAAGAATATGGGGTAATTAGTATCTGGACAGTATATACTCAGGCAAACAATGACCTGATATTTCAAAAAGGAATGTATTTTATTTTATTTATGTATTTATTTTTTGGTACTGGGAATTGAACTCACAACCTCAAACTTACCAGCAGGTACTGTGCCATTGAGCTATATCCCCAGCCTAAGGAATGTATTTTAAAAAAGAGATTTCATCATAAAAATGATTAGGCAGGCTGGAAGAGCAAAAGAAGAGGGCAGTGCTCCCGAGAGGTTAGTACTGTGAGAGCTGTTTCCATTGACCACCCCCATCACCCCCAGAGCTGGAGGACTGAAAATGGGAATGTGGTGTTGCTCAAAGCCTAGAAGTACATGCTGGACACACCAGCGTAAGGAAGCTCTACCTGTACCTTTACCTTTATAAAATACTATTTCTAAATAGTTACAAATGCCTTATACATATACCTTGTACATTACAATTTTAAATTCTGGTATCATGTTCATTGGGCAGAGTAACCTGTATAAAATTACTCTCCTGAGTAATATGTGTATTTTGGCATTGATTGTATTTAGGAACTGCAGTCTTCTGATTTATTCCTTTATAACAGGGAGGTGTTCTATTAGTACAAAGTACTCATTTGTTAATTTACCAGATAAGTAAGAACCTACTCAGCGCCAAGCATGTTGGCTATTAGGATTATAAAAACCAGATTCTTCCCTCACATCTGGGAAAGAAAGTCTAATTAGCCAAAATGAATCACTTTTTATGGATAAAATATCAAATGAAATGTGATAAAGTAGAACCTGTAATATGTAAGTAAATCTGTCTGATTTGTACTCATGCCTTCATATAAATTTATTTAGACTATGAATATATCTGAGCTTGCACAGAAAATTATAACAGTTTTGACCTTCCAGTTTACCTTGAAATAGCAGCTGCTCTTCCTGTCAAGTTGTTTTATTCTTTAAAAAAAAAAAAAAAAAAAAGGTGGACAGCATAGCTGCATGTCTTCTGTAGACTGCCTGTGCGGCAGTGCCACTCACAGGCCATCTGAAATATGATGACAGTGTTTCTGGTCAGACATAAACTGACTTCACAGAGTGCACGTTCTGAGGACACAGCGTCTCTGTGATCAGCTGGTTCTCATATGATCACATATGCACTGCCTCTGTATTTACCTATGTCACCAAGGCTTGAAAAATAAAAGCACACAGCCACACAAAAAGTCACTGTTAAATTCGAGCTTTCTCCTCAAACCATTACAGGTATTCTGTGTTTTGGTGCAGTTGTGGCTGCTGCTGTAGTCTTTGCTGCTCTGTTAGAGAGGAGAAAAAAAAAACAAACAAAAAACCATAGCTACAAAATTCTAACAGACAATGGCACAGGTACACTGATACCAGAGGAGTCCTTCAAAGTTCAAGTTCGAGAAATGGAAGTAGGCTTTATTGTGTGGAGGGGCAACCAACATGTGACATCTGCTGGAAGAAAAATCGCCTCTTTTAGAAAAAGAAGTGCATCTGCTGTTTTTTTCCTTCTTCATATTTTACTCCTCTGTCTTTTTCATGGAATTAATATTACTGAACTATGATGTCTGATTAATGACAGATGCAGTATAGTCTGTCCAGATTACCTGGTAGCCACTGTTCTACATACCCAGATTGCCTATTAAACTTAAATGGTTCTATCACTATAAGAATGAGGCACTAGGCCTCGGCTTGTCCTGCCACATTGGAGTTCTGGATCCTGTGACCACCAAATTGCTCACTTAGTGCTTAGATGCTACCTAGAAAATTACAATATTCTTTTTATTCTGCCTGTTGTGGTCAGGGTTTACAAAGGAAAAGATTTAATACAGGACACATAAAGGATCATTTCATGATAATAACCCAAAGAGTCAAATGCAAAAGAGTGTGGGAGATCAGTCCATACACTAGAGACCCAAAGAATCCATCTGATGGCCTGGATGCCAAGTCAGTGTCCTGCACGAGTCCAGCTGAAGGCCTAGAGCCCATGGCAATGTCCTCCGCAAGTCCAGCTTGAGGCCTAGAGCCCATGACAATGTCTCACGCAAGTCTGTATCAAGGATCTTCACTGGGAAGGCCCAAAGGCCAGTGGTGGAAGCCAGAAAGTCTCTGCCAGCAGGATGAAGGATCTGTGCCAGCAAGCTGAGGGATCTGCACTGGGTCCAAGAAGTAATGCCCAAGGTAAGGACCAGAGCTCCCTTGAGAAGAACCACAGCCATCCTCAGCAACACCAAGGACCCAAGCTCCTCCAATGATGAGAACATCTGAGTTCATATCAGGAAAACCAGTGTGACAAGCTTCTCCAGGAGGATCAATAGCACACCGTCTTCCCCTCCAGTTCTGCTTTTATGCTGTTAAAAACAATTCTCAAGTGGACCTTCCACACCCAGCACCACGCTGATTCAGCTCAGCTGGGTGTTACAGGTTGACCATTAGTTAATCCACCACACTGCCTTTATCCAGCTGAATTTTAAGGCACATTCTGTTCATATACCAAAACAATTTGTCTTATACTATATGTAAAAATGTTTGATTTGAAAGAGAAGCAAGAGCTTCAATCGACTCTTGTTTCCCCTTCCTGCAGTCAGTGGTCAAGCCTGACTCTTTTACTTGTAAATACACCTTTTGTCCAGCCAGTTCCTCTTCATTTGAATTATCATTGTTGGTATTAGGACGCTAATCATCTTTCAGTTGAAATATAGTAATCTTCTGTATGGATTCTTTTTTT
The DNA here is from genome assembly GCF_000276665.1 of Chinchilla lanigera. Lineage (NCBI taxonomy): Eukaryota > Metazoa > Chordata > Mammalia > Rodentia > Chinchillidae > Chinchilla > Chinchilla lanigera. Next base: position 1,590,667 of record NW_004955450.1, on the reverse strand, counting down.
GCCTTCATCCTCTCCAGTATATGTCTTCTATTAGTGCTTAAAGGTATTTTCAGAAATAAAAACCTGGTATGTCATTCCCTACTTGAAAACCTTTAGACAACTCTCTGTTGCTCTGGAATTAGATTAGAACTCTTATCTTTGCATACTAAGTCCCCAGCAAAATCTTTTCCCTGGCATCATCTCTCAGTATTTCCTCATTCATATGTCACACTCTAAACATTTCAATGGTTTAAGATTTTTCAGTGGTCCCATGTCCTTTCATCTCTGTACCTTTCTTCCCCTAGGAAGCTAGCACTCTCCCAACTATTCCATTCACCTCCTCTTGCCACCTCCATATAAACACATAAGCAAATACTTTTGCTTTGTTTGGGTTCCTAACTTTTAAGGCAGAACTCTGTGTCCGCACCTCGAGAAAGTGCTCCCTGCCTTTCCCCTTATTATATCCAATATAAGCCTTAGGTGTGTCCATCATATACAGGATTTAACCACACTAGGTTACACTAATCTCTGTTCAAGTCTTCCTTGCTCAGGAGAATGTGAAGTCCTTTGAGGTCAGTTCGTGGTCCTGTGTGCTTCCACGCTTACACTATTTAGCAAGCACATAGTTGGCAGGCAATAAGTATCTATTAAAACAAAAAATCTTTCACTCTTCTTTGAGAACATTTATTCCCTTAAGACAAGCAATTGCCTAAGCACTCAAAATAGATGCCTATTTGGGCCAAACAGTTTACCTTTACTGAATGGCCAATTTGGCAGATTTGGCAATACCAGAAAAGAGTTAGTTCTAGGAATTAAATCACAAAGTTCACTTATTCAGAGGGAGAAATTGGTGTTACGTTGAAGGGTTGCAGTATTCAACAGTAACTCACTATTTCCTTGTGTTTACTTTCACTTCTGTATCCCGGGTTTATTGTACTTCAAGGATCAGAGGAATGGAAAGTAGATGGATTTTTTTTTTTCCCTCTCAAGAAAGCCTATAATTTCTATCATTTCTTGAATGTGGATTTGAGTTACATGGATTTTTTTTTTTTTTTGCTATCTTTAGATTTAGATTTCTAAAGTACTGACTGTATATTCCTTATATATTCTTTATAGAATGTGGACTGCTAAATGGATGTATTGAAATGACTGTTTATGTATGACTCCAAGACAATGACATAAAATGTACCAGAAAAATCTAGTAAGATTCGATCATGCACATTTCTGAACTACACGAAATGGCCACTTTTAATTCCTTCTGTGGCATATCTCTCATTTCATAGTATTTAACTTTCATAAAGGAATTAGATCATTTTCAAATGTTTTCTGAAGCTCTTAGATATGTAATTCTTTTCTGTCTTTTGCTATTTATTCTTAGCTACTTGAATGATGCATTTTTCAAAGCTTCAATAGCCTTGCTCTTTAAGAATAATGTAGAGCCATCTCTAATCTAAGTTTGTGGTTCATCATGTCTGTCTTGGTACACTTCCCAAAACTAACTTTTTATATAATTATACTCACTTTATAGACAATTTAGTCCAATTAAATAATTTTATTTTTCAGTGCATACTGTGTGAAGGAAATACAGAATATGGATAAAAGCTTAGATTGTAGAGTTAGGTGTATCCTGTATATCCTTACTACAACTAAGACAACAATATGTAATGTATTAATTATTGTAACTCTCCTGCTAACCTGTTTTTTTGTTTGTTTGTTTTGTCTTTTTGAGACAGGGTCTTGCTATACAGTTTAAGCTGGCCTTGAGCTCACTTGGTAGTCCAGGCTGGTCTCAAACTCACAGTGGTCCTCCTGCCTTAGCCTTCCCAGTGCTGGGATTACAGGTGTGCGCTACCATGCCCAACATACTAACCTGTTTTGAGACTCTGTTTTATTGTTATTTTTATTTTTTTCTCCTTAAAATAAAATTTTTAAAAATCACAGAATATGTCCGTAAGAACATTAATGGTCTACTTTTATATCTATCACTTAACATTGACTGAACCGGAAGGTGTAAAGCCTGAAAAACCTCTAGGGTAGGAAATAATATTTATTTGATGATATTATTCTAAGTGCTCAGCTGGAAAGCAGAGAGGGGAAGTATAAAGAAAATGATGATTACGAACGTATGCAAACTATTTAATCCTTTCAACATTTACTTGAGATGGGAACTATGAGCCCTATTTTTTGATAAGAACAGTGAGGCATCAAGAGAATAAGTCTAATTTTATGTGGCTAATACTTAGCAGAAGAGTTGGGACTCAACTAGTTCGCACTATGAACATCACTGTTATGTGTTGTAAACATACACTAATAAAATAATAAAAAGCTTAAATAAATAATTCATTTAATTATTTGGCATGCATTTAGTGAGAGTTTATTTCTAATATTATACTAAACAAAGATACTCTTATTTTTATATTGAGATATTCATATTGTAGAATTGAACATCAAGTAACTTAAGGAATATATCAGAGTATTAATAAAATGATTTTTAGAAGAAAAAGAATTGGGATTTAAACTCTGATAGAATTATTCCATAGGCTGCAGTCTTAGCCCGTTTTGACACTTCTGAACAATGACTGACAGAGTCCTAACCCACAAGGAGCTTGGGGTCTGTAGGACAGTACTTGGTCTGGACTGCAGCTGGTAGGGCAGGACTTACTTTGCAGTCCCTTATATGATAGCGACCCTAAGGTCTTTCTACCTGGTTCCCCTTAAGTAGTACATTTCTCTTTACCTTTCTCAGGTCCCTGTCTCTCCTTTTCCTTCCTGAAACAGTCTCCTCATGTTCTGTGACATTTAATGTTTATATTTTTGTAAATATTTTTAGAGCTATAAGTTATTTTTAGGATCTCCACATTTCTTTTCCACATAATAACTTCTACCCATTCTGTGGATATGAACTTGTTTTGTGACTTAAAGGAATAGTCTGTTCCAGACTTCAAATTAAAAGCTTAGTGTAAATACAGATTGATCATCAAATTTCTCTTCAGATGATCTTCAGAGTCTTCCTTGTAATGAAAAATGGATTTATATTTGCCTTTTCTGAAGAAATAAGATTCTGTAATGGCCCCGTGTTCTCCAGGCTTAATGATTCCCTTGAGTTTTGTTTGCCTTAAGTAAGCAGACTTTTAAACATTTTAGTTCACCGTTACTAAAGGTCTTATTCTCACTAGCTGCAAGACAGAGCACAGAGTAGCTGTAGTGATAGAATTCAACAGGGCAATATTAACTCTTCAGTAAACACTTGCTCATGTCAGCAGTAGCAAAATCAAGAGGAAAGAATGCATATTCTGGAAAAGCCTGTCACAGCATTGTTCACATAAGAAGGTATCTTTTTTTCCAGATAACTTCATTTAAGGTACTGGGGATTAGACCCACAGCCTTGGCACCAGCTTACATCCATAGCCTTTTAAAATTTTATTTTATTGTTTCATTGGGGTTTTACTCACTTTTTATTGCATTTTAGTACATAATGGATACACTCATCATGGGGAGTTGGTATTGCAGATTGCATCTTAGTCCTTTTTACTTTCCCTTCCCCTCCTTTTCTTCCCCACTTCCTTCGTCTCTAATCCCCTTCCTATCTGCAAAAGGTCTACCTGCCTGTTTTCTATCATCTGTCTTTTATTTTGCTCTTTAAATTATTTATACTTTGGATTTCTCACACAAAGATAAACCATGGGATATTTAGACTTCTTGTTTGATTGATTTCATTTAGCACTGTGGTCTCCAGCTCTAGTCATTTTCCTATAAATGACTCAAATTTCTGTTCCTTTATGGCTGAGTAGTACTCCCTTCTGTGTAAATACCACATTTTCTTTATCCATTCATCTGTTAAGCCCAGTTTTAAGATTTAGCTGTTGAGAGTTGTGCTGCTGTAAATGTGGATATGCATGCATCACTGTAACATGATGTCTTAACTCTTTTGGGAAGATACACAGAAGAGGTGTACCTGGGTCAAATGAAATTTCTATTTTTAGTTATTTAAGCTATCTCTATACTGATATCTTTACATTCTCTCCAACAGTGTAGAAGGGTTCCTTTTTTTTTTTCCCCTGGAGCCTTACCAGCATTTATCTTTTGAGTTTGTGATGATAACCATTTTTTCTGTAATAAGATGGAATCTCAGTGTTGTTTTAATTTGCATTTCTCTAATGGCCAGCAATGCTAAACATTCTTTCATGCACATATTGGCCATTTGTACTTCTTCTTCTGAGAAGTGTCTGTTCATTTCAGTTGCTCCTTTTTTGATTGGGTCTTCTATTTTGAGCAATCTAAATTTTTTGAGTTCTTTATATAGTCTAGGTAATAGTTTTCTGCCTGAGGAGTAGCTGGTAATTTTTTTCCCATTTTGTAGGTTATCGCTTCACTCTTGGTTGTTTCCTTTGCTGTACAGAAGCTTTTTTAATTCAATATAATTCTATTTTTTTATTCTTGGTGTTATTTCTGTTGGAGTTCTGTTTAGAAAGTCCTTGTCTATACCTGTGTCTCCAAGAGTGTTACACCAGTGGTGGCAAACCTATGGCATACATGTTGTTTTTCTTTTAACACAAAAGATGTTAATGTATAAGTTGTTTTTTCTAAGCAAAACCCTCCATATTCAGGTTTAATTGCAGAGTTGGTGATAAGTAAGTGGGTTTTGAGTTGCAGATTATCTGTCTTTAAAACATTTGCCATCACTGGTGTTACCTAATCTATCTTCTAACAGATTTCATGTTTCTGTTTCAATATCTCTGTCATTGATTCAATTTTGATCTTATTTACTATATGGTGAGATATATGGGTCTAGATTCAGTCTTTGCATGTGGTAGCCAGTTTTCCCAGCACTGTGTGTTCATAAAATTATCTTTTCTCCAACATATGTTTTTGGTCCCTTTGTCAAAGATCAAATAGCTGAATGTGCCTGGGGTTGTTTCTGAATCCTCAGTTCAGTTCCATTGATTTTCATGTCTGTTTTTTAGCCAACTGCCATGCTGTTTCTGTTGCTTCAGTTTTGTTGCCTATTACTGGTTTATTCAAATTTTTATGTCTTCTTGGTTCACTTTTAGTATTTTATATGTGTCTAGGAATTTTTCCATTTCATCTAGGTTCTCCAATTTGTTGGAATACTGTATAAGCTTTTGAAGTAGTTTCTTATAATCCTCTGACTTTCAGCAGTGTCAGCTGTGGTTTTGCCTTTTGCATTTCTTTCTTTCTTTCTTTCTTTTTTTTTTTTTTTTTGTAAGTTTGGCTAAAGTTTATCAATCTTGTTTGTATTTTTAAGGAATCAACTTTGATTCTTTGATCTTTTGTATTTTTTTTTAGTCTTGATTCCATTAATTTCTACTCTGATTTTTATATCATTCCTTCTGTTAATTTCAGATTTGTATTGCTCTTGCTTTTCTAGAACCTTGAGATGCATGCATCATTATTTTTTTTTTTAATTTGAGTTTCCACATTCTTTTAATGTGTGCCTTCACAGCTCTAAATTTCTCTCTTAGAACTGCTTTTATTGTGTTCTGATAGGTTTTGGCATGTTTTGTTTCCATTGTCATTTGATTGTAGGACCTTTTCTGTGTTTCATTGGTTATTCAGTAATGTGTTATTTAATCTCTATGTGTTTGTGTAATTTCTGTGGTTCTTTTTACTGTTAATTTCTAGTTTAATCCCATTATGACCTAATATTATGCAGGAGCTTATTTCAGTTCTTTTGTATTTATTTAGGCATGCTTTATAATCTAAGATATGATCTATTTTTTACCTACCATCAATATCTCTTGCTCAACAGCTACTCTGTAAGTTAGGTAAGGCAGGTATAGGCTGATTGGGGCTGGCATTTTTGATTATTAGTTTGCAAGACTGATTATTTTCTGTCTAGGTCTTATTTTGGGGGAAACATGGCAATTCTAATAGGCTACCCTTTATGAGTAACATGCTGCTTTTGTCTAATAGCTTTTCATATTTTCTCCTTTTGTTTCTGGAATTTTTATTATGATATGTTGTGGAGAACTTATTTTCTGGTCATAGCTATTTGAGGTTCTAAATGCCTCTTGTACTTGAATATTGAATTCTTTCCCTAGATTTGGAAAGGCTTCTGCTTTTTTTTTATACCTTTTGGGTTGATTTCTAGTTTTCCCTTTATTGCTATAATTCTGATGGCTTTGTTTTTGGAGTCATGTAGCACTTGTTGGATCCAGCTTGCTTGGTGTCTTGTCATTTTTAGGTATCAGTAAGTTTATGATCTACTCAATCCACTTTGTCTTCAATTTACGACACTATGCCTTCATATCAATCAAATCTACTAGTTGCTTTTTATTGTATTTTTCAAGTCCTGTATGTCTACTTGCTTTCTTTTCATAATTTCTAATTCTTTTTCTTCACACTGTATATTTAATTTAATAAGTAAAACATGACTATTCACAAGTTATAGGCAAAAGATTAAGCAGTCTATTTCTTGCCCCTGGGTACCAAAAACTACTCAGAATTTTGGGTAATTTAATAAAAAGAATTGAACAATATTTTCTATATAGGAAAGTTAGACAATTCAGATTAGGAAAATAATCACCTCTAATTCAATTTCTAGAGGTTATTTCTAATTCTTTACCAAGCAGTTCATTCATATCTTATACTGTCTTGTTTAAATCAATTAGTTTGTTTCTTCTTTAAGCTTCTTGAACCTTTTATTAGTAGGTTTAATAAACCTACTAATAGTAGGTTTAATAAATAAACCTTTTATTAGTAGGTTTAATAAACCTACTAATAAACCATTTTCTGTTTAATAAAATCCTCTTTAAGATGACCAAATATCTTACGGAGTTGTTTGTGTTCCTTCTTTGAGCTCTTCAAACATTTTGACCATTTGATTTCTTAGTTCTTTGCCTGTGATTTCTTCTACTTCCATGTCCATGAGATCAGAGTTTGAGGGGCTAAAGGTTCTTAGAGGTATCTTGTTACCTTGTTTTCTCTATTTCTATTGTTTTTGTGCTACAAGTTGATGACCAGTTAAGATAGAAAAACTGTCCCTACTGTGTAGATGTCTTTAATTATAGTCAGCTCTCAGTGATGTGTCCTTGTGTTTGGTTACATTTTGGTGTTTACACTCCTCTTAAATTTATTTGGCTTAATATTTGAGGTTCTTCTCAGGGTCCAGCCTTCTCCTAGGAACTGGAGCTAGAGCACTTATGTTTACGGAGATAGATCCATTTCCCCAGGCACCAGGGTTAGTGTTCCAAACTGCTTCAATCTTTTCTCTGGGTTGTCTTCAGTTTCTCTGTCTGTTTGGAACATTTTAACAAGGATCAGAAATTTACCATTGTTAAGTAGTTTTCAACCATGACCAAAATCTAGATTGAGCTAGGTAGGGGTCTTGCAGTCCCCAGAGATTTGACTGGCTGCTCATTTCACCATCTTCCTTTCCATATTTTATATCACATGGCCGCTCAGAAGTAACAGTTTGTACTGTTTTTGCATTCTGTGTTTATCCATATACCCTTTTTGATGCTAGACAAGAGGGTAGACTGCACCAGAGAGCAGGCTCCAGATAATCTGAGAAAACTCTTTAAGTTTCCCATCACTAGGCATTTCCTTCCTTTCATTTCCTCTAGAATCAATCAGGTAAACCCTTTGCTTCCTCACTGGGTCATTTATAAAATCAACTATATTTGACTTTCCCTGTGCCCCATCACAAGGCTTTTTACCCATGTGCTTCTTGGAAAAAATTTTTTGCAATAAGTATCTTCTCATGGGAACACCAGAAAAGACTTCCCCTAAAGACTTTGCAGCAAGCAGTGTCTGGGCTGACACGGGGAACAGAGCCTACAGTGACGTGCTCCAGTCCACTGGCATCAGGAGGGAGGGGAGTTTTAAAGACTACTTGACCTAAGAAAAGAGTGGAAGGCCAGTTTGGGCTGGAGCAGCAGGGAGCCCACTGTGGGCCATCTGGGGTGTCTTCTAACCCTGCCCCACATTCTGGGCCTCCCTCAAGGTTGCCTTCTCCTGCTGTGTACATATTTCTTCCTGTTTCCTGACAGTCTCAAGAGCTGCACCGCCAGTTAGAAGAACTGCTCATATTTCAGTCCCTTAGAATCTTGTTAGCTCTTTCATTTCCTTTTTTATTTACTTGTGATGGTCAAACTTACATTCCTTTACATTTTCTGAGTCTGGATTATTTCAAGAATTTTTTTTTTTAAAGCTGCTAGAGAATGCTAATAGAAGAGAGTGCAGGATCCCTCCTTTCAGGGTACTTTGTCTTCAAAATAGGATTAAGCTGGATGCGATGTTGTATTTTAGATCTGATCCTGGAACAAGAAAAGGGTACCAGTGGAAAAATTGGGAAAACCTAAATAAAGGCTATAGTATCTAGTTAAAGTAGAGTACCAATGTATTTTTCCAGGTAAGATATTAACATAAAGGAAAGCTGGAGTAAGGCATATATAGACTCTGATATCATTATAATAATCTAAAATTATTTCAAAATAAATCTGAAATATTCTAATAACATTGAGACCAAGTATTTACCATCTTGGACTATTTGTTGATACGTGTGCTGAAAGTCAGACATATACCTACTGCTATACACTTGCTTTCCCCATAGCACTCTTGGTGTAATTGTATCACAAATTCCAAAACCTGATAAACCTCGATTCAGTCCCCAGCTTTGTCACTACTGACTGTGTAAATGTGACCAAGTATTCGATTCCTTTAAGGTTAGTTTTCTTAGCTGTACAATGGGAATGTTGATTCCTACCATACAGGATTATCACGAGGGTGTATTAGAGAACAGCCTGCCACACAGTAAGCCCTTGAGATACTGCTTTCTGTAGTTCTCCAGGATAGTACTTTAAGAAAAATAAAATTGAGTTCCTGTTCTTACCTTAAGTTTGTTGTCATTCCTATAGTTTAAGTATTTGAGAAGTACAGCAGAATGTAAGCAGAGATGGCGGACGGAGGCCCAGCAGTTGGCCTGCATACCTCTGGCCTCTCCATTATGGGCCTGTCCCCTTCAGTTAGGCCTGGGACAGGACCTGCCTTCCTTGTCCACAGGCAAGGACCAGACCTGGACCCGTACCATGGTTTTCTCAAGCACATAGATGTTTCTAAGCCTTACCTTTCTCACTATGTGTTTATGGATTTTCTCTCTTCTTAAGGGAATTTCAGATGTCAGAGAGCCAGAAATTAGACTGTGCTCCAATTCTTTCCTTCAGTAAATATTTATTGAATGCCTACTTTTTGCTAGAGCCATATAAACATAATCCCAGCTGTTAGATACTCAGTCTTGCTTGCTTTTAAGTAAATAATCAGCATGATCCACTTTATAATTAAATAAATAGATCAGCAAAAAAGCTCAAGTGTTGTGGTGAGGAATCTGAGTACTGTAGGAATCTCCTCCCTCCATTGTCATCTCCAAGAACAGCCCCTGAGCTCCCTGGGAGCTGCTGAGGCCAGAAAAGTTTGTCCATGTTACTGGATCCTCCATACCACTCACTTGCCCAAGGCAAACTGTCCATGGTCTTATGGTTCCAAACATGTTTTGCCTCCAAGCTTTAAAATACTCAGAACGCTTCAGATGCAGAGACAAGGAAAGAAGGAAGTTATGGTAAAACTCCTCGGGCTCTGCTTTAAACCAACAGGTAGACCTAGAAGTTCGGAAGGGGGGTACTATAAAGGCATTCTACAGGGAGTCTCATATATAGGGACTCTGTCTTTTAACATAACAGTATGATAGCTCAGAAAACTGTCCACATTGCCACTTGTTGTATCCCAAAGAACTAGTCAAAGGAGTCATTTCTTCCTGTGCATGTACCTCTTAGTACATCACTTCATTATAGCATCTGTATCACCATATTGTGCTTATTTATTGTATTGGGTGGTTGAACCCTGTGCTTTGGTACTGAGCTACAATCCCTGACCCTTTTTATTTTTTTATCTGGAGGCAGAGTCTCACTGAATTGTTATGATGCCCAGGCTGGCCTCAAATTTGTGATCCTCTTGCACTTTTAAGTCTTTTCTCAGTAGACTGAGCACTGGGCCCAGCTCAGTGCCTGCTACTTGGCAGTTTTGGAGAGCTGAGGTAAGGAAGATTGAAAAAAGAAAGCTTTCTTTTTTGTGAGTTTCGTTGGATTGTGGTAATGAATCGTGCCTTTGGTCCCCTATCTTACAGAAAGCACTCAAGTCCTGCTTCTCACCTTCAGTTATTGTACCCACCTCCTCTCACCTGCTCCCTCTTCCCCTAGTCCAAATGGGTGAAAAATGGTAAGGTTCAGTCCCTTTGGGAGACCCTTCCAAAGGGTCCAGGTTCTAATTAGCATCACAAAGGCCTTGTTCTCTGATCTTGAGAAAGCTTTTCCAGCCTCTCTTAGCCCCACTTACCATATTACCTAAGCCTTCAGACGGTAATTTGTAATCTCCCTTTCTTCTGGCAACACATTCCCACAAGTTTATAATTTCACTCTTGTGATATTCTTGCTCCCTCCCGAACCTGAGCCCTTTCAGTGTGGGTGCCTACAGCTGAAAACCTGAGCATAGCTGTTACTGTAGGTAACTGGAATGTTCAGAAGCCAGCAGAGCTGGCTTAGAAAGTTTATACGGGAAAAGCAGGAGGAGTACCAGCTCGTTATGCTTGTTCCTTTTAAGCTAACATTAAAAGGTGAACATAGTGAAGGTCCCTTAAGTGTCAGGAAAGTTTTTCCATAGAGGAGAGACTAACCATAAAAAATTTACCTCAGGAGCCCATCTCTATAAAGTAGGTGACTGAGTTATAAATTTATGGACTTGCCAAGACCTACATGTATTATCTATAAACAGGTTTTAAGTTGCCACAGATGCTCAGAAGAAATCTAGCCTATCCTACTAATGAACATGCAGACAGTTTTCCCCATCTGCCACCTCCGTCTAAAAGGCTAGGAAGGCCCTCTTACTTGATCACAAAGAACATAATTACTGTCTACAGAGAAGTCAAGTACAAAGGCTACCAGCTTTTGCAGGCCACCAAAGATTAGCAGCTGCCTCTCCTTTGATTGGGAGCGGTAATAACAGTTACTCTGGTTAATAATTGGATGGATTCCCAGGGCCATGTAATTCAGATTGAGGCTGTCTTTTTTCCTGGCCTTTAGCTAAGCCGGGTTATTTAGAATGGAGCTGCTAATCCTATTAGTGAGTTGTCAGTTGCACAGCGGGGGGAGAGCAGAGGAAGGCAGAGCCATTAAGGTGTCCGCTTCATCTTCAGAAGGTGTTCTTTCTCAAATCAGAATTATAAAGCTCCTTTGAGCATTTTCCAGTTTTACTTGTCTAAATGCAGAATGTCTGGGAAAAGGGACCATACATTTAGTTCATCTTTCTGGAGTGGGTGTTTTCACTGAACAGACTTCATGTGTCACCGACAGTGTGTGCATCCTGTACCCGACCCTGGTTGGGAATGCAGAAGTAGGAGCACTGAGGCTTTATGGTCTGATACATGGACATAACTGTGTGAAAAGTAGAAAAGGACCACAGAAAGTAGGTAAGTATTGAGCAGGTTATAAAGGTACACATTTATAATCCCAGCTTTCTAGGAGGCTGAGGAAGGAGAATCTCAAATTTAAGCCCAGCCTGGACAACTTAGTGAAACCCTGTCACACCCAACCAAGCAACCTGGCAGTGTAGTTAGTGCTAAGTTCAATCCCCAGTACCAAAGATAAAGATGGATGGATGGATGGATCCAACCATCCATTCACCCATCCATAGTTTTTTAAATATGCAAGGAGCTTTGACTTTCATTGAGGTGATCAGGAAAGGCTTACAGAAAGAAGAGACATTTGATCTGGGTCTTAAAGAGTGAAAAGTAACATTTAAACATTACAAGTTAAGAAGCTGGCAATTGAGCTGCAGAGAATAATTATGAGGTATGATTGAAATATACAGTGAATGTTTAAACTTTTAAATATTCATTAAGGGAAAGACATTGCCATTAGTCTCCTTTTTAAACACACTTACCCGTCATTCTTGCCACTTTGTAATGCAGTTCTGGAGTTCTGTCTCGTGAATGTATTTAGTTGAGCTATCATGCCTGCTTTAGTGTCCTGAAACAATTCATACATTTCCCTTTCATGGTCATTTTGACTTTCAGGAAGAGCCAGAAGTCACACGGGGCCAGATCTGGTGAATAAGGTGGATGAGGACATAGCATCATGTTTTTATGAGCCGGCCTTTCTTTTGGATGGTACTTGGCAGCAGTATTCGCTATGTTTTTTATCACACCTCATGATAAAGAAGACTTGCAGAACTGCTTCAGAAAGTGACTAGAACAATAGGATAAGTGTGTTAAAAGCAAGGGGAAGTGTTGTGAGGCAGGTTAATGGCAGTATATCTTTTATTGTAGTACATTTTTAAAAATTTAAATCCTCACCACATGCAGTATTTTGATTATCCCTTATATGTTTAAGTATTTTTAGTGTATTTGTTTTTCTGAGAAGAGAAGAAAAAATGTAAGCAGCATGTTTGGGAAACGTTCAGTCCTGCCATGACGTTTGGTGTCCAGAAATAGAGGGAGAACAGCATCCAGAAGGTCCCCTGTGACCTGCACTAGAGAGAGACTAGGAAGCAATGAGTGATTGGAGGCTTTCCGTATTCTTAAGTCTGCCTGGTATTGTACAAGTTGTATTTTTTTTTATTTCCATATATAGTGTCCAACAGCATGTGCTTGAGAAGTTGTTTCTTAATGTTTCTCTCTTAATTTTAACAGTCAAGTAGCTCATCATGGAGCCAGCTTGATTTCCTCCTTCCATCCCTATGAGGTGAAGAAGTCACCTCAGACATCACAGGGTTGTTTCCTCTGCATTCAATGTAGAGCAAGGCAGCAGAGCTGCTCATCTGTGCTGTGTTGAGAAATAGGATGCAGTGGGTGTTATCCCTCTTCATGCTTATAGGCCTTTCCATTGTGTTAATCTGTCATATCTCACTGGAACTTTTTGCTCTCTGAGAGAAATAATTTGATTTTTCCTTCTTCTGTTGAGTCACTCACCATCGGGCATTGTTGTTCTGTGCCAGGACTGGGGCCAGAATGAGTCACGGTGTTGTTAAGGAACTTTCAAACAAGAGGGGCTGGGCCATGAGGAAGCACCAAACTCATGGGATGGGTAGGGTTGACATGAGACCCAGAGAAGCGGGGAGGTCACTGAGCCATGCTCTGTGGAAGAGTCTAGAGGTGGCTTGTTGCATCTCCAATCTGGAGGGACTCAGCCAGAACCTCCTTTATGGGGGAGCCGGGGGAGAGGTATTGAGAGTTGTTGGAGAGTTGTGTTTTTTTCACAGGTGGTTTTGCATTTTTCTTTATTTCCTAGAAAAGCTGCAAATTATATATTACAACTTTAATTTTCAATAGTGCACTAGTAAAAAATTGGCTCCAAATGGCCTTTATCTTCCTGAAGCTGGCTAACTTTTGTCCTGTTCAGTGTCTGTTAGAGCCTATGTCTTAAGTCTTTCAAGAGGTCATATCCATGCTGTTGGCACTGCATAAAAGGCTTTGAGTTGGGGCGTTTTTTTTAGGCATAGATGTATACATTAAAACGATCTGCTTTTACTCAGTTTTCTCCCCTCCACTTCTGTAGTGTCAGCCCAATGCCCTCTGACTGTGGAGATGTCCATGGGAACAGTAGGGGTGCTACTGTTCCCTGTGGACACATTGGTGAGTGGTCATGTTTGCTGGGCTGGAGGGATGATACACCTTGGTTACAAGTTCAGAGATGTAGTGTGTAAAGACTTTACGCTACAGTGAAGTAGGAGAGGAGAGTTGAGCTCCTTCCTTCATTTGGTTAGGAGGAACTTGTCCTTCACCTTGAAAAACAATCCCATTCTTCGATCATGAAGTTCAGTTCCAGTGAATAAGCATGCCATCAGGCAAAGAATAAAGGATTTTATCCTGGGATCATCCCAGATTCATTACTGATGTTGTTTGCGCAGTTAAAAATCGTGTGAAAGTATCTCTGTCCATTTCCCTTCTCAAGCTGCCACTCAGCAACCCCTGACTGGGCGTTTACTCCACATAGGCCTTTGCTAAGTGTTGGGGTTCTAGAGATGAAGCAGTCATAGTCTGCCTTCAGTAAGCTCAGAGTGCAGGGGGGAGACAGAGGTGAAAAGCTGGACAATCACAACAGGACAGTGTGCGCGAGAACGCAGTGGCCATGAAGAACACGGCCATGTGATCATTGCGGGGAAGAAGCCCGTTAGAGAGGAATCAGATTCTGAAGGCCCATACGTGGGCCTCATTCTGTAGACAGAGAGGAAGAATTGGAGTATTGTGAGTAAAGAGAGCCAGGATCACATTTACTCTTGAAACGGTTTCCTTATTGCATCTGCGAGCATCCAGAGCAAGGCTACATAAATAGAATCTCCAAACCAGTGCCAAGAGCTGGTTCCTGGCAGGACAAGATAAACACACAAATCAAGTGTAGGTTCTCGCACATTGACAGAATAACTTTCTGCCTTGTTCTATCAAATATTTTAAAATCTGAGCGACTATGTAATGCATATTTCTTTCCCTCATTTGTCCAGTATTTCTTTTGCATTGTACTTTACAAAAGTATTGCTGTGTTATGGAATAAAAACTTTAAAAACCAAACACTAGCTTTTATCTTAGAGAGTTTGGGAAACAGTGCTTTAGAGTGTGAACCAGTTGAGGTGAGCCTGGACCCCAAGAAGCTAGTTAGGAGGTTGCTGTGATATCTTGAGCAAGAGACCAAGAACCCAAGCTGATGAGCTGGTTTGGGAGCAGCCAGCATGGGCGGAGGGCAGGAGCCAAGGGCCGCGGCAGACGCAGGATGGAAAGCCTGACTCCTTCTCGGACAGTGGAGCCAAGCTCTGTGGAAGCTGGGAGGAAGGAAGCATCTAAAGGGCAAATGTGCTTTGGAGTCTGCTAGAAGTTGGGCCCTCGCCTGTGCATTACTGTGGCTTCTCTATTCCTATTTCAAAGAGATATTTTATTTTTAACATAGTAATGCATTTTTAATATTCTTATATATTTTATCTGTAATTCCTGTTTGAGATTAAGATGAAAGAAAGTGTATTAGGCATTTAATTCCTCATCCTGATGCAGAATCCTTCTATCATTTGCCATAGACTTCAGTTGCTTCCATGGTAACTCAGGCCTGACACTGGTAACTAACATCAATAAATATTTACTACCAAATTGAGTCCAGAAGATATTCATATAATGTCATTTACATGAAATTCCATAATAGACCAAACTAGCATTCAAACAAGTAGTTGTTTCAGCTGGCAACGGATTGACTACAAAAGGAATACTACACAGCAAGAAAAATGAGTGGAGCTGTAGGCAGCAATATGGATAAATTTAGAAACAAACAATGAGCAAATAAAGGTAGAGGTTGAAGGATATGTAAGGTATGATTCATATAGATTTGAAAAGCAAAATTAATTCATGGTTTTAAAAGTCAGCATAGTTTCACATTACGGAAGAAGGAGAAATAATGAATGGGGTTGCTGCTAGGCAGCTGTGGCAAGTCCCAGAGCTTTATTTTTTAATTTTGGAATTGTTCCAGTGTTCAGTTGACTGTAACTCATTCAGCTGTAGGATTATGAACAGTGCCATTTTCTCTGGACTTATTATGTGATAATACAAAGGCTATTATTTTCTAACTATGTTTATCCTAGTATATGAAGAAAGAATAATAACAGCATTACAGTTTTAAATAAATGACTAAGCCACCTGAGTCTTATAATTTCCTGATTGTTAGTTGTGTTGCACATAGACATTTTCCAATTAATAATAAAGCTATTAATTTTTAATTGTAAAGTGTGTGTTTGTCTAATTGTGTATGTGTGTTACTGTGCAGAGAAGAGGAGCATTAGATGACATACACCTGGTGATGCTGCAGCTCCCACACATGTGCTGGTTCAGTTGATTGATAGGTTATGAGCTCAGAAGATTCGAGAATCAGATACAGGCGTTTGACAGGACCTATGGATCTTCACATCATGTCCGTCCCTCTCCGTCCACCAAAAAAAAAAAATCTTAAAATAAAGCCCTTAGTGTTTCAAAGCAATGCCCAGTCTTTGTGACCTATATAACTCTACGTTATACATGATGGAGTGATTCTGTCTAGGCTTAAAAACTGAAGTATGGTAGCATGGAATTGTTCTCCTCTTTCCCATGCCCAAGGAATGCAAAGAACATGAAGTTCTTTCCCATAAGAATTGTACACAATTTGGAAATCATATAGAAATAATCAGAGGCAAGGTTCCAAAATGGTTACTTACGACCAGGAATACAGCTCAGCAGCACAAGCACCTGCCTGGCAAGCGTAAGGTCCTGAGTTTGATTCCTGGTACCAAAAAAAAAAAAAAAAAAATTAAAATGGTTATTTAATTGTCCCAAAAATAACTGAAGAGTGAAGGAAAAAAGTGGTTATTCGATTGTCATGTATTACTGGATAAAATCATTCTAGCAGAGAGAATCATTGTGGAATTCAGTTTATTTTCTAAGGTGCAAATTAATACTATATTATGTGGTTTTTATTTGCTAAAAATCCCTGTATAAAATGGCTTTTTTCTCAGACTTTTCTTTTGCCTGTGTTAAAATCTGAACTTATCCAGAGAAGCCTGTTCTGACTCTTTCCCAAAAGTATAATTGGTTTTCCCATTATTCTCGTGGAGAATTTAAAGTCACATTACTAAACATTGGCCCTATTCACTGAATTTTAAGCGTAGTGAAGAACAGTGACATGTCTTTATATTTACCACTGCTAACCTGTATTTCCTTGCACTGAGTAAGCATTCAGCAGGTATTTGTCAGGTAACTGAACCAATTGAAGGTCTTATAGTAAAACTTAAGTATTTCATTTGTTAATCATTTTATGCCTGGGAAATTTGGCTAACTTCTGTTTACATTTCTGTCTAGAATGTGGCAGATCAGATTGCATTTCAAGTTGCTGGTGGATTAACAGCCCTTGAACACATCCTTCAAGTAGTAGTCCCAGCCACCAATGTGAACACAGTTTCACGGATTCCTCCTAAGTAAGTATAGTTTTTTAATCTCTTTCACGTTTCATTTGTGAGTCGTTTCTGCCCTATATAGCTTCCATATGGGGACCACAAAAAAAACTAGGCATATTTAGGGTTGAATAACAAAAGTTTGCACTGCCCATTAGGGAGAAAATTGAGCCTTATTAGGAAATCTCTTCAGTATTTGACCTGTGCCAATTTTAACTCAAGAAAAATTGATGAACTCCTGGGCAGTTCTGCTTCCAGAAATTGAAGAGAAATGAATAGTAGTAACAGAAAACTAATGTTGGCTATTGCTTGTAAAGAGGTGAACATATTAGCAAAAACCCCACACACAGGAAGAACATTCTGAGACCAAGACTGCCATAGTCTGGAGTCCCAGCCAAATTGCCAGTAACTGAGTTGCACTTTGGTCACTAACTGTAAAATGCTCTTTGTCATAATGATTCTATGCAGCAGCGATCAGACCTAATCTCTGCTTTCCTGTCCTCTTGGGTCCCCTTTCAGACCCTCGTCTCCAGGGATATAATAGCAGAGAGTGTTATTTCAGAAGTACTATAATCTAAGGTGGCGCATACACAATTTCTGAGCACTTTGTGGAGACTCTTATGTAGAGAATTGAAGGGAGAGGTTTTGATAAAAGTTAATTTATACCACTGAGAAACCTTTTTACTATTTAGCACAATAAAAGGAATGTGTCATTTGTCCATAGGATACAACAGAGGGAAAAAATCTAAGTGTTTATCTTTTTTTTCCTCAAAGACATTGTGCTGAAACAGAAATAGCACTTATTTAGAATCTTACAAACCTAGGTTCCAGTTTGACCTTAGTCTGTTACTAGCAGGGAGAATTTGGGCAAGTGCTTTCCTCTCATTCTGTTTCCTTATTTGGAAAAATGGGGTTAATCATACTTACTTCACCGTGTTGCTGAGGGTATCAGCAAAGTAATCATGTGAGAGTTCTTTGTAGTGCTTTACAAACATTGGATGGGAATTTTTAAGTAGTACCTTTGCCTGAATCAAGACAGTATAGTCTATTTGAACAGAGACAGAGCCATTTCTCATTTGACAAATGAGTTCTGTTTCTGTGACTGGGTCATTAACTGAACTGGACACTAGATGAAGAATCGTGTATAGTATGTACATTACAGTATTCAGAATAAAGAAGTGTTGAAGGAAATGCCAAGTTGATGACTTTGCTTTTATATGTTTAACTCTTACATGTGCTAGTGTAACATATAAGAGAACATAAAACTACACTATCATACTATACAGTACAATCAGTAAAAATTACAGTACTGTATAAACAAGGTACACTGTACAAAAAAAGACATTCAGGCTCTATAAACAAGATGTACAGAACTGTACCACAAAAAAGACAGGTCATAAGTCTGAACAGCTGTTAAATAGGTGGGTCATTAAACAAGGAACATCTGAACTTCCAGGTGCAAACTCTTTAACACCAATGTTCATTTGAGTTCCTTTGCTCTATTGATAAAGTAGATGCAAATGAAGGAAGGTGTAGGTATCCCTTCAAGCCATGGTATCTGCAGATCGAAAACCCCAGATTTAACTGGCAAGGGCAAGAGGAATTCCAGAACTACAGCACATGTGGGTGTAGTTTCAGAGCATGCTGGTGGACATGAGCTGGGAGATTAATTTTAAAACACTTTATTTTCCTTCCAGCTGCTCTTTGCATAAATCCCTGTCCTAGCTATGGGCCACCCATAGTCCCTGGGTTCTTCCTTCACTCGCAATCCTCCCTCTTATCCCTGACGAATGCCTCGTCTCCATGAACCTTGGCCGCCTTAGATCACTCTCCTTCCTGCCTCTTGTGACACTTCAGGCAATTACCTAGAGAACTGGTTAGACTATGCTACATCATTTAGTTTTCCTCAGTGATAAACAGCAGAGGATTTAGGAAGCACCAGCCAGTGCCTTAGAACAGTTGCAGTGTTGACACTGTAAGTCCTGTGACGCAAGCCGGATGCAGCTCTGGGCACTGTGTGAATGGGTAAACCCGCTCCCTGTCCATCTTCTCACCGCTCTGCCCTTCTCTGTTTGCATTTCGCACAGTGCCTCAAGAGTTAGATGTCCGACTATGTCCTTTGATTACTGCAAGATTACTTCCTATGAATGAACACGTGCTCCTAGCACTTTTTAAAATGTGAAATTAAGAATTGTACTGCTTCTGAAAACTTAAACTTTTAAAGCCTTTCCAAATCCTCAGTGGTTTGTTTTGCTTTTGTCAGAAGCAGAGAAGCCCATACAGCTGCTTAGTCCTTTTCATATTGTTATGGAAAGACTTAGGATGCAGTATCCAAAGCCAACCTTCTTAATAAATGTGCTCCAGTAAAATAGCTTGCCAGGCCAAGAAAGTTCCCTGGAACAAGAGAATTTTCATTCCATGGTATATCTTCTTTTGGGAAGACTCATGTTGTTCTGCCTCCAAACTTTGATTACAGAAAATGAGTACAAAAAGAATGCTAATCTTTTTTTCTACTTAAACTAATAGCAGTTACTCATCATAGCTTTGAATATCTGAAAGTAAAAAGTGGTTTGCCATTTTCTTGGGGCTTAAATATCGCCACACGTGATGTAAATAAGAGAGTGGATTTGCACTGGGTGAGAGCTGGGATGTGGTTTATAACACGTTCACCCACTGTAGTAGCAATGAGAAGCAGCATATGAGAGTCAGCGCTCACTGACACCACACCTACCCACGTCCTTCTGGAGGCAGTAAGAGCTCAGCAGAAATGGTCCCTGGGCTGGGCTTTTCCATGTCACCTTTTTCTACTGGGTATTCGTAGTTCATAATAGACACTGTGGATAACATAAGAGCCCAGGGATTAACTCTATAGCTGCATTCGTTTGTTCTGGTGGGGCACTTACCATGTTTCTTCTTGTAGTAGACTTGTCTGTAGGAAGCAAAACAAAAGTGTGATATAATGGAAAATCAGTCAGACCCTGGCTTAAACTTCCGCTTTTCACCAGTGTGACCATGGTCCAAATTACTTATTATAACACATCCTCAATTAAATAACAAGACTAATACCTACCCTGTAAGGCTTTGATGAAGATTTAAAGTACATACCTTTTCTAAGTTGCTTCATAAAGATAGCACTTATTTAATATCAGTGGTTTTATTGTAGTTATTGTTTTGATTCCTCATTACACTACTTAGCATTCAGCTTTCAATCCCCATTTCTGTCACTTTGGTATGTGAAAAGTGATAACCCGTTAATTTTATTTGGACTTTTTTTGTTCTACGTCTAAACTTCATCCTGGTAAATTTTAGCCCACTGAATTAAGATCCTTGGCTTGTGAGTTGGTCTCTAACTTAGTTTCTTTTTTTTAACTTTGTGCCAGTCCTAAAGTTCCAGAGAACATGTATGTCTTCACCTAATTATTGAAACATATCAGACAGGTCAGAGAAGAGCTCGATTTAGCACTGTAGTGTGTAGTGCCTCACCAGGCTCTCCATTTGTGGTACTGTCAGCTCCCCAGTCATAATTACTTGGGATCAGAGACATAGTAAATGCCTCACTTGTAAGTTATATGACATCCTACTACTGTTTGAATACATGAATAAATTCTTTCTTTAGTGTGTAAAGGAAGCAGTGAAAGAATATATAGCATTATAGTGACCACATCATGGCCTAGTGGGGCCTTCCTGATTTTGACCACACCATTATCTGAAATTTAGAGAATGGGGGGGCTCTTCAATTTTTGCTAATATATATATCATGTACATGTTACTGTTACTTATTCAAAAGGCCAAACAAAATTGTAGAACTATATTTATCATTGTGCTTATCACAATTTTAGAATCAGAGCAAGCCTAATAGGTAAAGATCGACCCATTTAGTGTGTGAGGAAAACTATCTGCTTCTACTGCTGTGACCTTTATAAAGGATACCCATTTATACATATCAAACAAATTAGTAAAGGTACTTTTTACTTCATTACAGTGTAATCATTTATCTGATGATACCAAATCAGTACTATCCATGTAAAGCAGTGGTCATTAAATATAATAATTTTTAAAAATTTAGAATGGCATGAAGTAGAGCTTTTGTCACTAGGAAGATAGTTTATAAGGTATCACAGATTCTTCAAAATAAACTAAAATTTGTGACATTGTGCAGTTTATCCATTTTGTAACATTGGTCTGTGTGGTCTTTGAGTTGATGAGACAGAAGCTGGCATTCATAAGTGTCCTCAATGCCCAGCACCGTGCCGGGTGTTCTACACGCATTACTGTCCAGTCCCAAGTATTCACATTTGTGGGCCACTGCTGGGTGAGGTTTGGGAAGACTCCTATCTGGTATGTGATTTCTCCTTGAGAGAACCATACTATTCCTTTGGAAAAAATGTTTTTTCTTTCCAAATAATAGAAAGAATGTCCAGAATAATTCTGGACCATTGGGTTTTTTCCCCCTAAGCCTTGTGTGCCCTTCTCTTGGGCCTGTAAAGAGGCAGACACATTTCATCTTATAGTGGAAAAGAAGTAATGCCCTTGTGTTCCAGAAGCATGTATATAATCTGGGGCTCCAGTCCTGATGCTTAGAGAACCTAGGGATTTCCTGCTTAAGAGCAGTTGTATGCCTTTGTGGGCATGGGAACAAGACTGGAATGAAGCCTATCCTTAGGGAACTTACAATCATGGAAAATGAGATATATTAAACTCTATCACTACTAGTGGCCTGTGTGTCACTTTTATGGAACAGAAACTCTGGTGGCACACACAAGACTTCATAGAATGTTGTGTTGCATCTCCAAAGTCTGTAAACTTGGTTCCCTGGGACACCTGGCCTTGTGTGCTTGTTTGTGATGCCAGGCTCTTGCCACAAGGGTCTCTTCTCGTTGGGGTTCATCTACTGTTGAATCTTTGCTTTGTCTTCACTTTACAGCATAATCCAGACTTCCCCAGTTGACACTCTGGGCTTCCTTCCCTGTTACTGATCCACCTCTCCTCTTAGCTTGCCATAACCACTGCAGCACCCTTTCCTTTGTTCTGTCCTTCTTGTTTATGTGGGGTGTTGTTCTAGGCATTGCAACCAAGCCTAAGCAGCTACATTTTAGGTGATGTGGTTCTTCCTTTAGTGGCCATAGCTGGTTAAACTCAAGAGAGGATAGTCGAGTCAAGAGCAACCAACCTATAGGCCAGCCAGCAACATCAGATTTATAATCCAGTGCAAAAGGTTAAACTGGGCCGTTCAAGTCTCTTCCTCACGAATTTGCAGTAAGGAAATCACAAACTTTAAGTCATTTTTTTCTTGAGTATGTATATTTGAATTTGAAAAAGCATGTGTAGTAACTTCTGGGATGGCCATTATATGTCTACATGCATTCCAAGTTTAGCAGGATTTAACGGAGACCATTTGGGGCAAAAAAAAAAAAAAAAGAAAGAAAAAAAAAAAGAAAAGAAAAAGGAGGCAGTACTGCTCCATGAGAGATGAGAGAAAGTGAAAGCAGGTCCAGTCCACAGAGGTGGCATTGTTCCTGTCCTCCCAAGGGCTGCTGGTTCACGTTCTCCTGGATTCACGTGAATGTTCCCAATAGCCTTGCAATAAATGGCTCTTTTTACTTCAGACATTTTGAGTGAATTTCTGTCCCTTCTAACCATAAAGCCTGATACTTTTAAATGCAATATTAAAGATTCTTATAACTCTAGATTTTGTTGAAAAATACTTGCTTTGCTAAATCCTTTCATATTAAGGAAGTAGGAATGAATACTCATGGTTGAAGGTACAATGAAGAAACGAAGGTCATTCTACAAATTCACTAGGGCATAGTCGTGTGTGTGTGTGTGTGTGTGTGTGTGTGTGTGTGTGTAACAGAGCCTTTACACTGAGCTACAACCCCAGCCCTTTTTATTTATTTATTTTTTTTATGTGTGTTTTTTGAGACATGGTCTCTCTATGTAATTCAGGCTGGCCTTGAACTCGCTTTGAGCCCAGGCTGGCCTTGTACTTTCAGTGATCCTCCTGCCTCAGCCTCCTGAGTGCTGGGATTACAGGCATACACCACCACATCCAGCTGTCCCCAACCCTTTTTTATTTATTTTGAGGCAGCATCTCTGAGTCGCTCAGTTGCCCATTCTGGGCTCGAATCTGCAGTATTCCTGCCTCAGTTTCCCACAGTTACCCTGTATTATCATTTTACATGAATGAAAAAATTAAATTTTAATTGCTCATCTGACAAGCTGGGACTGGCCCACCTTTCCTTTCTTCTGCTAACTTCAGTTTGGGGAATCTATGCAGAAAATGATATATTAAACATGCTGTCTCTAAACCCTAACGTTAAAAATACTGTTATTCCTCTGAGATGCTAAAGACTTGTTTTTTATTCTGTCTGTTTAGTTTTCACCTTTTAATGGGGAAGGTATTGCTTGATTGATTGGTTTTGTGTTTGAGGTTTAGGTGTTACACTGATTTATTGGTGTGGGTACAGGAAGTGGTCTATGGATCACTCATTTCTTTCACCTAGCTGGTGAGGAATGAATCTTAACAGAAACTGAGAAAAGTGAACCAACAACCACTTGTAGCTATTTGTAAGTATCGGACAAAATGTTCAGAGAAGATTTGTCAGTGAAGTCTGAAAAAGAAACACAGTATTTCTATGTAATTTTATTCCCTTTTCAGAACTCAGATCAGCTGGCAAATATGGCATACGTTTATGAAAGGATTTACTTCCCATAAGTTATAAATGTGGGTGGTATAGAGTTGGAACCCCTGTGTGTGTGCTGTATCAGGCTGTCAGAAAATGTTACTAAAATATAAGTTGCCAATATGGGTGAAATTTAGAATACTATCTACTGCTGCCTATTTGTAGACAGGACTACATTAATATACTTCTAAATATCTAGTTTTAGGTTAAGGTTTACTAAAAGTGAATAACTTTTCCCAGTAGACAATAAAAGTAAAAAAAATTGTTTTGCAAGCTAATTAGCTATAGTGATTGATAAATGCTCTTCTTCACTTGACATATTGAGGCATTTTGTTTATGTCTCTAAAGGCTTTACAGAGATGGTTACAGTTGACAGCTGCTCTACCACTAATAAGATTAAAGAAATTAGTTGTGTCAACTTTAATCTGCTGTTTAACACTACAGACCACCTGGGGTCTTCTCCAGATCCAACATGTTTAATTGTGAATTTTAAATTACATAACCAGATCCTACTTAAGAACACATCTAAAGACTTGCTAATCATAATTGTCTTGTATTAACAAATTATGTTAGCAATAAAAATAATGCTTTGACCACCTAGTTTAAAATTAATTTATTAATTTGATATCACCCTGCATTTTTAAACATGTTGTTGTAATCTTTGAAATGTAATACTTCCTCAGTCAGGGGTTAATTTGAGGAAATGTAGAAAGCCTAATTAGGTTGGTGCTTAAAATATATATGACATCCCATCTAAATTTAGAACATATCTCTAAGAAATGATTAAATCATCTTTTCTATTTGTGCCACATTTATCATTTAAACAAAAACCTCTGAAATAATACATCCAGTTAAAGATTTGTTACTCCTTGCTTTGAGACATCAAGTTATGAAAATAGTTTGATTTTAAACTTAATATTGGTGCTATATTTTATCATGTGATATTCAGCATAATAATCATCTGTGATTGTTTTATTAATTTATGATGCAAACTCAAGGGTAAAAGACATGCAGTCTACATCCCCCGGTTAGAATTGGTCAGCAGGTATAGTAAGCACTCCTTAAAATCCCCTGTCTGTGGGGATGTGCTGCTCTAGGATGTCTGTTTCTCCTGGGGTCTTCACCTACCCTAAAGGTTCTAGCCTCAGAAAGCACAGAGCAAGGAAAAGGGGAAGGCAGTGTGGTTTGACTGTAGCCACCACAGTACCATTTGGAGAAATTGTTTCCCTTCATCTACTCATACTCTGATCCAAATGCTACATTCCTCATTGCAATAGAAATTTCCTGAATTGTATTACAAGTCCTACTCCTCTATGGTCAGAACATGTCAACATTGAATAATCTGTCCCTTTTTAAATATTTTGCATGGTTCATTCCCCTAGTTTCTTGCTGAGAAAACATTTTATTACTAAGACTTCTTCATGTAACAGTACTAATATAATATCTCCCAATTTTATCAATGAAACAAGGACAGCAAAATATGTATATGTGTGAGACTACATATAAGACTTCTTACAAATATGTTTTCATGTTAAATACTACTTTTCTATATTTCTGTTTTATATATTTTAATCTAAGCACCACTCTACTTTTAGAATATATTTGGTACAAAAGCCTCAATGAGTGGTATCAAAATAAGACTCCACTGGAAAATGTTGTGCCTCACCACAAGTAGTCATAACCATAGTCAGCCCTCTTTTTCTGTTAAAAACTATAAATTCTCCATGTTGATTTATAATTTGAGACATTGTTTCAAGAACATACTACGTAAGTCATTCTGTGAAGATTAACTAGGAGATAAATCAAATACCATTATTTGTATTTGAGAATTGGTTTGCTTATTTTAAAATATTTAAAGATTGCAAAAACCTTCCATGTTTACTAAGCTGAGAAGTTTGACTTTTTTACCTATTTTGGGAGGAGAATATTACATGCATTAATTCTGTTAGTTGAGGTGTATTTGAGTTCCTGCTATAGAACAGGAAGTGGCTTAGGTGGTATTGATAATGAATATGCAAAAGATCTGAATAGACCTTTCACAGAGAAGACATATAGGTGACATAGATACACATGATACTCTCAAAGCAAAGATACTCTCCATCAATAGGAAATAGGAAATAAAACCGCAGTGAGATACTTGAACGCACTAGTTATAATTGCTTTAAAAATAAAACTAATACTGATGCACATACAGAGAAGTTGGTCCTCTCATACACCATGATGAGGATATGGATGGTATAGCCACTTTAGAAACAATGTGTAGGGCCACAGATACAGCTCAGCAGCACAGCACCTGCCTAGCAAGTGCAAGGTCCTGAGTTTGATTCCCGGTACCAAAAAAAAAAAAAAAAAAACAATGTGTAAGTTCCTTAGAAAGTTAAACATATACTGTACTGTACAGATATTCCTTCTTTAACGACCTATTTTAACAAGACTTATGACCCACTGCTTGGACTTACAACCTGCCCCTTTTTTTTATACAGTTCTGTACATCTTGTTTATACAGCCTCCATGCCTTTTTTGGTACAGTATACCTTTGTTTATACAGTACTGTAATTTTTGCTGATTGTACTGAACAGTACTGTAGTTTTATGTTCAGTTATACATTACAGTACTGAATGTAAGAGTTGTGCAAATAAAAGCAAAGTCATCAGGTTAGAGTTTCCTTTAACTATTTCTTTGTTCTGAATATTGTAATGTAATACATACTATCTACAATTCCTCATTTAATGACCAGTTCACTTCAGCAACCCCAGTCGCAGGAACTGAACTCGGTTGTTAAATGAGGAGTATTTGTATTTACTATATGGCCATGCCAGGCTAGTTTCCCCAAAGAAATAAAAATGCATGTTCTACAAAAACCTGTAAATACACATGGATAGAAGCTTTACTCATAATCACTTAAAACTGGAAATAACCCAGATATTCTTCAGCTGCTGAGAGATTAAACAATATCCACCCAATGACATACTATCCACCAATAAAAAGAAACAGTATTCAAGTAAGCCTCATTACAAAAATAGGTTTCTCTAATCTGGTCTAAATGTTTTTTCTACTTAGACTGTTTTTTCTGCTGAAATATGTAAGATACTTACATTTTTTTTAAAAGGCTGGGGTCACCACATTTCCTGAGTTCAAAATATATTACAAATTTACAGTGATTAAAGCAGAGAGATACTGGCATAAAGATAGGCATATAGACCACTGAAATGAAATAGAGATTCCAGACATAAATCCATGCAAAGGTGGTCAACTGATTTTTGACAAGATTGCCAGGACTACAAAATGGGGAGAGGATAATCCATTTCCAAAAATTTATGTTTGGAAAACTGACTCTCCACATGCAAAGAATGAAACTGTGCCTTTCATTTACATCATGCACAAAAGTCAACTCAAAATAGATTAAAAATCTAAATGCAAGATTGGGAAATATAAAGAAACTTAAAGAACTTAAAGAAAACATGGAGAAAAACTTTCATACACATTGATCTTGGTGGTGACTTCATGGATATAATATCAAAAGCACAGGCAACAAAAGCAAAAATGAACAAGTAAGACCACATGGTTCTAACAGCTTCTGTGTATCACTAAAAAAGTAAAAAGGTAACCTACAGAATGAGAAAGTGTTTGCCAATCATTTATCACATAAGGAGTTAATTTCTAAAATATACAAGGATTTCATAGAACTCAGCAATAGAAGTACAACTCAATTTAAAAGGACTTGAATAGATAGTTCTCTGAAAAAAGCATACAAATAGCCAAAGTTCTATGACAAGATGCCCAGTGTAACTAAGCGTCAGAGAAATGTAAATCAGAACCACGGTGAGACACCATGTCATCCCTGGGACATCCCCTCACAGTTGGTGTTCTCATCATCAAAACCAGAAGACGACAAGTGTTATGAGAATGTGGGGCAGGGGATTTAGCTCAGCGGCAAAGCGCCTGCCTGGCAAGCGCAAGGTCATGAGTTTGGTCCCAGTACCTGAGAAAAACTAAAAAAAAAAAAAACAAAAACAAAAACAAAAAAACAAAGAGAATGTGGAGAAACTGAAACCCATGTGCACCACTGATGAGAATGCAAACAGTGCAGCCCCTATGGAAAGAGTGTTCAGGGTTCCCCTAAAAGTTAAAAATAGAACTGTACCACTGTATGGTCAGTCCAGTAGTCCTGCTTCTGGGTATTGAATCAAAAGAAGTGAAACACTTCCATGTCCATTGCGTCACTGTTCACAGCATTGACAAAGAGAAAAACCATTGGTGTTCATGGGAGATACAGATGAAGAAAATGTGGTCTCTACATAAATGGAACATTACTTAGCCCTAGAAAAGGAAAGTCTGCAATTTGTGAGAAGATAGGTGAACGTTGAGGGTATTATGCTGAGTACAACAGTTCAGTCTAGAAAAAGGTCTAGAAACAAGTCAGTCACAGAGGTCAAATACTGAGTCTACTTGAATGAGGGACCTAAAACACTCACAGAAGCAGAGTCAGCCCAGGCTGCCCAGGAGAGGCGGGTGAAATGGGGTGTTACTATCAGTGGGTATAAAGTTGCAGTAATGCAAGATGAAAAATTCTAAAGACCTGAGGTACAACATTGTGCCTAAGTTAACAGTACTGGATGGTACACTTTAAGCCTTGGTGTGTTGTTTTTGTTACAATAAAATACCAAAAAATTTAAAAGAACAAAGCACTGGTGCATACAGTAACCTAGATGAATCTCAAATACACTCTGCCTAGTAAAAGAAACCCCACTCAAAGGCTACAGATAGGATGACTCCATTTATGTGGCATTCTGAGAAAAAGCAAAGCTTATCAGAATAGAAAACAGCTATGTGATTGTCAGGGATTGGGAGAGAGTCTGACTTCAAAGGGGACCACCAGGGGAACCTGAGGAAGTGATGGAACTTCTCATTGCATGCAATTTATTTTAATGCAAATGAATTATACTTCAGTTTCAAATTTCACACACTAAAAGAACAAAAAGAGTATTATGGTAGATAAGGAAAACAGATTTAATAGCAAATTTTTCAATAATGGTGCTTTTCAGAAAAAAAGGTAACATTTAAAAAATACTCTAAAAAAGAAGATATATGTCAAGGTTTTGCCTTCCTGAGAAAAGGTACACAGTGCTACCAGCTTGCAAGAACTCAAGAACTATTGCTTTTATAAAGTCTTCCTGCGGAGTGTACTAGATAACAAGCTCAGATAAGCAGGTCCACACAGCTACACTGACATAAGACTGATGGTAAGCATTAAATGTATAATTATAGCACTAAAATTAACCAAGATTGAGAGGGAGAGAGTATAGAATGAAATGACTGTATGTTCAAATAATCTAGCTAGTATAATGATTTAAAAAATGGAAATGGGGATTGGATATGATATTTCACCAAACAGTGAAACTGTTTTGAACAAGTGGTGGTACCTTTCAGTTGGCAGTAGTACCATTAAGTTGGTGGTGATAGTACTATTAAGGTTGTTATTCTGAAGCTATTATAATGTAGCATAAAACAAGTAAAAATAGTTATGTTATATTATCCTCTGGGCCCTTGAGAACTAGCATTCTCAGTGTGAAAGAAAAGAGAGAGACTGTTGCTAAAAATTAAAGAAAAAAATCCCTTGGTCCCAAATTTGATGAAATTCCCAAGGTTCTTTATCTTGGGGTGTAGGAGTAGGTATGGGGAAAGTTCCCAGATCTGTTGATTCTAAAGGTCTAACAAACAGTGACCACGTCAGTAGTGCTGAGAGTCCCTGGGGACAGATGATGTGTTCGATGGTATTATTTCTCATTGAAATAGACCAGTGTTATTTGAATTAAAGGCTGATACAGGTCTTGGGCAGGAAATGTGCCCAAAACCTCTCCTCATCTCAGATGAAAGGATCAAAGACTACTGAGGTCCATTGGAAAGTGAAGAGCCCAAGGACTAAAGATGGGACAAATTAAGCTTTAATGTGGCTTAGAATTATAGTGGATGAAAACATAACATGGATCTAAATCCACGAGTTTTTTAAAGAGACTGTATTTTTTGTAGTAGTTTTAGTTTTAGTAGTTAAAAGTTGAACAGAGAGTAGAGTTCCCTTAAATTCCCTCTGCCCTCAGTTTCTCCTCTTAACATCTTGCTTTTGTGTGGTCCATTTTTACAGTTGATTAACCAATATCAATACACTGTTACTACCTAAAATCCATAGCTTACATTAAGGTTCACTGTCATGTTGTATGGTCCTGTGGGTTTTGACAGATGGTCCTATGGGTTTTGACACGTGTGTAATGTCATCACAATATCATACATTGTAGTTTCACTGCCCTAAATAATTCTTATGTTCCTCACAGTGCTGCACCCCTTCCTTCCCAAGACCCTGGCACCCACTGATCTTTTTACTCTCTATATAGTTTTGTCTTTCCAAAAATGTCCTGGAGCTGGCATTTATACAGTAGATAGCCCCTTCAAACTGGCTCTTTCACTTGGCAATCTGCATTTAAGTTTCTTTCATATCTTTCTTGTGGCTTGATCACTTATTTCTTTTTGTTGCTGAATAACATCTTGTTATATGAATGTGCACAGTTTATCCATTCTCCTGTGGAAGGACTTGCTTCCAAGTTTTGACAATTATGAATAAAGCTGCTGTGAACATTCATATGCAGGTTTTTGTATATACACAAGCTTTCAATTCATTTGAGTAAATACATAGGAGTAGGATATAACACTTAGCTCTATAAGAAACTGCCAAACTTTCTTCCAAGGTGAGTTTTATTTTGTGTTCCTGCTAGCAATGAAAATGTGTTCCTGTTGTTCCACATCTTTAACATTTTCTGATGTCACATGATTTGAATTTTTGTCATTCTAGTAAGTGTACAATGGTGTCTTGTTTCAACCTGTAATCTGCTGGGACATATAATTTTGAGCACCTCTTCATATATCTATTTGCCACCTGTATATCTTCCTTGGTAATGTGTCTATTAGATCTCTTGTCCACCTTTACCAGGGTTTCTTTTCCTTATTTTTGAGTTGGAAACGTTCTTTTGTGTATTTTGGATACAAGTCCTTGGTCAGATATGTACTTTATATATTTTCTCGTAGTGTGTGGCTTAACTTTTCACTCACTAACCAGATTTTTTTTTGCAGAATAGAGTGAATTTTAATGAATTCCACTGTATCAATTTTTATCTCTCATGGACTGTGTTGTTGATGTTGTATCTAAAAACTTATTACCAACCCCAGAGTCACCTAGATTTTCTACCTTGTTATCTCTTTGAAGACTTACAATTTTGAATTTTAGGTTACTTACATGAGATATTTAATTCTCTGAGCCTGGCTTATTTAAGTTAGCATGATGATCTCAAGTTCAGTCCATTTTTTTCTGCGCATGACATGATTTCATTTTTCTTTGTGGCTGAATAATATTCCACTGCATTTATATACCACATTTTCTTTATCTGTTCCTCTACTGACAGACATCTAGCCTGTTTCCAAACTTAGAGTAAAATGAATTGTTTTGCTGTAAACATGATTATGCATGTATCACTATAGTATGAAGTCCTTAATTCTTGTGGAAATATACCCAGGAGAGGTATAGCTAGGTGAAATGGAACCTTTATTTTTAAAAGAGTTATTTTAGGACTCTCCATACTTATTTTCATGGTGGTTGCACTAATTTACATTCCCACCAACAATGTAGGAGGGTTCCTTCTCCTTCACCCTACCCCTCTTCCTCAGCAGTATTCACTGATATTTGTGTTCTTGATGATAGCCATTCTGACTGGAATAAGATGGGATCACAGGTTGTTTTGATTTGCATTTCCCTAATGGCTAAAAATATTAAACATTTTTTTGTATGCTTAAGGCCCATTTGTACTTCTTTTGAGAAGTGTTAGTTCAGTCTATTTACCCATTTTTAAGTGGGTCCTTGTTTTGGGTTTTCTTTTTTTTTAGTTCTTTATATATTCTAGATATTAGTCCCCTATCAGAAGAGTAGCTACCAGAAATTTTCTTCAATTCCACAGGTTGTCTTTTCACTCCAGTGATTGTTTCTTTTACTGTGCAGAAGCTTTTTAATTTGATACAGTCCCATTCTTTGATTCTTGACATTATTTCCTAGGCTATTGAAGTTTTATTCAGGAAGTCTTTACCGGTACCTGTGGCTTCAAGTGTTTCCTCTATGTTACAGCCCAGCAGCTTCAAAATTTCTTTTCATGTCTAGGTCTTTGTCCATTTTTATTTCAGTACAGGATGAGAGATAGAGATCTAGTTTCAATCTTGTCTAAATGGATATCCAGTTTTCCCACCACCACCTGTAAAAGAGGCTGACTTTTCTCTAGCATATGTTTTTGGCCCATTTGTCAAAAATCAGTTGGTTGTAGGTACATTAGGTTATTTCTGTGTCTTCTGTTCTATTTAATTGGTCTACATGTCTGTTTTTGTCTAGCACCATTTTTTCAAATGACTCTCCTTTCTTCTTTGGATCACCTTTCTGTTTGCATTTGCCAGTTTTTGATTACTATAACTGAATACCTAAGACAATTAATTTATAGAGAGAAAAAACTTACTTTGAGTCATGGTTTTGGAGGCTCCTGTCCAAGGTCAGGCTAACCCTTTTCAGGGGGACTCTGCCATTGATAGGAGATAGCGGCAGAGCAAACCACTTGCCTTGTAAGCTGAAAAGCAAAGGAGAAAACGATGAAGCTAGGGCCTCAACTAGGTGCCCCAGTGACCTGAGGACCTCCCACAGGTCCTGCCTCCTACAGGTCCCATCCCTCCCAACAGCACGACCCCAGGACTGAGCCTTGGGGGACATCAGCATCCAAAGTGTGGCACTTCTTTGTCAGCAACCAGCTGACCCTATTTGTGTGG
Organism: Chinchilla lanigera; assembly: GCF_000276665.1. NCBI lineage: Eukaryota > Metazoa > Chordata > Mammalia > Rodentia > Chinchillidae > Chinchilla > Chinchilla lanigera. The sequence continues at coordinate 1,558,193 of NW_004955450.1, read as the reverse complement.
GTCAAATTCTGTTCTCTGTTCTGTTCCATTCATCTGCTTGTCTATTTTGTCAGCAGTGCCATACTCTCTTCTTTACTGTAGCTTTATTATGAAACTTGAAGTTTGGTGGTGTCGGACCTCCAACTTTGTTCCTCTTTAGTATTGGATAGGCTCTTTCTGGGTCTTCTACTTTCCATGTAAACTTTAGGTTCAGATTATCAGTATCCACAGAGTCATCTGTTTAGATTTTGATTGAGATTGCACTGAATATACAGATCAAGTCAAAAGGAACTAACAACTCAACACTGTTGAGTCTTTCTATCCCTGAGTAAAGAATGGCTTTCCATTGTTTTTAGGTGCTTGTTTGTTTTTCTAGTAGAATTTTGTAGGTTTCCTCATATAGTTCTTTTACATATTTTGTTAAATATATATATATAAAATATGCATACTAATGTAAATGATGTCATTTGTTAAAATTTTAAAGTCCAGTTAGTATATACAGAAAAGCAGTCAACTTTTGTCAAGATTGTGTTTTACAGCTTTATTAGCTATAATTGCTTACTGGCTCCAGGAGATTTTATTTATTTATATTTTTATTTTTTTTGAATTTTCCACATAATCATAGCATCATCAAACAAGTACACTTTTATTTACTCTTTCTCAATTCTGTGTTCCAATAAAATTTTATTTCCTTTTCTTGTCTTAATGCCTTGTTTCCAGCCTTAGGGAAAATTACAAAGTTTCTCTCCCTAGATATGAGATTCCCGGTAGTTTTTTACAGATGATCTTTGGCAATCTATAGGTTTTTAATCATATGTAAAATAAAACTATCACTTTCTAAGCATGATGGGGTTAGGAGTAGGATTAGAGTTCGGGTTAGTGTTACAGTTCTGTGGGGACTTGGTACATGTACATAAAACATCTTAATTCCTCTTTTCATTACCTTTCCCTTTCCTCCCTCTCCCCTCCGCATATCTCTTGATCCTCTCCCATTTTTGTACATATTTGCAGTATGTACAAATATGTATAAAAATTTACATTCCTGTGTGTAGTTGGTGCATGTGCCTGATACATCTTAATTTTTTTTCATTTCCTGTCCCTCCCTTCCCTTTTCCCTTCCTCCTCTCCTCCCTCCCACCTCTTATCCCTTTTCCCCTTTGAAGAAGGCTGTCTCTCTACTTCCTATTATCTTTGATTTGGCTCTTTATTTATACTTTGGGTTTTTCATATAAGACAACTCATGATATTTCATTTTGTACATTGATTTACTTCATATAACATTGCCTAAAGGTGCATGCATTTTCCTACAAATCACTCAAGTTTATCTTTCTTTATGACATAGTAGTATTCCAGTGTATGCAGATACATTTTTTATTCGTTCATCTGTTCATGAACATATAGGACACTTCCAAGATTTAGCTATTGTGAATTATGCATGAGGGCTCTGGTTTTGACTTTTATCTCCCTTTCCTAAGGAATTGGTAACTGCAGATCTGAACATTCTTCTCTATTCTAGATAACATCCTCAAACTCATTCTATTTCATTGCTAATTATTCCCTATGTTTTGTAAAGATGTGGTTCCTAGCCCTTCTTCACATACTAACACAGTAATTGATGAAAATTCCAGGTTTTCTTTGTAACTATACTTGTGTGATTCCAGTACTTGCCGCCCTAACTTTGCACGTAATTTTGCATGCAGGAACTTAAAGGTGTTCACTCATACTATTTATATTTTGTGAAATTGCCTGTGATAGTTGTTTTAAGATGGCTGCTCTCTTGACACTGGTGTAAGATAGTGGGTTTTGGTGAACCATGTTTTCTGAGAATTCTTAACCATCCCAAAGTGCAAAAGGATAAAACTATGTACTTCCTGACTCCTACGCTGCAAGCCCCTGGAGCTCCTCTGTTTAAATGTTTCTTAATGTCTTAGGTGTGCACTACACTTGTGCTCTATAACTGTCCTTTCTGTATATAAATACGTTCCTGCACTCATCATGGAAAGACTTGGTTTTATGGTGCTTTTTCAGTGAGAGTGCTTACTGACACAGAAATGCACTCACATTTTCGTGATTATCTGCAGAGAAAGCCTGTATCTCAAGCCCTCCAAATCCCTACCCACAGTGTATTTTTGACAAAAGGGACAGTGGGATTTTAATGTCTTCTCAAAAGATACTTTAAAATTCTGGAGCTTTCTGTTTGATGTTTAAAAATGCTTCTAGTTATTTGAGTTTAAAATTACAGGAAAAGCTGCCTGGACAGACCACCCAGGCTGGGTTCAAAGACGTGCGCTAAGACAGGTGCTCTTCAAATAGAGTTGTCTTTCAAACAAGGTTACTGAGTGGACAGGTTTTTCCTGGCCCTGAGAGTTTGGGTTTCCCCTCCCTTTTTTTCTCCATTAGAACGTAGTATCTTTGTGGAAGTTTCTTGGGAAGGGTTTTGTGAGCATGAACTTCTATAGATGCACATTCCACACTTAGCACTGAAGGAGTTTTCTTAATGTGGAGCCCAAAGGCATTCAGGAGGACACACTCCCACATTGTGTGATGTTTGCTTTTTATGTGCATGTTTGTTTATGCCTTGTGATAGCTCACTGGAGACTTGAGACAATTCATTGGAGTTCTGCTGAATAAAACAGAAGAGTAGAAATTAAAAATCAAGGCCATAAAAATATCAAAACCAAGGTAAGATAGGACTCAGTTATAGAGTTATGATGTGCTGCACATTATACTAAATGTAATAACTCATGTATACTGTTTAAAAGTCCTTAGGAGTCTATAATTTTATACATTAACCGTACCATAAAGCTTTACACAAAATAGTATGGTATTGGCACAAAGATAGAGTTATCAATTAGACTAGGTAACCAGGGGATGTGGTCTGCATATAGTTATGAGAAAGGGGGTATTTTAAACCAGCAGAGAAAGAACAAGTTATTCAGTTACCTCTTTGTGTGTGTGTGTGTGTGTGTGTGTGTGTGTGTGAGAGAGAGAGAGAGAGAGAGAGAGAGAATTGAGACTCCTGACTGACACACACTAAATTCGGAATGAATTGATTCATAAATTTAAAAATTTTCACACACTGCTACCTCAAAAAATACAAATGAGTAGTTATAGAGAAAGAACTTGCAATGTATAAAGTGAAAGGCAGAAGAAAACACGGAGAAGCTTTTAGACTACGTAATACTGTATAGCTTCAGTATATTAAAATATCTTAAAAATAGCATAAAGAAAAATGAAAGAAGGTAACTGGAAAATACTAACATTTATTAACCCATTGTTTTATGTATAAAGAAAGGATCTTTATAAATCATTTAAAAGATGAAAATTTTCAGTAAAAATGTAAAAACAGAGAACTAGAACTATTACCAAAAAGATAAGTATAAATAACAACCATATTTTGAAAAGAAAGAAGTTAATTTCTACTTTTTACCTTCTCCCCAAATCAAGTTTACATTGTATATTTAAAGTACCAGAAGTAAATTTAAAAGAATACTTTGGTAATATTGAAATGAAGAAGCCCTTCTAACAGAAAACCTAGATATGCTGATGGAAATTTTGACAGATTTTAACACAAAAAATTTAAAGTTTTTTATGACAAAAGCTAAAAGGGAAATTTAGATAGCAACTAAAAATTATTTGTAGATTAGCATCAAATGAGAACATCTGGATTATCAGTGAAGAGCCATGTAAACCAATAAGAAATACACAAACATCCCAACAGACAAGTGTTAATTCCACAAAATATAAATAGCAAAAAACACTGAAAAAAGTATGATCATAGTACTAGTAAATAAATGCAACCATTTAAAACATAGTTTTAATTTAACTATCAAATTGGTAAATATTTTTTAATGAGGTTATCCAGTGTTAAGAAAAAACTTCTCTGGGAGTAAAATATAATTTAAAAACATTTTTGGAGAGCAGTTTCAATTTGTGTTGCCTATCAAAAGCCTTAACAATATTTAGTTCTAGCTGTTTGGGATGACAGTATGCAGTGTAATAGCCATTGCTGAATTCCTGCCATCTTGTTTGATGAAGCTCTGTATCATTTCTAACGTGTTTTTTATTACTTGTTATTGTCTTTAATTGTTTGATCAATCTTGCATTCTCGCATCTGGTAATCTGAGCAACTTCATCGAAGATAACAATATGTAATATAACAATCATTGTTAATTCCTATCACCTTGTTTTGAAATCCTGTATTGTTTTTATTATCTTTGCATTTTTATTGTCTTTGCATTTTGTTTTTTGTCTTCATTGTTGTTATTCTGTTATTGTTTTCTTTTTCTCTTTAAAATAAAAAAAAATATTTAGTTCCTCTGAGCCACGTTACCATTGCTGAACATTTATTGCAAAGAGCAGGCAGAGAGTACGGGATGGTTTGTTCAGCAGCTGTTGTGAACATGGATTGTGCTGTATCTGCCTAGCATCTCGTTCACATCGTGTGTCTGCAGAGCCCCCATGCACGGGAGATGCCTCCTCCACCACAGAACCTGAGAATGCCAGATCCTTGGTTCCTATTCATGATTGGGTCTAGGATGCAGGCATGTGAGCAAGATCTTACAACCAGCATACCCATTCTACCCTTTTACTCTGACACTAATGAAGCAAAGTAGCCAGAATATCCCAAACGCTAGCCTTTTTAGAGTTGGAGGCAGTTGTATCTAGCATCCAAAGGCACAGTGTCAGTTTAGGCTGTGGCATTTGATGCCTGATGATTTCTTGTTTTGTTTTGGTTCCATTAGGTTTGGTTTAATAGACCTATTCAATAGTGTGTGATTTGAGAATTAGACCTGGAAGTATATAATGTCTATGACTGAGTTTTCCAAATCTGTGTCCCATAGACTGTGAATTTTTTTTTTTTCTTTTTAAATCAACTGGAGGGTTTTTTCTTGTGTGACTTGCAACTAGGAAGTGTAACTATTAAAAAAATATTATGTATAATACTGAAAATTGGACAGTAAGAGATTGGTTGGACTAAATTTTTACGTCCATAGAATGAAACACTGTTCAATCCTAAAAATCATCCCATGTTTCTGTTTAATTATTTTAATCAGAACAGAAATTTAGAACAGAAAAATTGTGGGAAGACTTCAGAAACCATATCCAACAGATCCGTGTGGAGTGCTATTCCCTCTAAAGACAACTCAAGTTAGAAAGGAAATAAATTGATGGTACCCATACAGCTGTGGCATACCTGGGGAGCCACAGAATGGGTACCTAAAGCTGTAAGATCAAATATTACAAAATTGAATCAAGTAGCACAACTTAGCCACTGGCTCTTGACATCCAGAAAGCTGTAAAATTGACCCCAGAATGCTGCTGAAGGAAAGCGTACCACTTGCACACCTTGCTCAATAGCAACAACAGTCAAGTGAAAATGTCCTTGACTCATTTTCAACCTCCAGATCTTGGAGGTTATTGTTTATTTGAAGAGGAATAAAGAGCTTGCATAGGCATAAGCTCTCCAGGGAAAGATGTGTAAACCAGTAACCACTGTGATTTTTAAGGCTGGGGATATGAGTAAGAGAGAGACACTTTTCATCACACACTCCCTTTGTGTTGTACTGTGATGGTCGTCACTTGGTCAGAAACTACCAAGTTAAACTTTAATTATGTCTTAGCCTGGTAGTTTCCACTGTACTCTGAGAGAACCCACTCTTAGATCTCTCAGAGAGGCTTTCAGAAAGGAGGGAGCCAGGGAGACACTGGACTCTCAATTCTGCTTTAGCCAGATGGCTCTGACTTTATCTGTTCTATGTATGGCTTAAGCTTTTGAATAAGATTGTGCTTGAAGAAAGCATTCCACTCCTCTTTTTAAAAATTTGAAGCTAGTGTTGAAGAATATGAAATATCACTGAAAACTTATTTATATATTTATTAAGTATATATCCTTATAAGAATAGGAAAGGACTTGAAGTAAAAATACTGAATTTTCTCTTAATAGTATTTTACTGTTTCTTTGGGCCTCTTTACTCCTAATTCATTGCAGCTGTTTTTATGATCACAAGTACATGTTTTTAAATTAAAAATAAAGGCAATCTTAAAATTTTAGGAAAATTATTGAATAAATGAAGTGCTGTGACTTACATTTGTGAAGGATTTCCTACTTAGAGCCTCCAACCAGTGCATTCTAAATGTATTAACATGTTGGACAAGACTTTTCTGTTTAGTCCTCAGGAAGAGCAGGGGTGCTATTTTATTTCTTTCTCTTGCCTGGTTGTTCTGGCTAATGTTTCAAGTACTCTGTTAAACAGGAATGATGGTATTGGACATCCTTGTTTTGTTCTGGATTTTAGAGGGAAAGTTTTCAGCTTCTCCCCATTTAAGAAGATGTTAGCCACTGATTTGTCAAAAGTGGCTTTTATCACAGTGAGGTAAGGTTCTATCCCTGTTTACTTCAGAGTTTTAGCATGAATGGATTTGGATTTTGTTAAAAGATTTTTCCACATCTGTTGAGATGATCATGTGATTTTTATCCTTGTTTCTGTTTGTGTGGTATAATACTTTATTGCTTTGCATATATTGAACCATCCTTGAATTGCTGAGATGAAACCTACAAGGTCATGATATATGATGTTTTTGATAATTTGTTGCATTCTGTTTGCCAGTATATTATTAAGGATTTTTGTATCTCTGCTTATTAAAGAAATTAGCCTGTAGATTTCCTTTTTAGTTGGTTCTTTGTTTGGTTTTGACATTGGAGTGACACTGGCTTCCATGAATGAATTTGGAAGTACTCTTTACCTTTCAATTTCATTAAAGAGTTTGAGAAGTATTAGCATTAGATCTTCCCTGCAGTTCTTATAGATTTCAACAGTGAATCCATCAGGTCCTGGGCTTTTCTTAGTTGGTAGGTTTTTTATTACTGCCTCAATTTCATTGCTAGACTGCTTTCATTATGCCCCATAGGTTCTGGTACGTTGTACTGGCATTGTTGTTTGATTCTAGGAATTGGTTAATTTCTTTCTTGATTTCTTTTGTGTCTCATTGAATGTTCAGGAGTGTGCTATTTAATATCTAGGTACTTATATAATTTCTGTAGTTTCTTTTGTGATTGATTTTTAGCTACTGTACAATGACCTGATAGTATACATGGAGTAATTTCAATTCTTTTGTGTTTATTTAAGCAAGTTTTATGAACTAGTTTGTGGTCTACTTTGGAGAAAGTTCTATGTACCACTGAGAATGTGTATTCTACTATAGTAGGGTAGAAAGCTCTATAGATATCTATTAAATCCATTTGTTTGAAGGTATAGTTCAGCTCTAATGTTTCTTTGTTGATTTTTTGTGTAGTTGATCAGTCTCTTTGTGAAAATGAGAAACTGAGGTCACCCACAATGATTATGTTAGTGTTTATTTAATCTTCTATGTCCAGTGTTTTATAAACTTTGGTGCCCTGCTATTTGGTGCATATATATTTACAGTTATTATCTCTTTCTGTTGAATTGTTCCCTTAACTAATATGTGGTGACCTTCTTTGCCTCTTCTGATTGGTTTTAGCTAGAAGTTTCCTTTGTGTGAAATAAAATTGTTATCCCTGCTTGCTTTCAGGATCCTGGTACATGAAATACTGTCTTCCATCCTTTGATTTTTTTTAGTCTCTGAATTTCTTTTGGATTAGAAGAATATCTTTAATGCAACAGACTGTTGGGTTCTATTTTTTGATCCAGTCTGCGACTGTGTGTCCTTTAACTGGGGAGTTGAGGCCATCTAGTTGAGCATTATTCTGAAAGTTATTATTTATTCCTGTCATGTCCATTTTTTGTTATTGACTCCTTTATTTTTCTTTTCTTGTTTAACTACTTGCCTTGACTGATGTGTTCATTCCTTCTGATTTTTTTTTTCTTTATTAGTGTCATTGTCTCTGCCTAGAATATTCTCAAGTGTTTTTTTGGAGCACTGACTTAGTGTTCATATATCTCTTAAGCAATTCTTTGTCACAGAATATCTTTATTCTTCCATCAATTTTTGAAGGTAGTTTTGCAGGATATATTAGTGTTGGTTGGAAGTTGTTTACTTTTAAGAGTTGAAACACTTCAATCCAAGCTCTCCTGGCCTTTGGAATTTGTGTTGGTATGGCTGCCCTAATCCTAGTAGGTTTAACTTTATATGTAATTTTTTGCTTTTCTCTGACAAATTTTAAGGCTCTTTTGTTATACATGTGGGATTTTAACATGATGTGTTATGGGAAGTGAATGTAGGTATTATTATCCCTATTCTATACATGAGAAAATGGGTGCTAAAATGTTAAATTAAAAACTTGCTAAAGTCTTAAGCGGTAGAACTGGAATTCTAAGCTAAATATATCTTTTCCCTGTATCTCTATTCTTTTATCCTTTTTTTTTATTTTATTTTAAAGAGAATAGTAAAAAAAAAAAGAGAACAATAGCAAAATACAAACAAAACAAAGCAAGAACATTAAAAATGACATGGGGTTTCAAACCAAATGATAGGAATTAACAATGGTTGTCATATTACATATTGTTATCTTCAACAAAGTTGCTCATATTACCAGATGTAAGAATGTAAGATTGATCAAACCATTACAGAGAATAAGAAAATAATAATTTTTTAAAAATTAAAGACTATACAGAGTTTCACTAGACAAGATGATAGGAAGGACTTCTATCTAGAACATATAAAGAATTTTTAAAAGTCAGGCCCCCAAAATTCAAAGATCCAATCCAAAAATGGGCATCTGAGATGAATGCACACTTCTCAGATGAAGAAATACTAATGGCAAATAAATATATGAAAAAATGTTCAACATCATTAGTCATTTGAGAAACGCAAATTAAAAGAACACTGAGATTCCATCTCACCCAAAAAGAATGGCTGTCATTAAGAAATCAACCAATGACAAATGCTGGAGAGGCTGTGGGGAAAAAGGAACACTTCTCCACTCCTGGTGGGAGTATAGATTGGTGAAACCACTGTGGAAATCAGTTTGGAGATTCCTTACAAAACTATATCTCTACTTTTAACCATTATACTCTATTATAACCAGTTTTCAGAAACCTATCAATTATGTGAAGCACAGTATGACTATATCAAACATGATTACAAATATAACAGACACTGCCTTTATCACTCTCTTGCTGGAGCAACATCCCTGTAAGCACAGGGGATTCATCTGCTGTATCCACAAAGCACAGTGCCAGGGACATTATTGGACTTCAGAGAGCTATAGTGGTTCTCAGACCCGTGGTTCTCAGCACAGATTGCACATTGGAATTACCCATACAAATTTTGAAACATTCACATGTTAGAAACTTGCCCCATTCCCCACCTAGCGTCAGAACTTGGATAAGCATGTAACTTTCAGTATCTATAGGTCATTCTCACTAATGGATTCTCTTACTTGAACACGCATCAGAATTAGCTGAAGAACATACTAAGTAAGACACAGATTGCTTGACCCTACTCCCAGAATTTCTACTCATTAGGCTAGGGTAGAGCTCTGAGAATCTACAGTTCTTACAAGTTCCCAGGTAATATTGATGCTGCTGGCCTGTAGGTTACACTGTCAGAACTTCTGTCCTAGCGGTCTGGCTACAAGGGTCTAGATCCAAGCATTTTTCATAGGACTTAAAAGTTGTAGGCAGACAGGCCAGAGTAAACTGGTCACGCAATGCGGGCTTCACAAGTAGTCTCAGAACACCCGGCCCTGTTCACCACATTGCTTTCAAAGTTTCTTTGAGCAATGGCCTATTTTTTTAAATCACCTAGAGAAAAACATTTGTTTGTTCAGTTTGACTTTAAACTGTTTGGGCTCCTGACCAGTTCGTACCCTTTTGAAAGATGTCTTCCTCTACGCAGGCACTCTGAGCCCATGTCCATACCATCACAGGCAGAGTGGTGGCATCTACTCCCAGAACTCTGGGGGTCTTGCCTTGCAGAGACATCCTCCAGTTGTTCAACTCTCTATCCTGTACCAGCAGACCTGGCAACAGGAACATTGACAGACTTTCTGGTATTATTGAAAGGACCAAAGTTCCTGGTTTGATATCTACTCTGATTATTAAGAAATTATCAGATAGACTGGTAAATACATCTCCATTGCCTGCAGCTGCAACCAATAGAAATTAATAACAAGTCTCAAGTACTAATGAACACAAGGCTTGGGATGAAAAAATAAGCATTTATAGGTGATCAACCTTACCCCTACTAGTATTTGGTTTGGTTTTTTAGAGTAACTTCTATCCCGGGCCTGTTCCTTTCATACCATTTATTTTGTGTATTTATTCCTTTTGTACCATTTATTTTGTGTATTTTAAATTGTGTGGAGAGGAGCTGGTCCAGTTTTACAGTGGTGTTTTTTCTCCTCCTATTAGGTCCCTCTGCAATGCAATCAGCATTTACTACCTCACCTGCAGCAACTGTTCAGAAAACTGTGCTGATGTTCTGTTTAGTAACAAGATTACCTTCCTAATGGACCTCCTGACACACCAGTTGACGGTATGTAACCTGACTGCTTCAACTTAGAAGCAGTTAGGGTTTGAGAAATATTCCCTGTAGAGAAAACCAAAAGATTAAAAGAAGAAAAAGGTTAGAAGGGTAAAATAAGGACTAGCAGAGAAACCTCTAAAGTATTTAAAGATTTTTGAATTGGATTTGCCTACGCTCCAGTGTTCAATGGATAACAGACATGTAACACTTGCTGAGAACACAAGTTGACATGGGTAGAGTTGGCACTGGAAGCAGATGGACCCAGTGCCAAACCTTTAAAGCCGCAGGAATGAGTGCTGTAGAAAGAAGAAAGCTGGGAAGGCCTCACAATCTCTCACCAGGTTAGTTAAAAGGGTCAGTTTAAAAAGGATTTTTTAGGCTATTTAGATTTTTTTTTAATTAAGAAACTCCTCTATCAGAAAGGGACAAACCTGTTATACTTTTGAAAGGGAAACAAGCAGGCTTTTGTCTCCTAAAATTTTACTTCAGTTCACAGATGTTGAAAGAGGTAAGCTCAATGTAATATCCAAAGGTTTAGGTCTGTCAATTGCAGTCTCCAGAACAAAGCACCGAGGCCAGAAGTTTCCTGGGGAAGTTTCTGAGCCCCTGAGGTATTGGCACAACATCGCTCTCAAGCTACAAGTTTACAACACAGGAGATTTGTTTTTCTGAACTGATTTACTTTTACTCAGCATACAGTTGTAATAGTTCTTCCTTGAACTCTATGCCTTTTGCTGCCTAACTCTCAATTTCTATATATTTTGTGGACCAAGGCACTGTGACACATTCTTCATGAAACCTTCCCCAGCCTGACTCTTCCCCAAGTCCAGATTAAAAATACTTCTTATGTAACTCTAGCCATTACATCTCTTCCAGAAGTGATTACATGGAATTGTAACTATTGACTTGTCCATTCTCCACTACCTATAAGTTGATGAGGACAGCAGGTAACTTATCACGTTGTCTGAGTTTCTAATTCAGGACCTAGTGCTCAGTGGGTTCAGTACATCACTGAATGAACATAGTCTGCATAAATAAATTAATCCTGCACGTCACAAGCTGGAAAATCAGAACAGTGATCATGAAGCCCTTAGAGGCAGGCAGTGACAGTGAGAAGGCACAACCATACAGGAGAATAGAGATGTGGCTCCGAGCTATCACACAGCAAGCAGTGGCTACAGACATGATGGCGAGTCAGGGGCTAGATTATATGTGATTTTATTCACAAAAGAAGTCATTAGAATATGGGTAAGACATGTTAGCAAAAAATGCTTCAGAGATCATTGAAAGACAGCATAAGGAATAAAGTGTTAACATTTGCTATTTGGCTTCATGTCTCAGTTGTTTTAATTTACATTGCCTCATTTAGCTTTCAGAACAGCCTTGTAAAGTCTTTGTTACCCTACTTCACAGACAATGAAACTCAGTCCCTGAAAGGTTGACTTTTCCAAGGCAACATAGATGTGAGTCACAGAGCTGGTAGTTGAACCAAGGGACAGTCTACATAATAACTGGTATTTTTTTAAAAATTTGGAATCATACAAGACCAGAAGTGAGAAACTGTCACTGTATGGAGGAGAATAAGGAAACATAAGAATTAATTATAACATGGAATCTTGGACCAGAAAAATGACATTAGAAGGAAAACTGGAAAATTCAAGTAAGGTCCAGAAAATAGTTAATTTTATCAGCCTAATGTCAGTTGTCTTCTTTCAGTAATTATACTGTGGTTTTGTAAGATGTTAACCATGGGGACACTGAGTGAAGGGAACTTTCTATTTTTATAACATATTTGTTGTTTTAAAACCATTTGAAAGCAAGAATGAAAAACAGACTAAACCCCATGCCCTCAGACTGTTCCACACTGCATCCTCGGAATGATGTACTTGAAACTTACTCTGTATTGATAATGGGAGAAGAGATACTACTCTAAACAGGGCAGATAACTTTATGATAAATAGCATTTAAAATATAAAGGAATGAGCATGATGGCTTATGGAAAAAATATTTTCTTTTTTTAGTTTCAGAAAACAATTCTTATGAAAGAAATCTTGAGACCATTTATTTATTCTCAGTTAATAATGATTACATGCCTACTATCTCCAGTTTCAGAGAAGCACAGACTATAATCCCAAACTTCCAGGAAATCCCCACACAGGAGTAGGAACAGACACACCGCTAGTGTTGTCTCAACTTGGGCTGCTATAACAAAGCACTATAGACTGGCTAGGTTACATTCAACAGGAGTGTATTTCTCACAGTCCTAAAAGCTTAAGGTGCTTGTGCAGTGAGGTTCCTGTGGGCTCTCCCATGTACTGCAGACTTCTGTCTTCCTCCTGCATCTTCACATGGCACAACAGAATGAGCTCACTCCTGGCCTCTTCTTAGAAGGGCACTAATCCCATTCAAGAGGTCACCACCTCATGACCTAGTTACCTCAAAGCCCTGCCTCCATGTAGCATCACACTGGAGATTAAATGTCAGCATTTGGGCTTGGGGAGATACAAACATCCAGTCCGTAACACATGCAGTCCATGGTGTAATGACAGCCTGCACAGATACCATGGGCACCCAGAGGAGGATATCCTGTGGCTCTGCCTGGGTTGTCACAGAGGAGGGACATCTGAGCTACTTCTTAGCTCCTTATAATAGTGATCACTTATTAAGTACCAGCCACATGCCAGGAAAGTATATGTACCTTGATTATTTTCCGCTTCCTTGAAACCCCTAGTTTCCTTTGAATAATATATTCCCTTGCTTTTAACCTCAACATTTCTTGACACTCAGAAAAGCTTTTAATCTCTCAATCAAGGATTTCACCACATTCTATGTTTATTCTGCTGTATGCATTTTGCTCATTTTGGAACTGGGATCCAGGGACATTTGTTTGCCAAACACATTTTCTCCCTCTTTCCTTATACGTGGCACTGCTGTTTTCAGTTCCGTTTTGGCTCTGTATTCTGTAGCTGCCAATTATAATGTCGCTGTGGCTTGGTCTGTGGCACAGGAGGATATGTGTCCTGGCTTTTCATGGTGGTTGATAGTCATTTTATATTTTTGGAAATCACTTGAGTACATTTTCATTTTTCTTGCTAACTGAAATGTACATGTTACTGAAATACGGACCACTGACTTGCTAGTTCCCTTTAAATAAAGGATAAAACATAGTCATCGTGTTCTTCAGAAGGAATAGAAGAAAAGCATAAAAGAAGCTAATAAATTGGGATCTGGCAGAATTGATTATCACGTAGTTCAGCCTTTCTGTTTCTTGGCAAACCTAGAAGCTTAGAAGACATTTTTCTTCCAGTCTAACTGCCTTGGGTTTGTTTTAGCACTCTGGAATTTCATTTCAGTTTGCTGTTCAGATGCCATGGTTACAGAGGTGAATGTAACAGTGTTTCTTTACTCTAGAAGCCCACAGTTGAAAAGCAGAGAGATTGCACACATAAATATCATAGACAAGCTGTGGACATTTCTGTAATGTTATCAGAGCCAGAGCAGCCCAGGCAACCTAGCAGAGTAACTAGCACACAATAGGTTCTTGTTAAACACTTGATGAGTGAATGAATGAGTGAATGAATGAACAGATTCTGGGGGGCTGAATCAGGTTTTGGGAAGAAATTGGATTTGATTGACGTGAACATGAAAAGAACTTTGACAAGTCTGTTTATCATTTTCAAAAAATATAAATCAGCATAATTAAAATTATATGCTTTTGCTTGCAGTATAAATGTAAAGTAGGATTTTAAGGATAAGTTCTCAGGAAATTTCTTTGGAGCCCTTCAAAACTAGTTCTTCATTCAGACAGGCTTCCCCTACACATGGAAGCGAACACCAATGTATTATGTTCCACAAAGCATAAAATTTTTAAAATATATTACAGCAGATTTCTTCCTTCACTCATGAATTATTAAGCATCTTCTGTAGGCCAGTATGATTCCAGTACATATAAACAGTAGATCTGTACCCTCAGGAAGTCTCCTTAAGAAGACCAGACATGCACATTGGAAAGTAATAAAAGGCCAATGAAAAGAGTAAGGTGGCAGAATAGGAAGGTAGCCTTAGTTCTCATCTCCCCTGTTGACACTGATTTAACATTCCACTGGCCAGCATACTTTTTATGAGTACTTCAGAAACCAGTTAAGAAGTTGCAGTAACCCAGGCAAGCTCAAGGCAGGATCAACCACCTTGAAACAGTTAATAGCTGTTCTCTGGGGCTGGGGATTTAGCTCAGCAGCACAGTGCCTGCCTGGCAAGCGTGAGGTCGTGAGTTTGATTCCTGGTACCGGAAGAAAATAGCTGTTTCACTTTACCTTTGATTATGTGTCCCTGCAAACCAGCTCAGCAGTGTGCTAAGGAGAGGATGCCATATCTCATAGCTTCTTGGGATGAGGACGTGGCAGGGGGTGAGGTAGGAAGAGAAAAGTGGAAGATGCGGCCAGTGTTCCTGCTTTTTAGATTGCTGCCTGCCAGACTCCAGCTCTGACAGAACTAGCATAGTTTGGATGCCTGGTGGCTGCTGAATCCCAACAACAGCAGGGACAGCTTGCTGTAGCACCAGAGGGTCTGCAGTACCAACAAGGCCAGTACAGGTTGGCACAGTCTAGAGAAGGCACTCAACTTTGAGCTTCTCCCTCAGAAACAAGAAAGAAGAATGGAGCCTATACTCAGTGGTCCAGTTTTTTAGAGGAATACCATGGGACTCTGTCTTTCTACCTGTTTTGGGTGCTCACAGAAGACCAATCTACTTTGAATGCTACCAAGAGCAAAAGAGAACAGGATAACTTGGTCCTGTAGAAGCAGAGAACGCACAGGGCTGCAGGCAGACATCAGAGGAAGTAAGAGATTATGGCTTCCTGAGAAAGAAAGCAGCAAGTGCTCCCTGCACATATGACCCAGAGAACTTAAATTCCCCAAAAAAGTTTCAGAGGCCCCCAGAATCTCTAGCCAAGCTGACTTGTGAGGATCTGTCCCTGTAGGAATCTAACTCGTAAAGACTGGGAGAGGTGACTATTTTTTTCCAGTGTAGAGATTTATACGGATCCTTTGGGTTCTTGCTGTACCCTCAGAAGGAACGGCAGTGAGAATGAGGAAAAAATAGACAAGAGACAAAAAGCTGGGATCTGGTGGAGGTACCCTCTCTCTGAGCAGAGAAAGGAATTGCCCAGAACCCTCAAGAGGTTGGTTAATTTCTGCCTCGCTGCCCAGCAGTCAGTTAACAAGCTGCAGTGGCTTTGAGGAGCTCCCATGTTCTCCGAGCGCCTGTGTTCTCGGGCTGGCTTCGTCCTGCACATGTAATTACTTTCCAGCTTCAGCTGCTCCCAGCAGAGATTCCCAAAAAAAATTATGATGTAAGAAACAGGGAAACATGGGCCAACTGGGAGAATAGACTGAATTTCTATTCACTAATCCTTAAAAATGGAGGTATATTGATTACCTGACAAAGAATACAAAACAACTATCATAAAGTTACTCTATAAGCACAAGAAAACGTTGCATGAGAAAAATGAAAGTATCAACAAAGCGAAAATACTTAAAAGAACCAAACAGATTTTTGAAACTGAAGAGCATTATAACTGCACTGAAAAATTCACTACAGAGGTTAAACCATAGACTTGGTCAAGCGGAAAGACTCAGCAAATCCAAAGACAGGTCATTCCTGTGACTATTCCTCCAGTCAGAGGAACAAAAAGAAAACATTTAAAAGGGTGGTGAAAGCCAGTAGGACCTATGGGATGCCATCTAGCAGACCAATGTATGCAGTGTGGAGGGTCCAAAAAGAAAAGTGAGAAGGCAGAAAGTTCACTTAAAAATGAATCAACCAAAACCTTCCCATATCTGGGCAAGGTAAATGAGTATCCAGATTTAAGGAGTTCAGAGGATCCAAAGAAGATGAGCTCAAAGAAATACACACTGAAACACATAATAATAAAATTATTAGAAGGCAAAGAGTGGTGAAAACAACAAGTGTGGCTTGTCAAGTCCAAGGGCACACACATAATACTCAGCTACTTTCTCAACAGAAACCCAGCCAGAAGAGGCGGGTGGGGGGCGGGGTAATAGTATAGTTCTGATCAACTCAGAATGGGGGAAATGATAGTCCTCAACAAATGATGTTGGGAGAATGAATATCCACATGCAAAAGAATGAAATTGGAGCCCTGTCTTATACCACATACAAAATCAACTCAAAACACACTAAGCAGCTAAATGTAGGCCTCGAAACTATAAAATTTTTAAAGGAAAACATGATCCTGGCATTGATTTCTTAGATATGATACCCAAAGCACAGGCAATAAAATCAAAAGTAGATAAATGGGACTACATTAAAATAAAGGTTTCTGCTGGGCGTGGTGGCACATGCCTGTAATCCCAGCACTTGGGAGGCTGAGGCCAGAGGATCTTCATGAGTTTGAGACCAGCCTGGGCTGCAAAGTGAGCTCAAAGCCAGCCTGAACTGCATAGTGAGACCCTGTCTCAAAAAGACAAAAAAATTTAAAAATAAAAAGGTTCTGCACAGCAAAGAAAATAACAGAGTGAAAAGACAACCTACAAAATAGGAAAAAATATTTACAAACCATATAGCTGATAAGGAATACTACAGTCTTAATGTGTGTGTTCCCAAAAGTGCATATGTTAAAACCTAATAAAAAATGTGATGGAATAGGGAGGAAGCATCTTTGAGAGATGACTAGATCAAGATAGTGGAGCCCTCACCAATAGGAGTAGTACCCTCAAAAAGAGATCCCAATGGGCTGAACCAGGAGGTGAGTCCATACCAGACACTGGATGTACCATACAATGATCTTGGACTTTGGTATTTTGCCATAGCAACTTACACGGACTAAGATAGGAGTTAATATCCAAAATACATAAGGAACTCAGTTGCAAATATACTTAAGAAATCCAATTAAAAATAGACTTGAGCCAAATGTGGTGGTGTACAGTTGTGATCCCAGCATTCTAGGAGTCTGAGGCAGGAGGATCATAAGTTCTAGCCCTGTCTGGGCAACTTAGCAAAACCCTGTCTCAGTGCAAAAGCCCTACATTTATTCCTCAATACTGCAAATAAAGATAGCAACAACAATAATAAATTGAAGATACATTTGTTTAAAGAAGATATACAAATAAGACAAGCATTGTATGTATATGTGTTGCTGAAGCGAGTACAAGACAACCATTATATGAAAAGATTATCAAAATCCCTAGTCATCAAGGAAATACAAATGAAAACTACAGTGAAATACCACTTCCTATCTACTAGGATGGCCATTATTTTTTAAAAATACAAAAGTAATAATTGTTGGTGATATGTGGCCAAATTGAAACCCTTCTGCACCATTGGTAGGAATGCAAAATAGTACAGATGCTATGGAAAACAGTATGGAGAGTCTTCAAAAAATTAAAGCCAGAACTGCCGTATGATCTAGCAACCCCCCTGCTATTTCCCCGAAAGCATTGAAGTTAAGATCCTGAGTAGATATCTGCACTAGAGCACTCACTGTAGCATTATTCATCAAAGTCCAGAGGTGAACATAACTTCATTGTCCATCAGATGAATGAATAGAGAAAAAGGGGTCTATACAAACAATTAAGTGTCAGTGAGCCTTGAAAAAGAATGTATTCTGATCATATCCCTTAACTGAATGAATGTGAATGCTGTGTTAGGTGAAATAAGCTAATCACAATGGAAAAATACTGCAGGAATCTACTTATAAAAAGTATCCAAAATAATCAAACTCATGGAAACAAAGCAGAATGATAGTGATCAGGGAGTGAAAGGAGGGAGAAACAAGAGGTATTGTTCAATCGATACAGAATTTCTATCATAAAAGAGGAAAAGTTTTCTAGAGCTTTCTCTTACAATAGCTAACAGTGTTGTAATATATACTTACAGGTGGTTAAGAGGGCTAATTTATATTACATATGTTATACCATTAATAAAATCCAGTAAAAGTACTATGGAGTGCTGTGAAAATATATCTGATAGGCTTTTATTAGTGTTGGACAAGATCTGAGAAGTCCAGTATACTGATGACCAAACTGAAATGTAGAGATGGGATCACACAGCTACCAAGAGATAGAACTGTGAAGTAGACTTAAAGTGGACTGAGAGTGGACCCCTGTCTCCTGAGTCCCTGTCCAGGATGTCCCTTCCTATAAACAGAATTAACATGATCTCACTGTATTAAGTAGAGAAATAAAATCAAGCAAAATTTTTGTGACTTTGATTTTATACAAATGTAATGTTGTCATTTGTGTAGAATATACTAAAGAACCATTTAATTAAAAGATTTATAATTCATGTTTCATTGTTTTAAAAGGCATTAAATATTTTATTAGCACTCTTACTTTTAATTCATAGTGACCTGTTCTTTATAAAATTTTTAAAGAATATGCTGATAATTGGGTGTATGTATTTTCTGGCACCAAGGAGGCTGTTAATTGAAAAGTGATGTACAAACCTTAAATAATTGATAAGAAGTATCTTGAACCAAAGAGGCTGTTGGTGAGCTCCTCAGGAGGTGACAAGAAAGTCTGAGTACAGGTGAAGAAAGTCTTAAGTGCAACCTTACAGCAGGGGATTATTTTTCACTTGGCTGTATACAGAGCCATCCTGGTGCCAGATGACTGTCATAATAGCAGCAGGCCTGGAGCTCACCTCTCACCATATTGTTTCTTCACACTGAGGAGCCAGAGCATTGACTCCATAGTTAATTACATGGGAGCCGAGACCGTCAGTCTTGCAGGTGACGGTACTCCTCCTGGTGCCATCTGCACCTTGCTTCCTTCTTTCCTCACTGTGTGGCATTTGCCTGGCCTGTCTGGTCCACCTTCTCTTCTCTCTTAGCACAGATGTAAGCTCTGTTCCTGTTCATCAAGCTGCATCTCTTGCTGGCACAGAGAATTTAAGAACTGGAGAGGAGATCTTCATAGTGTCTGGTTTAGCTCATACCACTTGTAGAGAAGAGAACAGTGGACCTTAGAATAGAGATAGGTGAAGTGAGTGCTGCCACAGCTCCCCAGCCTGTTCCCAAATTCAGATGCTCAGACCCTAGCGGGCATTCTTTCTACTTAGTTACTTGCTATGCTATGCTACTGCTTTACATTTGCTGAGAACAACTAAGGCACATTGTGACTGGCTTGGAGCTCTACTCTCAAATCTACATTCAGAATTCACTAGTAAGAGACTATGGATGAAAACACCATGACCTGTGATATTTATAGAGCACTCTACCAAAAACAATAAAATACTTTTTCTTTTCTAGTGTACATACTACACTCAAGATAAAGTATATGCTGGGCCATTAAACAGCCCTTATAAATGAAAAAGCTTGAGATCATGCAAAGTATGTTCTCTGAGCACTGTGGAATAAAAATTAAAATAGTAATATAGCTGTGAAATCACAAGAGAAATTAGAAAATACTTTAAACTATGATAATGAAATTGCAGCATATTTTTTTAAAAGCAGACATAGAGAAGTTTGTAGCTTTAAATAGAAGCGTGATCTGAATATAATGTGGTTAAGGTCAATATCATAACAAAAAGATAAAATCCATATATATTTTAACCTGAAAACTGAACAATAATTGTACCAATACACTTAATTAAAAAAAAGAAAATTGAACAATAATGATATCAGAACATCAAATTGTGTGCCTTAAGTATATACAAATTTTATCAATTACACATTAAAGCTGTGGTTAAAAAAAAAGAAAAGTAACAACAATAATGTGTATCAAAAATACTTGGGATTCGGTTAATGCAAAACCAAAAAAAAAGGAATAAAGTTCTTTGAAGTATACTTACAACTTTTCTAAAATTTAAAATTTTGAACCAGATGTGGTGGCACACGCCTGTAGTCCCAGAACTCAGGAGGCTGAAGGATCATTGTGAGTTCGAGGCCAACCTGGGCTACAAAGTGAGTTCAAGACCAGCCTGAACTGGATGGTGAGACCCTGTCTCAAAAAGACAAAAAAATAAAATTGTGTGCATACACTCACACACACACAAAAAATATTTTAAAGAAGTACAGAAATAAGAGCTCTAGAAACCTGGAAGAAGTTGATAAAAGTTGCATAGTTTCCATCAGGTACCAATATTGAATCTAAAAGTTGAAGTGGCTGGCATAATTTAAATACCAATCCTTATTTCTTGGGGATTAATTGTAGCCTTCAACTTAAAATAAGTCAGCTTAACTGGAGAAATGATTGTTCTAGTAAAGGAAATTAGAGCTTTCATAGTAAACTAATTGAAACATGTTTAATAACCTTGCAGAGAAGTTTTTAAAACAGCTCTTTGACTCATGTTATGAAAATTCCTCAAAGAGCTGATAACTGTTCAGTGTACATTTTATGCCTATTTGAACCCAACTTCATTGTTGTAATTAAATATAGAGGTTAAGGAAAATAGCAATCCCAATACCCGTGGGGGAAATCTGTAAGCACCTCAGGGACCTTGTGGTAGAAAGTTCAGTCTAGCTGCAGGTTAAAGACTACTGTAACTGAAAGGCACAGACTCCCTCATCAGCAGTGCAAGGGAATAGCTTAGATCCTTAATGTCTGATAAGTCTGAGGATACAGGCTTGGTTAGCTGCTGCTAGGGAGGAGGAAGAACCAGAAACAGAAGCCTGCAGTGGTGAGCAGGTGAGAGTGATACTGTGCCCATATGTACATGTGCTCTGAAAGTAGAGAGGTGAGAGAAATCACAAGGGTAAGCCTGAAAGGAACACCAGAGCAGGACTCACGAGAAGAATGAGACAGAGAAAAGAGGTGGATTGAGGAAGGAGATTGAATGGAAAGAAGAAGAAAATGCAAGTAGGCCAGGTGTAGGGAGTGGGTAGAGCCTGGAAAGGTAAATGAGAGGAGCCCTCTCCAGACCCTCCCAGCATGCTGTACGAACGCAGCCTCCTCCTGCCCTCCTGAAGCTGAATATCCCATGTATGTATGTAGATGTGGAAGGCATACAGCAGTGTCTTCTGGGTTTCCAGTAAATGAAAAAATAGTAACAGCAGACATTGACATGGCCATACACACAGCTAAGTTCCTGTCTCTCTGCCCTTTCCTACTCCTCTGGGGGTTTTATGAGATGTGGGAAATGGGCTAAAAGCATTCTTTATGGTTGCCCTCTGCTCTAGCACAGTTCATTCTCACCTGTGAAAGCAGTCTGTTTAGAGAGGGAAAAGCAGCAATATTAGGTCTCATTAACACCTCTGGCTGCGGCAAATGAAAGTCTTTCACAGACCGTGTTCAGTGTGGAGGTGTGTTCCTTGAAAGATAACTTGCTTTCTCTCGAACCTTGACAAAGTAATTTAACAAATGCCTGTGTTTTAGAAAGTGTGCTTTAAGTTTGGCAGTTTCTTATAAACATGCACTTACCCTACTTCCCAGCAATCCCCCTCCTAGCTGTTTAGCCAAGAAAGATGAAAACACTGCACTACAAGGGGAAAGAAGAGAAAAGACTTGCACAAAAGTGACCTTAGCAGCCTTATTCACAATTACTAAAAATCCCCGAACAACACACATGCCCATCCACAGTGAACTGATTAAAAAGGGGGATATATCTGTACAATGGGATAGTACTTAGCAACAAAAGGGAATGAATTACTGATATTCTCGGCAGCATGGATGAATTATTCTGAATTTATGGAAACATTATTCAGAGTTGACAAAGGCTACATTCAAAAGTCTACTGCCTGTATCATTGCAGTTATTTAAGTTCTGGAAAATGCAAAGTGTCTGTAATGAGTCAGAGCAGATCAGTGATTGCCTAAGTCCCAGAACTGACAGGAAACAGTGACTTAAAAGGGGCACAGAGGAACTTTCTAGAGGTGGTAAAATTTGTTTTGCATCCTGATTGTGATGGTTCTTACAGTCATGCCAAGTGTATGCATAGATGCTTACATTTATCAAAATTCATTGAAGTGCATACTTTAAAAGGATACATTTCACAATAAAATTTACTTTTAAGACATGCTTTACAAAGTGGGTAAAGTGTTAATTGGTAAATCTAAACAAAAGCTATACCTCATTGTAAACTTTATTGTTTTTGCTTTAGAAGGGAGAAAACACTCTAAAAGGGAAGAATGTAGGACAGTGTGTTACCGAGGAGGGAACGCAGCCGTGGGGTAAGGGCCATACCGTCTCACATGCTTCTGTATCCATTCCTTCAAGTGACACTGCTGCCTTCATAACTGTCTTCATGCACATGACAGCATGGGAAGGGAACTGATTTCCTTTCTTACACTTGAAGTGACCATCATTTACTCAGATTTGAGTGTTTCTTTCAGGCAAGAATGTACTTGACTGGACATCATAGAGCACCCAGACAGTCCAGTGTGGGGCTCACTCTCAGGAAGCCTCTAGTCTAGCACAGGGGTTACCCTATTTGTAAGTAAAGTTTGGTTGGAATACAGTGTATTTGTGTATGGCTGCTTTCACCTGACAGCAGTAAACTTGAGTAGCTGTCACAGAGGTTGAATGGCCTACAAAGCATAAAGTATTTACTGTTTGGCCCTGTGCAGAGAAAGCTTGCCAACTTTTAGATAAGAAGATAAGACATGGTTGTTAATGCAGAGAGGGTCATAAGCAAACCTTGCTGGCTTCTGGTCATGGATAACCACCCCTTCCTGTCACAACTAAGCATCTCAAAGAGCTGTCTGCATCCAGTCTCTTCACTTCCATGCTGTGCATTCACTGTCCACCCACGCCAGCTTGGCTGCTTCTACCTAGGTTACACTCACCATGCTTTCATCAAGATAACCAGTAGCTTCCAAGTTGAAAGTCTTGCCTTTGGATTTGGAAAAATCTCCCTATTTTGCAATGTTGATGTTCCCCAGGATTTGTGTTCCCCAGGCTGCATACTCTGTGCAGACAGTTTTGGTTTGGATTGCAGCGCCTGCCCATACACTGATGACCCCAGGTCAGCATTTCCATACCCAGCACCTGAAATTCAGCATGCCCAGAACCAGACAGCACATCCACTCCTCAGAAACAGCTTCTCCTTTGTTCCCCATGCTGGTAACAGCACTGCCATGTAAGCCAGAAACCAAGAGCATATCTTTAAGCCATCCTTCCCCTTATTATTCCTTTTCCCCGCTCCCAATATATACCATAGATTTTTCTCCATTCCTCACAATCTTTCATTTGAGACCATCCAATGACCTTTTGTCCTTGCTTTTAGTTTTAACCCCTTAACAGCTTTGTAACAAGAGTCATCTTTCTAAAATGAAAACAATTTTTGTCACTCCCTTGTTCCAAATTCTCCCTTGCTTACTCCTTGCCTTCAGCACAAAAAGCCAGGCTTAGTGAAGCTTGCCCAGACCTGTGTGACCAATGGGACAGTCTCATTTCCGAGTGCTCCGCTATCCCCAGAAACCACACAGGAGGATGTCAGACCCAAGGAGCACTAGTGCTGCCTGGAGGATGATCTAGACAGTGACCACAGGGCTGTCAAACTGTAAGCATCTGATTTTCTCAGCTCTTGAGGGTCCTTGAGCATTGTTGCTATAGGATGGCGTCGTTGGTGGTACAGTTACTATTTTTTTTTACTTTATCACAGCAAAAAAACAGTAATACTCAGCTAGGTAGAAGTCAGCAGGACTGACTTGAATAGACAGTCCTTTACAATGGAGATACCTTCTGCCTGGAATTGCTTTTTATCAAATCTACCTTTTAAAGACTAAAAAGAGCCTTTTTGTGTCACTGAAAATAAGCCCCTTTTTACCTTAATTTTAGAAATTTTGAAATTTTTTCCTAGAAGAAACATTAGTTTTCTATTAAATGATTGCTATAAAATAATTTTAAAACAGCAAAAGAAAAATCTACATAGAGAGGAGGAGAATTTCTATGACTATTTGAATGAAGTGAAATCTTGATGAGAGACACAAAGGACTCCACCAAAGGTTACAGGTGGACCACTCTGTGTTCAGCAGTGGAAGGGCCAATGCTAAATGAGGACATAAAACACCACTGGAAGAAGAAATCTAAGGGACTAATAAATAGGATGTGAGGCTCAAAGAAGCGGTTGGAAAATAGGAGATCCCAATGAGAAAGTAAAAGTTACTCAGTTCAAGGATGACCTACCTGAGGTCCTGTCCTTCCCTGCCTTCAAGCTGCTTGTAGCCAGTAAATTGGGTTCTTTTTGTCTTTTTTTTTTTTTTTTTTTTTTTTTTTTTTTTTTGGGTTTTTGTTTTTGTTTGTGTTAGAGAAATGTTTTTTGAGACAATCTTGCTACATAGTTCAGAGTAGACTAGAACTTACTATGGAGCCAGGCAGGCCTCAAACTCATGACAATCCTCCTTCCTCAGCCTCCCAAATGCTGGAACTACAGGTGTGTGCTACCATGCCCAGCTTTGCAGCTGGTAAATCGTTATAGAAGTTTTTCAGTTTGTGTTTACTTTATGAGCTACTGACAAAATGGTGTTTATAAAATTATGTACAGAATCCCAGTGAACAGTCTCATCTGCTACATGTACTGTCCCAAGTAGTAGTCTCTCCCCAACCCTTTCTACACTGTGTCCCAATGAACGGTGTAAAAATACATCTGATTTGCTTTACACTGAGCTGATTACCTTGTGGGAGATTAACAAGTAACATTTGGCCCCTAAGTCCCTTTTATATTTCTGAATAATAAAATGAATATATTTCATCTACTGTTTTCCCAGAAAACCTCACATACTTTCTTATTCTCCTACCCAAGAGTAGAGCTCTTGTGGAATCTGTGATTTTTAGAGAAGAGGTATCAGTGAGGCAGCATTTGACCACAACCAGTTTTCATCGCCCTGCACCAGGGACAAAGTTTCTCCAGAATGCTCAGTAAAAGAGGGGCCAGCTAGAGAACAGTGGGTGAGCGTAAGGGAAGGCACGTGGGCATTGAAGCCTAACAGACCAGACTCGAGGCCCAGCTCCTCTGTTGACTAGTTGTGAAAGCTGAGTAAAGAAAATTTGACTGTTAATCAAGACTACATGGGATGGATGGTAAAAGAAAATTGCCTCTGTACCTGGCGTAGCGGAAAACGCCAACAAACATTAGTTTTTATCCTTCCCTCACCACCCCATGAGTGTGGCTCATAATTTAACCTTTTCTTTTTTTTTTTTTTATTTTAAGGATAAAAGGAGGGAAACATTAACAGACATACAACATTTTACAACATATCACAAGCACAATACAGACAATACAGAGTTCCAAACAAAGTGGTAGGGAATTAACAATGGTGGTTGTATTACATATTGATATCTTCAAAGTGGCTTCTCATGAAAACAGATATAGACATGCAATACTGGTCAACCAAAGACTCATTGACAGTTTCTTTCAGCATAGAAACAGCAGATAGAAGAACAACCATGTTATCTATCCTGTATATACATACATACAAAATTTCTCCTTCTTTCCCTTCTCTTTTCCCACATCCCAGAAGCCCTTTACTCTTCGGTGGTTTCCTATCATTTCACAGTGTCTATCATACCTCCGAGTTTAAATTAACTCTTTCAAGTTTTACACTAGTGACACAATGCGGTGCTACTGTACAGATTCAATGCAATTCCCATTCAACTACCATCCACATACCTCACAGATCTTGAGAAAATATGCCTTAAATTCATCTGGAACCAGAAGAGACCCAGAATAGCAAAAGCAATCCTGGGCAACAAGGACAAGTCAGGTGGAATCACAATCCCTGACCTAAAATTATACTATAAAGCTACTGTCATAAAATCCACCTGGTACTGGCTAAAAAACAGGCCTGAGGATCAATGGAACAGACTGGAAGAAACAGACACAACCAAAAACACACTCAACCACCTAATCTTTGATAAAGGGGCCAATCAAACTCACTGGAAGAATGATAGCCTCTTTAATAAATGGTGCTGGAAAAATTGGCTCAATACCTGCCAAAAACTGAAAATAATTTAACCTTTTCTTGGCATGTCAGAATTTCTTGTTATTTTGAGCATTGCAGTTGTACTGATTTGCAATAAATAATAATTTAATAGGAAATGAAGATGAGTGAGCCTGCCTCTTCCTACATTGTATTTTTGTCTTTTCCTGCTTCTAAAATGTTCAGTACTTTATGTTGTTCCTTCTGTTTATTTTTGCTATTGCTTTTGAGACAGCATCTCACTATGTAGTTCAGACTGGCCTTGAACTTACTATGTAGCCCGGCCTGGCCTTGAACTTGCAGCAATCCTTCTGCCTCCACCTCTTGAGTGCTGGGATTACAGATGTGCACCACCATGCCTGGCTCTTCTTTTCTATAAAACAAAAAAACCACATCTTGTTACAGTTTTGCAAAACCCAAGACTGAAGTATGACTGTACACCTGTAATCTCAGCATTCTGGGAAGCTGATGGCAAGGTCGAGCCTACCCTGGGCAATTTAGTGATGCCCTGTCTTAAAATAAAAAAGGATGTGGGATGTAGCTCAGTGAAAAGGCTCTGGGTTCAATCTCTAATACTGGAAAAAAGATCAAAGAAGTGAAGGGGAAGGTGCAAAGAATGAGGAGGAAAACCGAAGGGTGAGCAAAGCACCATTCTGTTCCCTCGCCAGCGTGTGGTAGGTGTTCAGATGTTAGATGAGCAAGTGAACATTCACAGGTATCCCAGAGGTCTTTTCAGTTCCTTTTTTTATTTCAACTGTTCTCTTAAAATATGCAGTAATTGGATAAAATACTGGTTAAACAGAAGGTTGCTAAATGTACCTGCATAAATGCATAGTGTTTTATTGGAAATGTTTCTTGATGAAACGTAGTACAAGATTGTTGAAAACAAAGAGTATGAACATTGGTAATGAAGAACCCTCACATTACCTAGAAATATATTACTCATTCTTTTTTTTTTTGAATTACTTATTCCTTTGTAGCCTGTGAATGAACAAGAAAGTTGTATTCCTAGAGAAGTTACTGGAGTTAATTTTAAAATATGGCTGATTAAACACACAAATTACATTCTTTCTGTCTGGATGCCCCAGTAATTTTCTAGTAAATAGATAAAGTCATAAGCCCTTAAAGAAAGAGCACAGGAAGGAAATGAAAGTAAATGTGTTTTGATCTGGAAAGCAGATGACTGAAAGGTACCTAAAAGCTAAAAACTAAACTACCAGGAAGAATGCCAGAAGAAAACGTGTGCCAAAAGGCTCAAGAATTAGGATTACCAGCTCTCTCAGAAAATGAGAGTGTAGGTGGGGCTGAAAAGAGGGGGATTTGTAGATCACCTAAGTAAGAGGCCGTTTAGCCGCTCTGGGTGCCCTCTGTCTCATCTGCTGCGTGTACTGTCCCAAATAGCCGTGAAGAAATAAACAAGTTTCTGAAGGCTGACAACAGGGCCTCCCAAACCCCTCAGATCACATAGCTGCAGAGTCAGGACTCAAGTCCAGTTTGTGGCTCCAAGTCCAATTGTTAATCACATTACTTCCCGTAAGCTGTACACAGAGACAGCCAAATGTGACTCTGTACTGCGAAAACAACTGTTTTGCCTATTGTAATAAGAAATGCAAATACATCATCATAGAGGAATTTAGAGTTGGGTTTTTTAAATTTGTTCTAATAAGGAATGATGTCAGTTTATTAATGCCTGTATTTTATGAGTTAGTATAAAATTTTAATATAGATTAGTACTTGCTCTGTGCCTATGCATGTACTAATAAGTATTTTACATTCAGTAGCTCATTTAATCCTGAGCTGTTTTATAGGTACCTGTATTATAGGGACTGTCATTATCCCTGAGTTATAGATGATGAAATTGGAGTTTAGGAGTGGTGATCTGCCTAAGGTCACCAGCTTGTGAAGGCCAAGCTGGGATTTGAACTGGCAATCTGACTTCAGAGCCATCACCCTTGACCATTGCATCATCCCCACTAGAATTTCAAAATTATTTATGCTCCAGAAATGTTCTAAATCATCTCTGTGCATTTTTGGTGGTTTCATCAAAACACATTTACTGTAGTTTCCCTTTTCTTCTAGGTTTATGTTCCAGATGAAAATAATGCTATTTTGGGAAGAAATACAAATAAACAAGTTTTTGAAGGCCTGACAACTGGACTTCTCAAAGTCATTGCTGCGGTTTTTGGCTGCCTGATTGCTAATCGACCAGATGGAAACAGCCGGCCAACCACACCAAAAATATCAACACAGGAAATGAAAAGCAAACCCTCACAAGGTGATGCTTTTAACAGTCGAGTTCAGGACCTTATCAGGTAAAATTGCTAGATATCTTAAAACTTTATTTTAAAAGTGATATTAAAATAATTTAAACCTAGATGCCTGCATGAGGGCAGTGGTTCTCACAACATTCCGCACAAATTCCTGGCAGAGGATACACCACATTTTTTAGAGAGAAGGAAAATGTTACTGAAAAACAACCTCAAGCTCCCCTCCATTCTTGATATTTAGATGTGTGATGTTAAGATATGTCATGTTGGAGCTCCTACAGCTCTCTTGAAATCAGTTCTCTCTAGCTTAGGGAATATCTGAGAATTCCTCTCAGTTCTTCTGTGGTTATAAATTTGGTTCAGGCTTAAGTCACCAATAATAGCCACCAAATATGGAGCACCCATTACGTGTCAGGTATCATAATAGAGTCACTGCAGCCTTATAAGTATAGGATTTCTAATTCGGGCTTTATAAATGAGGAAATTGCTCATAGAGGTTAAGTGTTGCAGCCAAGGTTATACAATAAATAAGGGTACAAGTAGGTAGGAAAGCTGCGACTGGAACTCACATCTAGCTGGACTCCCAACATCTGTTTGCTGTCTACCACACAGATGTGGCAATTTCTGACACCTGTTCAAGGTCAGCCGTCTTTTCCTCCCAAGATCTCCTTTTCTCCAGGGAAATTTACTCCTACTTTGGCATCTGAACTCCTTTTCCCTGCAGAATCTTGAATCAGGTAGGACATTTAATTTCCCAGCGGGATTCCATCTGGTGTTAATCAGTTACCTGTTCACCAGTCAGCAACTCTTCTGTGGTCTGCACTGATCTCTGGCTCTCCAAATCCATGCAATTTGTTGCTCTCTGAAGCTTATGGTAGGTCAGTAGGAAAAAGAGAATGCCCTCCCCTGCATTCGTTTCTTTCACAGTTCATAAATTTCCCCTGGCTTCTTGTAGTGCTTTTTTGGGAACACTTGCTTCATTCAGTATCTTCCTTACCCTTGATTGCTTTGTTCACTTATGCCTTCCATCTGCTTGCCCTCTTTCCCCAAGCATATTTATTGCTGGAGAGCACCAGGCCCTTTGGGTCTACAACCATTTATCTTACAGCACTTGACTTTTACCCTCCCTGCCCTTTCTCTCAGTTGCCTGATCCCATTCAATTTTCCTGTGTCCTGTGGTCGCTGTGGAGCTTATCCCTCTCTGCTGATGAGTACCATTCTGTCCCAGCGTTCCCTCATGGGCTATCCTGTGATGTAGCAGCCCTATGTTCTTGTCATCCAGATACCTTAGCCACCTGCCCTGCTGTGATGAGGTAAAAGTCCGGCCTAAGACTCTAGTACAGTTCCAGTGGGCCTTCCTAGAGAAAATACATACATTTTCACACAGGTTATTATAGTTACACACATAGTTACAAATCCAGGGACTAAGGATGTGGCTCATTGCTAGGACATTTGCCTAGCATGCGTAAAGCCCTGAATTTGATCCCCAGCAACACACACACACACACACACACACACACACACACACACACACACTCCTTCTTCAAGGAAGAAGGTATTATGAGGAAAAACAACAGTGGTATCTACCAAATCAGTTAACTCATGTGGCTTAACAAAAGGTGGTTGACAACCACAGTGCTTCAGAACAGACTATTCCAGTCCTCCTCTGATTTGAATCACATTTAGTAAATGTTATTTTCTTATAGATTATATGTTGTCGTTTGGATTGATGATTCCTGTGTGTAGAACCACAAGCCCATCTTGAGTTTGCCTGGGTATTGCGTACGGAGCATGTATAATCATTTCCATACATGCTTTCCCACCTTCCCACATACGAACTGACCAGAAATCTCACTGCAGTCTGCTACCACGTGGGTACTTTTGTCAGTTGTGAAATTGAGAGGAAAGCGTTCCACCCCTGTGTTTGGGCTATTCTCTGGACCACTCCTCCAAGGTAGAACCGGAGGGAGCTGGACCAGACCCTGACATACATACCATTCATTTCCTCATTCAGCATAGAAAAGGCAGAAATGTATCTTTCTCAGTGTTTAAATGTACTATTACTTTATTATAAAATATACCAACATACACAAAAACAAAAGTGATACCATTTAAGCCATTTTTATCTTGAGACTTGGGGGTTTTAAAGCTATTTATGGTCACTTTTAGTCTCACAAATGGTCTCAAAAATAATTTTACATTCTTATTAAAAATTGAGACTTTAGAAAGCACCCACACACACACTGATGCCACAAAGAAACAGCATGGTTAGTGGCAAGGACAGTCTGATGTAGTAGGAGTCAGTAGACCTTGAATGTTCTAGCCCCGTCTCCCGAGCTAGCGCTTTGCCCTGCTTGAGCCTCAATTTCCTTCTTTTTCTCAAGGAGGTAGTAATATAATTCCCACATGATGAACGTGGTTTTCTCAGACCCTGCTGATTGGACTGTAAATTATTCAGAATTTTTAGAATGTAATGTGGCTGTCCATATCAAGACCTCAATAATATGTGTACTCTTTAACTCAGTAATTCCACTTCTGGAAAATAATCTGAAATCTAGTAAGGATTTGTACATTAAATATTTATCACAACATGGTTTATAGTAGTGAATATTGAGAACAACTAGAAGTTCCAAAAATATTTTACTAATAGGTTATTATTCAACCATAACAAATGTTTTTAGCCTCTAGAATCTAGACCATTTTACAGGAAATGCATCATACAAAAAACCATGTTATATGATACCAAAGAGATATAATCAGCAAAATTCAATTTGTGGCAAAGTATATAGAAAAAACAATGAAGTTTAATCAACAAATAAATTTGCAAAATAGGTCAGAGAGAGAGATGGAGAGGTAACCAACAGTTTAAAGAAACAAGACTATTAATTGGTCATAATATGTGGTTCCTGGTTTGATGCTAGTTTTTTAAACTATTAAAAATGTTGACATGATCATTTAGAAATTTGAACACTAGTTATTGATAATATTAACAAATTATTGTGATTTTTCATATGTAATAATGGTATTGTGGTCATGTTTTTAAAAGATATTTTTGGAGAAACATACCACAACACTCACAAATGTAATAACATGCGTTGAATTTGCTGAAATAATCAGCAAGATGATTGGGGGTGGGTGAGATTGTCATACAGTGGTGGTAGCCATGTCTAGGCATTAAATGCATGGAAATTTCTTACCCTTCTCTATTTTTGGTTTATTTAAATTTTTAAACCTTTTCAGTTTTGGGGGGACTTTTTTGGGGGAGGCTGGTACTAGGGATTGAACTCAGGGCCTTGTGCATGCTAGGCAAATGCTCTACCACTGAGCTACACCTCCAGCCCCCACCTTCTCAGTTTTAAAGGAGTAAAATATAATGTTTACAAAGATATATAAATTTCCATAGTGAGCTTATTACTTTTTTGTTTTGCTTTTGTGTTTTTTGAGACAGGGGCTCGCTATAGTTCATGCTGGCCTTGAACTCACTGTGTAGCCCAGGCTGGCCTGGAGCTCACAGCAATCCTCCTGCCTCAGCCTCCCAAGTGGTGGGATTACAGCTGTATGCCACCGTGCCTAGGAAGCCTATTACTGTACTTTTATTATCAGTAAAAATTGTTCTGCTTCCTATGGTTAAAACAATTTTAGAAATCTAAATTGAAATAACGTAGGCAAAAAAGGATAGTAAAATGCCATGTATACCCGGAAGGTCAAAATTTGAAGCTAAAAGTCCCTATCAAAATACCAATGACATTCTCCCACAGAACTAGAAAACATAATACTAAAATTTATATGGAACCACAGAAAAAAATAGCCAAAGTGATCTTGAGAATAATAGGACAAAGCAGGAGGTACTATACTGCTTACCCTCAAAATATACTACAGTGCTGTAGTAATCAGAAAATGTGTTATTAGCATAAAGACAGACACTTAGGCCAATGAAACAGAATAGAGAGCCTAGAATTAAATCTATGCATTGATAACCAACTGATCTGTGACAAAGGAGCTGAGAACACACACTGGAAAAAAGACAGTCTCTTCAATAAATGGTGCTAGGAAAATGTGATATACAGATGTGGAAGAATGAAACTAAACCTCTGTTATCTCACCATATACAAAAATCAAATCAGAATAAAGTCTTACTTAGCAAATGAGCAAATAGTCCATTTTAAAAATAGTCATAGACCTAAATGGAAATTTCTCAAAAGAAGATGTACAGATGACCAACAGATACATGAAAAAATGCTTGAGAGAAATACAAATTAAACCCACAACAGGATATCACCTTACCCCAGTTAGCATGGCTATTATCAAAGCGAGGAAAAGTAAGTGCTGGTAAAGATGGGGAGATAAGGGAGCATTCACACAATGTTGGTGAGAATATAAATTTATATAACAATTATAGAAAGTGGTACGGGAGATGCCTCAAAAATTAAAAACGGGATTACCATGTAGTCCAGCAATCCCACTACTTGTTACATATACAAAGGAAATGAAATCCGTATGTTGAAGATTCATCTACACTTCCATGTTTATGGGAACACTATTCATAACAGCCAAGCAACAGAAGCAACCTAAATGTCCACCAACTGATGAATGGATAAAGAGAATGTGGTACATGTACACAATCAAATACTATTTAACCATTTAAAAAAAGATAAAATCCTATTATTTACAATAACATAGACATAACTGGAGATCATTGTGTTAAATGAAATGAGCTGGGCACAGAAAGACAAATACCACATGATCTCACGTATTTGGAAAATTTTTGAAAGTTCATTCTCACAGAAGTTGAGAGTAGAATAGTGATTACCAGGGGCTGGAGGGAGCAGGTAGGAAAGGGAGATGGGGAAAGGTTGGTCAGTGAGCACTAAGTTATAGTTACATAATAGAAGTTCTAGTATTCTGTTATATAATAGGGTGATGATAGATAATAATAATGTACTGTATGTTTCAAAAAAGCTAGAAAACAGTAGTGGATATTTCACCACAGGAGTGGTGTTTGAAAAGACAAATATACTTACCTTGATTTAAAGATTGCACAATGTATGAAAACATCACAGGGGGGGCTGGGGATATAGCTCAGTGGCATAAGCGCCTGCCTGGCAAGTGCAAGGTCCTGAGTTCAATTCCCGGCACCAAAAAAAGAGATAACATCACACAATACTTCAACATATAATTTTATGTGTCGATTAAGCATTAAATTAAATGTTTTAATTTTCAAAATTATACAAATCAAGTTTTACTAAGTTTACTCTTTTTTAAGAATTGCAGAAAATACATTTTAAAGGAAAAGATTCCTGGGGCCCATTTTTTTAAAAAGTAAGACAAAAAAATATGCATTACCTTGACCTGATCATGAGGAAAAATGAGGCATACCCAAACTAGGAACATTGTACAGAACAACTCACTTGATAGTCTTAAAAAAAAGTCTGTATCATGAAGACAGGAAAAAGAATGAAAAACTGTTTAAAGAAGACTAAAGAGGCCTAGCAGGGAATGTCAACATGTGATCCTGGATAGGATCATAGACAAGGAAAAAACAAAACTATGAAGGGTGTAACTGTAACAATCAGTGAAATGGAAATATTGACTATAGATTAATTACTAGTACTTTTTCCACGTTGTTTCCTGATTTGACACCTGTACTGTGACTATGCAGAGGGGAAAAGGTTACAGGCTAAAAGTATGCCATCAGGATTATATTTCATTCTCAATTCTGTTTGTGTCTCCTTGCATTCATTTTTTCAGCAGATGTTCTCCGTGTAACAAATAAGTTGGTCACCAGCAACCCCCAGACTTGTGTCTTTCCATTTAGATATCCACGTGGAAAGAGGTTCCTGCTGTGGTGAGGTATTAATCCCACAGTAGGTATAGAATAGTCCTTGTCAGGTTATGTCCCCATCCTGGCCAGTCATTTTGGCCAAGGAGATACGTGCTCTCACTGGCCTGCACCACATGCTCACTCCTGGTCTTGAGATACCATGTTTAACAATCCCGAAGAACCACACAGAATGGGAGAGGAGAATGTGCTAGGCAGCAAAAAAAAAGCTTGCACTGTCTGCTTTCTCATGGTATTCTCAGGGTAACTCACTGAAATGATTCATGAAAAACTCTCTAAGTTGAAAACTTCTATGCAGTGTAAAAGCTAGTTTTTGAATACCTGAGTCTATTAAATCAGATTCTGTTAAGAGCCTTTCTTTATATGTACCAATCTGTCCATTTCCTTAGAACGGGGCTGGTGGTCATCATTTTATACTTCCCAATTTTAAACTTGTAGAAGATGCTTAGTAGCCAGGGCAGGTACACTTCCTAATGTGAAAGGAGAACTGAGGCATTATTTTGTAGCTTCTAAAAAGTGAATTTGAAAGAGACTCCAAGCATGAATTATTCATCATATTCTCCTGCCTTTTGTACAAAGATGTGTTGATAAATGAATAGTGATGGGGATTACAATGCATTTACAAGTAGAAGTATTGACACCTTTGTACATTGCTGAAATATACATGTAACATGCTGGTTTTCAGAATTGCTCTATT
Source organism: Chinchilla lanigera (assembly GCF_000276665.1). Classification (NCBI taxonomy): domain Eukaryota; kingdom Metazoa; phylum Chordata; class Mammalia; order Rodentia; family Chinchillidae; genus Chinchilla; species Chinchilla lanigera. The sequence goes on along the minus strand of NW_004955450.1, from coordinate 1,523,082 downwards.
TCAGTCCTCCCCTTTTCATACATGGAAATGTAGGCACTCAATCTGTACAGAATCTCTCAGCTGAGGTTGATATTTCTGCTAGGTCATTTGTAGTCTGAAAATATCTTTCAATGACTGCTGCTTTGTGGACAAATAAAAGAGCTACTGTTTTCAGTTAGGTTTAATAAACAGCTTTAGAAAACTGTTTTTGGACCAAAAAGATGAAAGTGAGTTCTTCAATGTTATTGTCAACCCTGGAGACTGGTACTTTTCCTAACATTAGGCAAATAGATTCTTGGTGTCTGTTATGCTCCCTCTTTGTCTTTTTTATTTTTTATTTTTTTGTCTTTTTGAGACAGGATCTCACTTTGCAGTTCAGGCTGACCTTAAGTTCACTTTGTAGCCCAGGGTGTCCGCGAACTCGCAACCAGCCTCCTGCCTCAGCCTCCTGAGTGCTGGGATTACAGGCGTGCGCCATCATGCCCACCTTTCTCCCTCTTAATAGGGATGGAGTTTTTAAAAATGGAACCCACAGTTGGCATTAGAAGTTTAAGTTGTAACAAGAGCATCTGGATAGCATCACACATCTTCTAAATCCCTGCATTCTGGTGAATTTGGCTCCCCGGTGCTGTAAAAAGTATTACTTTTTAAGAGTGTGGAAATAACTGTGTAAATTGTTTTACCTACTGTCAGGCTCTAGACCAGGAAAAATGATCAGGTGCTCATTTTCATTTTCTTGAAATATAACACCAGAATATCCAAAAAGGGGGAAAAAGAAAAATTACAGAAATAGTGATTATTCACAGCTAAATCTAAGGAAAGTGGTATTTGAGATGCTTTACTCAAACCTGTGTGATGTCTGCTTGCTGGAGGGGTCCAAGCTTGGGTGTAGTACGATTCATCGTGGACGTGGAGATGCTGCAGCCCATGCAGATGGATAACACACATTTCTCCCCTGCCTCCAGCTATGTGGTGAGCATAGGCCTAGTTGACAAACTATGTGGCTGCTTCCTTTCGGTGCAAGGCCCGGTGGACGAGAACCCCAAGATGGCCACATTTCTGCAGCATGCTGCAGGACTCCTCCATGGGATGTGCACACTCTGCTTTGCTGTCACCAGAAGGTAAGACTCAGCTTTTGGAACATCTCTTTACTTTTGCCAATTTTGGGGTCATTTCATAGGAATGCAGGTCACCACTTAGTTCCTGTTCCTTTTTGTCTTTTCTTTGTCATTGGTTTTCCATACTAAGATATGTACCATGTTTCTCATTTTTGGAGACCACGTGCTTCTCTCTTTTTTTTTTCTTTCTCTTTTCTCCATATGCTTCTTCCAGAGTTTGTTTTTCTTGTTGATATCATAAACTGGACTATCAAGAGAGTTCAGAATTCATCCAGCCCCTCTTCCACTGAGATCCAGGAGTCAAGTGATCCATTCTCCTTGAGCCCATGTGCAGTAACAAGGTCTAGGCCCAATCAAGGTACGCCTACCGGACAGGACAACACATCCTCATAGAGGTTGTGTTCATTGTTCACCTGCTCTCAGTTCCGGTCTCCTAGTCTCACTTGGGCCTGTGCTTCCAAAGTTGTCAGTGAATAAGGTAGGGAGCCATCCAAAAACAGTAGCTCCTGGAAGTCACCTATAACTCGGGGGCATGATTAAAGCCAGAGGCCTGGGTCTCCTACTGGCCTGATTGATGACCCCAGCCAGTCTCACCCTGTGACTGTCCTTAACAACCATAGTACTCTAAAAAGGACAAAAGAAACCTTCTCTGTCCTCTCCCACCAAGTAAGGATCGCTTATGATAGTAACTCCTGGTTTCCGATAGAAATATGGCATCTCTCAAGTATAGTGAAGATAATTTTCTCATAATTAAATTTTAAGTAGCATTTTATTTGTATTTTATCATCTATCATATATTTTAGGGACTTTTCATGAAGAAAACTAATATTTGAAACTTGTAAAGTCTAGCTTCTTGAAGAAATAGGACCCATCTATATTCAGTGTACACAGAATGCAGGTGAATATATATCCTCAACATTTCGGGTCCATCATACGTAGGATCCTAAACCCACCCAAGCTTCCCTGCCCTTACCCAGTTTCTCAGTACCCGTCACAGTTAACTATCTGAGATGTCAGGGAAGCCAAGCGTGGCCTGTATTCAGTGTTCCATGTCAATCTTTTTTCCACCTAGAAATGTGGACAAAGCCCAAGGAAGAGATGAGAGCTCAGGAAGTAACTTTGTGGACTTGTGACCTAAGTAGGATTGGGTAGTGCCATGCTTCACAGAGGCTTGCAGTAGTCACAGGGCTCCATCTGGGACATTGGCACCTGCCATGTAGAGGCCACCATGCTGCCTATGAATATCCTTCCTTTTGGTGTCCTCATACAAGAGCCCCTTCTGGCCCTGGCTCTTTTGTGTACAAAGCATTACAAACCTATCAGCATCTGAAGTCTATAGCACCTGTTTCTTTCTTAAAGCCAGATGAATATCACAAACACCAGCATTTGCATATTTGGTTTTTGTATAGTTTATGGGCTGTGATTTTCATGTACACACAAATTCAGTCACTTGAAGTCTAAAAGCTGTCTGTAGCCTCTCATTTTCATAGGGAAAACCACTGAGCAAAACTTGACTTGAATTAGGACTAATATCCATACCATGGTGTTCTGCCTGTACACTTGATGTTTACTGCTCAGAATGTGGGAGCATGGGTTGCATTTCTTAGAAGATTTTCTTAGTTAACTGTATGGTAAACAGGGTCCTCTTGTCTAAGCAGGCATACTTTTCTCCCAAAGACAGTCATTGAGTACCTACCCTGTGTTAGCACAGCTTGGTACCAACTCTCCTGTTTCCAGTGGTGTGGGGCGGGACTTACAGACTCTCAGCTTCAGCATATGTGCTACTGCAAAAGACAGTGTACACTGAATGCACTCCCAGAAGAGGTCAAAAAGCTTCCATAGGCTGAACCTCAAAGGATCCAGGACAAGTGGAGAGAAAATCCAGTTGAGAATGGTGCACTTTATGGTACAGCAGATGTTAGTGGTGCCTTTGGCCCACCTGAGGTTCACCTGCCAACAGCTTCCTGGATTTCACTTCCAGCGGATGTTATCTGGACAAGGAGCTGTTTATCAAAGAGCAGGAAGCTAACATCTGCAGGAGTGACCTCAGACAATAAAGCTTCTGTTGCTCTCAGCAGCACAGTTCAGAGACATTTCTGTACAGACGCTCAGAGGTCCCAAACGGGAGCCCAGCCATGAACGTATCCTTGATCCACTTTGCCCCTACCCTGCTTCCCCACAGATAGTCCATTTGCACCTGTATCCTCGCTGCAGGCTCTGCTTTGGGGCAGCCCACACTGAGAGAGGTGAATTTGTAAGACTTCATGTCCTGTTCAGATTAATGTGGCTGTGGCTGGAGAGGCGCAGGAGATAAGGTCTTGAATGAGCTCTGTGAGTGGGAGTCCTGGGAGGCTCAGAGCAAGGCAAGAGCTAGACTGGAACTGTGGAATCCACGGAAGCTACCTAGGAAGGATCGTATTTCTGTTGTAGAATGAGGACTTCTGAAGGATTAGCCAAAGGGCTCTTGCATGATCCAAGGGAAAAATGCTCAGGACATAGAAAAAAACAAAGACCTCAAGAGGAGCTGGAGTAAATGTGAGGGAGAGAGTGTAGGGCTTATGATGTATGGAAAGAAAAATGGGAGGAATCCAGAATGACTCTCATGTTTGATATAAAAATTTTTGAGTGGCATTGTCTCCAGATGAGGAAAGAAAAGCAGTTTTTCATAGAGGAGATGAGAAAGACAAACGATTATCCAAGTAGTCCAAGTCCGTGTACATAAATATCTGAATATATAATACAATTGTTTCAATGTGCATTTGTAACTGGATTTAAAATAAATCAGTGATTTACTCTTAGTGGTTTTTACTAATTCTTAATCCATTTTCCCTGGTATAATTTCTTTCTCCAACTTCAATTACTTAGCAAATTTCTATTAGTAGGACTTAATATAAAAGCAGATTATCGTAGAAAAAGAAGTCTAGATGGTTTCCTGGCTTAATTTACCTAGGAAATTGTAGCAATATCTGTATAAACTGCTACTCTGAAAGAAGTGAGAAAAATGACCCCTAACTGTTCCTCTCTTACCCTCCATTCTCCCAGCATTTCGTGACCACTAGGTCATAGGATGCAGTGAGTTTTTCCTATCACTTCAGATTTGTTTACCTCTAATATGAACAGATTGTTTTGTACAGCTCCCCATTTCTTCATGAGAATTAGATTTCTAAGTTACAAACTACAGTGACCTGCTCAAGCATTTCATTACATGCACTAGAGTTTTGCACTAGGTCACCGCCATGTCTAGGAAAGGTCCTGTGGGTTTGCTTTATTAGAGTGATCACGTAATGCCTGTTTTGGCTACCAAAATCCAGCCATGACCAGAGAGTTGAGGCAGGCTTCTCCTCAAAGCCCTTTGTGACCAGCAAGAATAAAAGACAAAGAGCAGCCAGGGAGGCCTTCAAAAATTGCTTTTGAGCTGGCAGAACCTGAGATAATTAAGCAGACTAATTGATAGAGCTGCTCTGAGTAAACACTCTGAGTCTGCCCCGGTGGTCAGGCCTTTGTGCTGTGATTACAGCAGGTCTGCCTCACACCACCCTCCTATTATGTCCCTAATCTTCTAATTTTTCCCTAGGTGTTCTGAAAGACAATTTGGGTGTCAGAACTGGTGTTGTTAATCTTTGCTTCGATGTGGGGGAGAAAACTGCTAGCCGTGGCTCCTATAATCAGAATTGGGTTTGAACAACAAACTTCCATTTCTTTAAGTAAAAGGTGAAACTGTGATCCCTTGGTGAAAGGATTGATCTTATGTTAATGTGGGAATTGTTCACAAACAATAATTCTTAATCACTTAAGCAAAATTGAACAGACTGAACATCCCTTTCAGAAGTGCCTGTTTACTCTTATCAGTTTTCCATTCTTGGACTTACAAAAGGTAAAAAGAAATAGATAGTTTTCAGATCTTAGGGCATCGACTCAACTTCTTAACTGGCAAGGCTTAGAGTCCCCCTTAAGGTGTTGACTCTTAGCAGAACTAATAGGATCAGAACAGTGAAGGGCAATTCCGAATTGCACTAACGTAAGCTTCTCACCTAATCAACAGTCTCTTGCTGTGTTCACTGCTATGCCAGGCACAATGGCAAGAGGACAGGAGGCTGTGGGCTCACGGTGAAAGAATTTGTGATCCTGATGACTACTCTGGGGGGAGAGAAAAGCTTGCTAAACCCTGCTAGTTATAATTGGTTGGAGAAAACCGTTGTGAATTCTAATTTTACACAGAAGGATGTTTGTTATTTTATATGTATTTGTGTTTCACATTTTCACATCTATAAACTACACTAGCCAAAGTCTAGAAACCTGTGTTGTTAAAAAGATAAGAATGGCTTATAATTTAGCCCATTAATTATGTGGCTATAAAGCAGTACTTCTCAAGTACTTAAGGATGCTTCCAAACCATTTGTTCAAGCAAAGGTAAACTTTAATTCTGCCTGCCTGCCTATCCATTCATCTGTTGAACAAATATTTATGTAGCACTTACTCTGTGCCAGGCCCTGTGCTAGGCATGGGAGAAAGCAGAAATGACTCAGGCATGGATCATGTCCTCAAGGGCCTGTGAAGTCAGTAGGAGAGAGAAAATGCACACATAGTGGCCAAGGTGCGTGCAGAGAGTGACAAAGAAGATAGAATATCACACATAAAAAACACTTAGCATACCACATGTACATGTTAATAGATGTTGGTACTGTCATCACTGTTGCTGATGGAGTGTGAGTAGGAAGAGAGCACTCTTATTTATAAGGATTAGGTTTCTTTTCTAGAGCAGCTAGAATTTACCTGGTCTTTTAAAGCTGGAAAGTATTAGAATATTTAGAGTTGAGAAGAAGACTGACCAAGAAAATAGTGTAAGCAAAGATATCAAGCCAGAAAAATAGGAAGCATGCTTTAGCTGAACTTGAGGGTATATACGGTGGGGACTTGAAGGCCTCCCAGATTGTTGTGAAGTTCAAATGAGATCACAAATGTAAAAGTACTTCGTGAGCTACCTGAAGTGATTTGCTGAGATGTGGTAGTGGCAGTAGTGGCATTAAAAGCCTAGGAGCATGGAAGTGACTTGTTAGGAGCTGTGTTTGGGAGCATTAAGCAGCCTTCGTGTGGAGAATAAGTTAGAGAAGTAGTGGAGAGTGGGAAGAGTGCTAGCAGGCGTCTGAGCAAGAGACAAAAGGGACAGAAGGAAACCACACTCCCTTGGGGTGGATGGCGTCGCCTGTCTCTTAGACATCGGCTCCAAACTGCATCCTCTCTGTCCATGTCTGTCACACTCCAGACCTAAGATGCTGCCACTGTCTGCTCACTGAAAGCAGTCTAAGTCTCCATTGACTCTTTTCAATAATCCTCCCAGTTTCTATTTGAATACATCCAGTGACTGAGAACTCACTACTCACTAAGAAACCTGTTCTATCACTGGTGAATTTTGGATGCTTAAAATGTCTCTCCTTACACCAAACTAAACTGTTTCCCTACTGTTGTTCTTAGTTCTTGCTTGTCCCTTGGTGACACAGACTATCCAACCCCATTCTTTGCTCAGATTACTCTTATATCCCCTAACTTACATTTGCCTTTCTTTTTCTTCTTGTTCCAGTTATGATGGCTGTGTAACAAATTACTCCAAAATTTAGTGGCATAAAACAGCCATTGACTAATCTCCCTGATTCTGTGGGTTAGGGATTCTATCAGGACACTGAGAGGATGGATTATCTCTGTTACATTGTCTGCGGCCTCAGAAGCCTTGGAGGCTGCAGGTTGGAGTCGTCTGAGCACTTTTGTTCCCACAGCTGTGGTTGGTGCCAGCATCAGTGGGGGCCTTTCCGCATGGAGCCACAGAACAGGACAGTTTGGGCATCTTCACAGCATGGCACTGGGTTCTGAGAACAATCCTTGCTGTAGTGGAAAAGTGGGTAGAAACCATGTCTCTGTTTGTGGCTGAGCCTGAGGAGTTACATAGCATGGCTTCCACTGCGTTCTGTTCACCAAGGTTTTACTGGTAGGAGAAATAGATTTGGCCCTTTGGTGGGAATATGAAGCTCCTGGAGAAGCGTGTGAGACCAGAAATATTACTGTGGGTTAGGTGTGAATACAGCCTACCACATTCCAACCTACCCCAAGATAAACGAGTCCCCGGTGTCCTGTGCTCAGCTGTCATCACTTTCTCTGCGATGTCTTATTTGCTATTGTCACCCTCTCTCTTGGCATCCTTTCTGTTAACTCCTAAATCTTTTGCTGTCAGAAGGCTGGACAAAAGACTCACTGGGTTTTGGAGGTGGCCACTCAGTGAATATCATAACCCAAGCAAATAGAACTGGGGGAAGTGGCGTTTGCTGAGCACCTTCATGAGCCTTGAACTGAGTGTGCTATGGGTTCTCTCCCTGGAAGCACTCAGCAGTCCTATTCAAGCTGTCCAGAGAGCTCCAGCACCCTCTGAAATGACAAAGAGGAGTAACTGTCTATATGAGAAGAATTGAGAAGCAAGAATGTCTCTCCACTCACATCTGCACATGTGCAAATGTATAGATTTCTGAAAGACACACACACACACAGCTTATAGAAAGCCATGGTTGACTTACAGGACAGAAAGAGGACCATTTTTTCAGTACACTACAAATTGAGTGCCCACCAGTGTGTTCAGTACTAGGCAGAGAATGAGAACATGGCTTGACCGCAGCCCTCATGGCCAGAGTTCAGAGCAGTCTCTCCGCTGGCTTCCCATTCCCATGGCAGGTGAGGGTGAAAGGAATCCCAGACGCATGTACAGGTTTGTCAGGCTGCAGGTAGCAGCCTGTGTCCGGGATGCACTTGGAGTCAGCCCCCCACTGGCTCAAGAACTCTGAGGGAGCAGAAACTCAAGAGGAAAACACTGCTTTAGTATTACATCAAGGAGCACAGGTTCAGGGTGATAGTTAAGTCTGTCACTCTTGACAGTTCAGGCTGGCCTTGGACTTACTGTGTAGCCCAGGCTGGCCTTGAATTTGTGGTGATACTCAGCCTTGGATTCTTGGACTCAGCCTCCAGAGTACTGGGATTATAGGTGTGCACCAGCACCAGGCAACCTTTGGAAACCATAAGCAAAAAAAATTTTTAAAACCCTTCCTCCTTTTAAATTGCATATGCAGTTATTTAGTCCCAAGCAATGAAAAGCTGGCCCATACATGGAGCATGAGGAAGATGTCTCTTCAGTTCCTGCTTTCCAAGTTCTGTGACCTATGGCAGTTTCGTTAGCTTTTCAGAGCCAGTTTGCTCATATTTAATAACAAATTGATAATTTTTCTTTTACAGGGTTAGACATGGCAGGGGCAAATGGGGGCTGATACATTAGTCATGCTGACTTATATCCCACCTGGTGCCAAAAATGATCTGAGATGGCTTATAGAACAATGCACATTTTTTTAATTTGGAAAAAAAAGGTAGAAAATTAGAACAAAAGAAAAAGGTTGGAAAAATGTAAATCAAGCTAGGCAAGTAAGGTTAAGGCACAAGCCGTATTCATAACAAGGCACTGAAAGACGTTTCCTCTTGGAATGCCTACCCACAGTTTCTACCAGGAACTTATATTTAATATATCAAATCCTGACCTCCCTACATAAAGTAGCCTCACACAGATCCCCACTTTCTCAATTTCTGGCTGTGTCCTCTACCCCTCTACAGCATTTAGCCCTCCTGACATACTATATACAGTACTTGATATGATATATTTACTAATTTGTCTTCTAGCACTAAAATGTAAGCCTTCTGAGCATAAGGGCGTAGGTTTTATTACTGAATCCCAGTGCCTAGAAAAGGTGCTTGCTATCCATAAATACCTGTTGAATGAGCGAATGAATGAGGAAGCTTACTGTGGTAGCCAGAATAATGCCCCTCCAAAGATATCTATGTTCTCATCCTCAGCATGTGTATATTACGTGGCAGAAGGGACTTTTCAGGTGGATCCACAAGGGTCCTCATAAGTAGAAGGAGGCAGGAAAGTCAGTGTTAAGGAGAAATTTGAAAATGATCCGCTGCTGGCTTTGGACATGAAGTATGGGGCTGTAAGCCAATGAATGCATGCACTTGGGAAGCTAGCAAAGGCAAGGAAACAGCTTCACCCCTTTATCACAGGTCTATGACATCTAGGTTTACCCAGTGAGATCATTTCAATTTCTAACCTCCAGACCATAAGGTAATAAGGGAAGTTATTCTAACAGCAATAGGAAACTGATATATCCCCCTGCCCATGTTGGTTTGTCCCCTCCTTTGGAATAGGGACGTGGTCTTTCATGACCTTGCATGTCACAGGAGCTCATTGTTCCTGGAGCACAGGAACTTGGCTTTTACCTGAGGCCCCTGACAGAGCATTGTTCCTCTCTGTGCTGACTACAAGGCCTGGTATATGAGGATATCACTGGACACAGGTGGGTTTTCTTGGAGTGTCCAAGACATAACAGCCAAAAACTGGAGATCTGCTAAGAAATAGTTCACTTTTCCTATGCGTGAGATTTTCATCCATCATTAAGAAGGACAGTAACTTCATCCCATCCACTTCGACACTGCATAGACATTACCGCACCTCTGCAGTTTCAGAGGCTTACATGGGATGTATTTACAAGATGCCTCTGGGGTACCAGAACCGAAGGCATGAGCAAAGCCAAAAACCCAAGGAGTTAGGAGAGCAGGCTAAAAGATCACCAGCACTAGAGATCAGACTGGATGTCACCAAGCTGGAAATTGGGACCAAATTGAGAGGAAAAAAAAGCCAGATATACATGGGAGGGATTACAGAATCAGGAACTACTTCAGCTGCTTTTTTAGGCCAAACAAGGCAGGGTATATGGTGGTTTTAATATCAGAGATTTGCTTCATGCCCACACAAATCACTGCTTTTTTGCTCTGCTGTACTTTCCTGTAACACAGAGTGTTTCCAGGCACTGTGCAGGAGTATTTCCTAAAGAATCTAACTTTAATGAACAGAAACAAATATCCCAGTAAGATCTGAAGTCCTGGAGTCCAAACAACACCTCAAAATCTGGTAAAATTAAGATCTCACAGGGTAGCATAATTTCAGATCTGATTTTTTCCATCTTCCATGTATTTTTTTAAAGAAAACTCTATAACTCATGCCTGATATGAATAAGATCTTTTTTATTATAAACATTTAGTTTTAAAGTGATTATAACTGACAGTTAAGACCAACAGGAGTCAGTAGCCTGTTAATGGACAAATTATCCGTATTTCAGGCTGAATCAAAAGTAAACATCCTTTACAGTCCTTTCAGGTCTGCATTATTCCTTGAGGAAGCCAAGAGCAGCACACAGTTCCTCCCAGCCCCCTTGTATTCTCTGAGCTCATCTTACAATGAATATTTTTCCAAACAAATAATATATGCATTTTTGAACCATTTTCACATCTGAGCTCTAATGGATCTTAATCAACAGTCTGACTTCATTAGAAGAATATTTGCAAAAGACTGAGGCTGTGTTGTTTTGTAATCTGTCAGATTAGTGTTTTGCTAAATAATGGTATAAGGCAGGAGCTATTCTAATGACCTTCACTCTGTTTATTTAGTTTTTGCCTTATTCTCTGGAAGGGGAAATGGTGAGTTTGTATCATGTAATAAATGCTTGGAAAGGTTTAATCTTGCGAAGTGTTTTAAACGATAGAGCTGTATTCCTGAGTATCTATCTACATGATAATTCAGCAGCAGCACAAGCAGGAAGGGAAAGGAAGTCAGCATTCTGAGCCACAGAGTAGTAAAACTTGTCATGCCAACACTGGTGTCACTTGTCCCTGAGATTATGAAAGCATATTAGAAATTAGCTTTAGGGGAAAATGCCCTCTGACTTGTCATTGGTTCTAAAAGGCAGTCAGTTTTAAACAAACACAGGCCCCTTTTTGGAACCTGTATAGTAAACTCAGACACATTAATCTCCACTCGTGTCTTTAGTTAGGGTCTGACCTCTAACTCTCCCAGCCTTAATGGAAGGAAGTGAGGGCCCACTGACATTAGCTAGCCAAAGTTTGTGTAAAGGTTCACATGTGCCTGTAATCGAATAAATGTCCTTCCTCAACTTGTGCTTTTATTGTGTTCTGTAAGTCAAAATGTCTCCGTATTACACGATACAAGATTGTGTTGTCTGTATGTATGTACATACTTTAACAGTTTGAGCTAATCATGAAACCTGATATAAGAGAAAGCAGAGGGAAAACAACAGGTTGCCTCCTGTTTGGTCTCTGGACAAAGCACTGCCTTTAAAGAGTCAGAAGTCTGCATGGTCCCCTGCCTCTGGTGCTAGCAAATTGTGTGACCAAAAGCATCTCACCGGATCTGCCCAGGTCTTAGTTGCCTTGTGTGTCACTAAAAAGAAAAATAGCTTCCCTACCAACCGTGGGAAACTGTTAAGAATGAGAAGAGATGAAAAATGTGAAAATACCCAACAGAGCCTGCGTATTAAGGAGATGCCAATATTTCATAAGAGAGCTGCTTTCTGTAGAAAAAAACATGTAGACAAAGATGTCAGGCTACACAATTATATTCTCAGCAACATCAGAACCAGGATACATTCAAGAAATAAATGCTAACTGTGGTTATGGACAAAACTACTTTGATACAATATGAAATTAAAATGAGTAAAATAGTCCTAAAAATAAGTTAGAACTTTTAAAAAGGAGACAAAGTAGAAACCTGCCAACCACCAAGTCCTGATTCTTATTCAGTTACTGGTGTCTCTCAAGTGCACCTGGGCAAAACATGAGGTGAGTGGAGATCTTTAATGCCTGCCTCCCAGCCCAGGTTCCAGTTGGAAGGATGGCAGACCATAGAGGAAAACCTGAGTTCTAGTGAAAAACCGGGGAAAGTTGCCATCCCATGTGGGTAAGAGTGGGCACTCCTGCTCAGTGTCCTGCAGATCATGCCAGATTAAAGGGGGACACCAAGCAGGGCCTCACCACTTCCCTCCTGAGAAAAAGCTAAGTCCGTAACCTTAACCCTAAGGCCCACTGAGAACAGCACTGAGGGACCTGAGGGTTTGTGTGGATCAAGTATCTGTCATCGCTCCACATCTTGTATCTCCTCAGATTCAAACCCCATAGGAAAAAAAGCTCCGATTCAGACTCCGTAGAGGAGAAAATGAGGGCTTCGTTCCTCAGCAGAAGTCCACATCTGTCCCCTTAGCTGTGAGTGTAACATGTGCTCCCCCGGCACCCTGCTCAGGAGCTAGGGATGCAAAGTGTGCAGCTCAGCGGTGGGCCTGGGCACCCTGGAGCCAGAGCAGACAAGCAGGGGACATCTGAAGCACACTGGCAGTGAGAGAGGCAGGAGGCTTCTCAGAAGCGAGTCTGTAGTTTCTAGGAGGGAAAGAAGATGAGTGAACGCTTGGCAGCCCTGTGCACTGTGGCTGCCTGCTCTTGCTCCCACTGCTCCTGCGATGCCTGAGTTCAGGAACAAGGTGGATCCAGTAAACCCTTGCTGCTGTACTCTTGATTTCAAGATTTCGCTCCCACCACAGTTGCCTCTTCTTGCTCATCCAGAGCACTCCCGGATCACAGTGACTTGCGTTGGCATAATCCCACACTTGCTTGTTCTCACGGCTCTGGTCTCCACAACCCATCACACCATATTCCTCGATTCCAGGACAGTGCCTGCAAAAGCAGCTGGAGCATCTCTTTCCCCCATGTACCAGTGCACTGCCGGGTTTTTGAGGCTGCATACTTTCCTGGTAGCTACCTCCCCTGAGAAGATACCCTTTGTGTATCCAAAAGGAAACGTTCGTATTTTGGGCCTCGGAAGTTCTCACAGTCCTGTGCAATTTGCCCAGTGAGGCACTAAACAAAGTGAGGCTACCAAGGCTGTGGAGTGTACAGTGGTGGTGGCAGCGCAGACCTAGCTGCAGCGGCACAGTGGCCCTTCTGCAGCAGCTGAGGATCCCCAGGAAAGAAAAAGGAAGCCCTGTATACTTGTGGGGAGAGCTGCATTTGTTCCTGAAGGTTTCTTGTTACTTCGTTACACAACTCAGATGGTTTGCTTTTAACGGTCTGCTTGTCTTGTTCCATTTGACCTATAGAAATGCTGACGTCCCTTAACTAGATTCCTCTCAGAGACTTGAATGTTTCTTTTCAGGTCATATAGTATATTTGACAACAATCGCCAGGATCCCACGGGGCTGACAGCTGCTCTTCAGGCCACAGACCTAGCTGGAGTTCTGCACATGCTCTACTGCATCCTCTTCCATGGCACCATCTCGGACCCCAGCACGGCCAGTCCTAAGGAGAGCTATGCTCAGAACACCGTCCAAGTGGCCATTCAGAGTTTACGTTTCTTCAACAGCTTTGCAGCACTGGATCTGCCAGCTTTTCAGGTACCACATCTTGGTTTGCATTGCTGTTATCCAATGATGGAGTTACTATTTTAATGTAACTATGATGTGAGGTTCTTCTCCAGGATTGGGGCATGAAGAAAAAACTACAATAAATGGAATTATAATGTATCTACCATTTATGAAGCTACTGTCTGCTGGGAATTGTACTAGATCCTCTGCAGTTTTCCTCATTTGTTCTCATAATGACTACAGATAGAGACACTGGCAGTACTCTGCCCGGAGTTCCACTGACTGAGCCAGGACTAGTTACCTATGACTCTGTGCTCCAAAAGCTCATCCTGTGCCACTTGGATCTTACAAGCCTTCTGACTTGAGTTCTTTAGATAAAGGTATTATCTTCCCATCAACTTTTAAATATGAAGAAAAGAAATGATTTCTTATATAAACAGAACCAAAATTAGATATATTATTTTGATTGAAATCACTGTCTATGGGTGATTTAACTGATTTGTGTCCAACGTAAAGTACATGCACAGTTAAATATACAAACCCCTATAAATTAAGTTTTTATAGCTAAAGAGAGAAACATCGCTTTATGCTATAACACTAGACTCTCAGTTTAAAAGCAGATATTTTTCATGTAGGAAGTTTAACTTTCAAAAACACTGAACCTTTGGAATAGAAGCCCCAAGAAGTAGACTTTCTCTTTCAATTTATTAACTGTCAAGTGCTTTCGTTAAAAAAGGAACAAACTTGGCAGATGATGAACCCATAATTTAGATAAATAGCTTTGCTCAGAGGGAAAAGGTTATAGAGATACAAACGTATGAAAACAGTGTTCTGTGCCATCCTGCGATGGAAGAAACACTTCTGTTTTGCAGCTGCTGACAAATGTGCCGTTCTGTAATTCATGTCTTCCCGTCATTCCATTCAAAAGAGGAAATTAATAAGTTATATCACTGCATCTGAATCGTTCAGCTTTGTAGAATTGGTTTATCCGCCCCAAGAACAGAAATGCCTCTCTCAGGGTTGGTATGTTTCTGTTTCCAGAGCAGCTGAACCAGGCTTAGATGAACCATCTGAACTGCATGACATGTAGAGTTCTAGAAGTTTACAGCAGCACCCAAGTGGGAGATACCTGTCCAGAAAAAGCTAGTGCTTCTTGCCTCGAGGTTCACAGTAACAACTGTATTTTATGAAGACCCGAGTCCACTATATTCTGTCTAGAAATACCTTAGAAATCGGGAGGCCCTAATTTTGTCCTCAGGGTATGTCCAGCATTCTACCCATCAGGTTGGTCTAGAGCTTATGAAAAGACAAGTATCTAGAAACTCCCTCCGCTTCTGGTTTCCTGGGCCTTCTAGCCAGGATTAAATCCATACTTCTGCAGCGTGCACCCCACCCTAATGTCTGGAGTAAGTCATTGTTTGCTGAGCTCTTGGGTCCCTGTTCTGCTCTGCTGTGCTGCTCAAATATCACCCCAGAGCACAGCTGAGCAGCCTTCCAGCCTGCTCCATGCTGGCCGTGAAGCACGATGGCCAGTAATGTTAGAAAAATCAAAGGCATATTTCTGGAACCTTTCATGCCTACCCAAGATAAAAACCAAGGTTTCTCCTCTCCAGAGCCTTGCCATTATAACCCAAAGTGTGCCCCTACTTGAGCCACTTTTATCGGAAACATCAGGAGAAGGTACCACATGACCAGGAGAGTTCAGCTGTCCTCAGAATCCATGTCCAGCCCTCGGTGTGAGGTGGTCTCTCCTGACTGGTTCTCGAAGGGCTCCAGTACCTTGGCTTCTTTCTTGTTTCTCATGTAAATCTATTTCCTTCTTTTCTTCCTGTTTTTTCTTCCTTTCGGTCCTGTTCTGTCTCTCCTGCCTTCATTTATTTTACTCAGTCTTGCTGTCACTGTTCCTCATCCTCTCCTCAGCCTTAGCTCCAGGTAACCCTACCCTAGAGCAGAGCATGGGCAGGGCTCCTGCAAGGCCTTCCTTCTCCATTCCTCTGACTTCACAGGGTCCTGGCTGCTATGCCTTTGGTCATACAGTTACATGTCAACCACCGTGTTATTTGAATGAGCCTCAGCCTTCCAGATTGAAGACGAGGAAGAAAGAGGCTCCCCTTTCCACAGGAGAAATATCAGTGATCTGTGTCCCTTTGTGAACTGCTCAGCAAGCTAGTGATGCCTCTTTCCACGTAGCTGCCATGAGTGTAAAATACAAGAGCAAGCGTGTGCTGCTCGATAAACACACACTGTGTGCACAGTGTAGCAGTGGGTACGCTGGGGAGAAAAGGACTATTTTTATGATAGACATCATCAGAGAAACTCCTGTTGTAGTCCATTGAAACATCTTATATGTCAGGAGTTAAGTTTGTGAAGGGCAGGAAAAGAGATTTCAGGTGGAAAGAGAAGGATAGGCATCTCAGTAGGAGTCTGACCTGAGAGATAGCCCTAGGGTTCACAGAGGAATTGGAGGAGGAAACTGATGCATGTGAGCCACACCAGCATCACAGGAAGCAGAGCTGTCACAAGGAGGTACCCTCAGCAGAGCCTGGGTCTCGGTCTGATGAGCCTGGCCTGGATCCATCGCACCCCTTAGATAAGTCATCTAAACTCCTAAGGCATAAGAGTTTAGATGACTTACAGACCCCATCTGTAAATCAGACCAAAAGCACCTACCTCCCTGTGCTGGGTAGGATGGGATGTGCCTGGAGTCTGAGGCAGGAGGATCCTGAGTTTGAGATGAGCCCCGGCTATGTATTGAAAACCTGCCTCAAACACACCTCCCTCACAAAACTGTAAGAATTTGATAGAACTACAGGGCTGGAGGTAAAGCTCAGTGCAGAGTACTTGCCTAGCATGCATGAGGCCCTGGGTTCTAACGCCATCTCTGTAAATAAAAAGATTTTGGCACACCATGGGCACTCAGGATGTTGGACTGACTCAGCTTCCTCAAATGGAGAGTGCTCCCAGACTGGACAGAAGATGCAAAGTGAGAAAATCAGGGTCTGAAGCAGCATTTCCAGTGTGTGCCCTCTTCCTGGGCCACAACCCGACTGCTTAATGCGAGCCATGGTGTACAACAGGACACAGCGGAGCCATTAGTGTGTTTTCTTAGCAGACTGCATCTCATTGTATACCAGTAAGGCTGTCAGGATATTCTCCCTGTACACAGAGTATGACTTCACTCTGAATTCACACTGGCACAGCTGGCCCTGAGACCAGGGACATTGTAGATTGTATTCACGCTGACAGTTTTTACAATTGAAGGTGGTCTTGAGAAACAAATCAATGTACTGACTTGGCAATTAATTCTGGCTAAATAGGAAATATAGTTTCCTTGAAAAATTGGTTTAATTTTTATATTCAAACTTACATGCTCCTTGACCTGCTCTTATCAGTGAAGGTTAAACAGGGGGCAGTGGGTCACAGCATGCTGGACGCAGCTAATTAAATAAGGGCTGAGCGAGAAGGTGTCACTGCTTGATTTAGAGGAGCAAAGCCCTCCTGAAGCCTCTTTGGGGCTTGAGAAGCATTTTTCTACCTTGGGGCAATGAGATGGAGACAGAAGGCCCTCTTCAAACTCAGCAGCCATCGGTGTTGCAGCAGTACCCACTTGAAGGGCTCTGTTTTACCCACTGCTCGGCAAAGCGAAGCGGCTGAAACTTCCAAGCTGCAGCACATCTGCCCTGGTTCAAGCCCACCCAGACCTCAAGTCAGGAGATGAGTTTCAAAGACAGCCTTTTCCCACAGCCTGCAGCCGCGCTTCATTCCAGTGTGGGCCGCACTGTGTGCTGTGGGCCTCGCCTCTCCCCTTTGGCCTCCTGTCGCTCTGTCTGTTTGACATGTTTATTAAATAGAAGCTCCAGGCTGCACAGGCAGCCCTGGCTCCCCGAGCCCCCGCCGGCAGCCTTGGCCTGTCTGCAGAAAGGATCCCAGGAGCCCAGAGCTAAGGGGCTTCCTGGTTGGGAGGGGAGGGGGGCTTTGGTTTTTCACATTCTTTGGGGATCTTGTGGTTTATAGAGTTATTTATGTGAATAATCATTAGTTCTTATTTGTCTTTTTTTTCTATTTGAATATAGGTGACTACCTAGATACATACGTCTATCTCTTTGTACAAGAAAATATCCTCTCCTTCAAAAAAGAAATATTGGAAGTTAGTTAAGTGTTACATTTATATACATGTTAGTATTTTTATACTTTTCTAAATTTTTTACAATATAATGAGAAAAATTAAGTTATTAAAATGGAATCAGTAACCATGCAGATTTTGGAGACAATGTCTTACTCCACGTGGTGCCAGCATTTTGTCTGCTGCGCTGTTTCCTGTCCCTCCTCAGGGCAAACGTCACACATGTGATGGTCACTAACAGAAAAAGCACTGGAGAGCCCCACTGCTAAGCCTAGTCCTTCAGAACTGTCCTGCGCTGCCTGGCCCCACAGAGAGTGCACAGGCCTGGCTCACTGTGTGATTTGCAGCCCAGCTCTCCCGGGGCTGGGAGTCCTAACCACTTCTGTCTCTGTAAGTCTATTGTAGGGGCAGAGGGCTTGTCCCTTGCATTCCGGCACATGGCCAGCTCCCTGCTGGGTCACTGCAGCCACGTCTCCTGTGAAAGCCTCCTTCATGAGGTCATCGTCTGTGTAGGCTACTTCACTGTCAACAACCCAGATAACCAGGTAAGAGGCCCGGAAGGTTGCTGAGCCACTCCCAGGTCTGAGAGTGCAAGGTGGCAGAGTGACAAAAGGTAGGCTGGCCTGCTGGAGCCTGTCTGCCCCAGTGGGGCCCTTTGGCCAGGCTCTGGGGATGTGTCTCTGACTTCACCTATCCAGACACTTGATCAGTACTAGGTAACGTTAGGATCTTCTCTCAGAGGTAGAAAATGTTGCAATGGAATTGTCTTAAGATGCATAGAACCACCTCCTCCCTTAGCAGGTAAACTTCACCCTCTGTTCCCTTAGCACATAGATTCTAATGCTCTGGCCACCAGTTGTTTTGCTGGTATTTGGTAAGGTAGTTTTTGCATCTTTCAACTTGGATCGTTTTGCAAACATTGGTCCGGTGTTTTCTGAAATTGTTCTTAGCTCTTGGCTTCTGCCTCGGTGCTCAGAGGTTTCCAAAGGGTGTTGGATAGGAGTCTGAGAGGCAGGACTCGTTCCTCTGCTTGTTGAGTTCCAGACAAGTTTCACTTTCAACTGCTTTGCTTGCTTTCTGAGTAAGATTTCATGTGTAAATAGGGCTTTTCTGCTCTATGAAGATGGAAAATCTGTTACAAACTTGGTAAAATAATAATAATAAGGCACCTTGTTTCTTTGTATTTGAAACCAGAGTTTGGCATTACTAACATACCAAATACGTGGGACTTTCTGACAACCACATTTATCTGAAGCCCCGTATGCATCCACCCTAAGTCCATAGATTTGGCTAAGAAACAGAACTCTGGACTCTCCCTTAGTCTCATTGTAAGCTTGCTACCTTTTACTTTTACAAGTCTCAGACCGGTATGCTTTCTAGGCTCATCAGCCTGCAGCAAACCAGACCAGGGCAGGAAGAGAGGGGATTGTCAGAGCCAAGTGCTGGGTAAGAAGCTGCACATGGAGAGCCGACACTGCTGCCTGGCTGACAGGAGCACAGAAAACAAGGCAGGCCCAGGGCCTCGGAATCACAGCCTCCAAGGTACAAAGGACACTAAGCCCTGTGCTGTGTTTGTCCGCAATTGCAGATACCTGCCGTGCTGACCCTGTAGAGCACAGAGGCAAAATGTGTGTCCTGCATAGTCCCCATACAAGGTTGAGGAATGTGTGGTCCACTTTAAAATGGTGTTTCCACTGGAAACATTAAAATATGGGAAATCTAGGGCCTTCCCAAAACGAGTATCAAATAGAAAACTCTGCTTCTCAGTCCCTGTTGCAGGAGGCAGCAGTGCCTCCCTGAGGGCCCTCCAGGTGGAAGCGTATCATCCTTTCTGTGGGCCAGGCCCAGCAGGTCCCCAGCCTCCTGCATGCTGCTCTGAGAACAAAAGCTTGGGGGAATCTTCTGGTAGATTTCTCTCCTTCCTGTGCATCCACTGAAGCTACTAAATTACATTTTTTTTTTCTCCTTTAAAAGTTTCTTTTTGAAAAATTTGTGCTAATATTGTGTAGACAAGATTTGATGCCTATATCCTGTACTCTGAATAACTACTCTGAAGATAATAATACACAATGTATTGATTATTATCACTCTCCTACTAGCCTGTTTTGAAACTCTGTTTTATTGTTATTTTTATTTTTTCCTCTTAAAAAAAAAGTTTTTCTGGTTGTAAAGCTCCTCCTTATTATTATGAAAAAGACAAAGCAAGAATAAAAAAAAGGAGATGGAATCACAGCTATCCCTGATTGCACCAGCTGAGATAGCCAGGCCCCCATCCCTCAGCCCTTCCCCGCTCTTTCTCAGGAACAGCTTTACAGACTGCACCCTTGTTCACATCCTGCTCTCGACCACAGTCTCTCTCTGAGAGTCATTTTAATGGTGCATGGCTCTATCTTGTGTGGACATTCACAGTTTACCTAACAGCTTCCTGTTTTATGTTGAAGTGGTTCACTATATCATGACACTCGGCTGCGCTTGTAAAAAGATAAGGAATTTGCATGTGTGATAATACTGGCTGTGTGCAGTTCTGCAGCAAAGGGTTTGTTGGTCTTGCACACTCAGTGGTAGGGATGTTTGAAACTTTTTGCATAAACCAGTTTCATCGTGATAAACTGACAGGCCTCAGAGTTATATTGGATTTCAGAGAGATTTTCTGCTGGATCATAGACTGTGTCTCTGGTCTCACCAGCATGAAGAGATACAGGGGTCAGGGGATTTGTGTTTCTCAATGGCCAGGTGGGAAAGTGGTGACTCTGCATGTTTGGTTGGGGAAAAAAAGTAGAGAAAATAGGCAGAGAAAACGTTAGGCAATGGGAGGAGGAGACTGAGACCCAAACACTTGTCAGTTGAGGAGGAAGAGGATGCAGTAAGGTTTGGAGGTCATTACTGAGAGATGAGCTCACCCTCAGCAAGAACCAGAAAAGTGAAAAAAGCCAGGCCTTATGTTTCAACATCTTGCCTCCCGGAAGGACTAAATGCTAACTGGACATCTGCTTTCTGAGGTAGGGGAAACTCAGAGGCACCAGTTCAGGCCTAGGGCAATTGCTGAAATACAACAAATCTACGAGAAGTAAATGACAAAAGTAAAAGAAACAATAAAAAGTAGAAGAAACCGATAGAAAAGATAGCAGTTGCAAAAAGGTGAGCCACCACACCTTATGGAGACGCTGTCGCTAAGCATTACTCCTGCGTGTGCAGTTCTTCATACTGCTCTTCCCTCTGTTGTCTTTACCTCTGAGCACTTCAGGGAGGCCGTGAAACAGGTTGTTCCTACCACAGATCAGTGAGGGGTCAAGGCTCTCAGAGGTGCCCTAAGCCCCCTGACATGTCATAGAGGATCCCTGGGAGACCGAACTACAAGACAGGTTTGCAGAGCTCACCAGTACACTTTCCATCTCTCACGTTGCTTAAAGGAAGTCAGGGCACCCCGCTCACCCAGCTGAAGTGTGTAATGGACAGGGGGCTGGATGTAGACAGCGGTGCACACTCACCAAGATGGTACACTGCGAAGCTGGCGCCCCGCCCTCTGGATGCTGACGTGGAAGTGTCTGGGGTGTGTTTTTGTGCCTCACCCGGGCAACTCATAAAGATTCTGGGATGGTGTGAGTCAACATGTTTCCTGAGCACAAGTGGACCACAGTTTACACATCAAAGGCCTGGGTTCTAGCCTGCGCTGCCACTGGAGGTGCATCTTTTCTCCTCTCAAATGTAGATCATCTTTGGCTGTAGAGAAGTTGATTGGCTCTGGAAAGGGATAGTGATAAGGGCTTCACAGCACTGTCAGTGACTTCATGCTGCTGAATTGTAGGGTTAGAAATGTTTGAACAGAGGGTATAGAGTGCCTAGCATGCATGAGGATCTTGAGTTTGATCTCAGTACTATAAAAAAAAAAAAGTTGAAACAGGCAAATTATGTGTTATAAATCCTTTACAAAATAAAGAAAAAGAAGGGGAGGAGGAGGATTTTACTACGTGGTCTCCTTGTGAGCACAGAGTCCAACTTTCAAGGCTAAGACTGGACCCACACACAGAGCAACACTCTGGACTTCATGGGGACTCCATGCCCTTCTGTGGGTTTCAGATCCTCCTTGCTCTGCTCCACATCCTGGCATACCAGGCAGCTTGATGAGCTGCCTGTCTGCTGTGCTCGGCATTCAAAGCTTAGGATACCTTGGCTCTCCTGCTAGGAATAGCAGGAGACCATTTGCAGATACAACAGATGCTTCTTGCTCTGCCCACTGTATCCAGTCCTACATGCTCACCTGCACAGGGGATCACCAAGCAGGTTGCATGGTAGGGGCAGGGTGTGAGAATTAGCCATGAGCCTGCTGAGGCTACATCAGCTCACAGCCAGCAGAATTGGCAAAGTTCCTATAACTAAAAAACTGATAATATTCATTTTTTTAAAAAAAAGTCTTATCAAATTCCCTTTCTATTCTCCCTAAACCCAGCAATTTTCTAGAGAGCATTTACTGAGGGGACACAGTCAATCTAGTCACCCTAGCTTCTGTCACATGCTCACCCCAGAAGGGCTCCAGCCTCACCCGGCTCACCACAGGCAGTTGAGTACCCCCTTGCTGTCTACTTCCATTCTCGTGGAAATGAATTTATTTAGCCTATCCTACTCTTTCTAATCAGAGGAATTTCCTAGGGAATTCTTGATGCTTAGTTCATTTAATGTTTCTGTATCATTAGTCAGGAGTCAGGTTAATTTGCAGGATCTGTTTTCGGCAGGGACTCATTAATTTCCTACTGGGGAAAGAGCTTGTGTCCCCAAGACAGGGAATCCAAAACTGCTGCTGCAGCCCTAGTCAGTTTGATTAGGTAACCACTTTGCATAAAGGATTGGCATTTTTTTATTTGCCACCACTTAGTCTATTAGCTGGAAGGGCTGAGCCCCCTGATACCAAGGATGACTTCAGAAGAGAAACCTAGACAATAAAGGTAATGCCCCATCCTTGATGGAAGCAATCATCTCTTTCCTATAGGGTAGCAGTTTCTAATTAAAATGTTGTTGTTTTAATCAAAAGCCTCCCTATATTTTATGGTACTTTCATGACTCTTTCTGAATTCTTTGCCATTTAATTATTATAATGAACATAATTAGTATGTGCTGTCAGTCTTTCACCTTATTTACATTTTGTATTGGATAATTAAATGTGGTCTGATAATTAAATTAACTGGAATGACAGATTATTTGACTGCCTGCATATTACTGCACTGGGAATAAGCACCTTCGCATATCCATTCTGGTTAGTGCCTGCCTTCTCCAGATTCTAGCTGTTGAGATGTAGTCTGTGACAGTTGAAAGAAGGGGTCCCTTGTCCACCATGCCCCGTGCAGCTTCACCATAGTGAAGCCCACACTGATCCTGTCATCTGCTCTACACAGTGCCAGGGCTTCTGACTCGGACAGGCAGGCGAGCAGGCATTGAGGTGCTGCCCAAGGCTGTGTAGCTCAGGTTTTCCACACCTGTCCAGGTCACAGATGACTTAGTGAGAAAAACACCAAAGTGTTAATTCAACCAAGTGTTCCTAAATTGAGAGTGCTGCCCGCAGTGTCAGTCGCCCTGTACACAGAAACAGGAAGGGCTTCCTAATGCGGGGGACAGGGACACAGTTGTGTCTTTTTTTTTTTTTTTTGTCTTTTTAAGACAGGGTCTCACTGTGCAGTTCAGGATGGCCTTGAACTCACTTTGTAGCTCAGGCTGGCCTCGAACTCAGTGATCTTCTGGCCTCAGCCTCCCGAGTGCTGGGATTACAGGTGTGCGCCACCACATCTGGCTACAGTTGTGCCTTAAGAGTGACATTTTGGGCTAGGAGTGCAGTTCGATGAGTAGCAGAGCACTTGCATACCAGGCCAAAGGCCCTGGTTCAATCCTCAGCACCAGGAAAAAAAGTGGTAATTCTCCAGCATTCCATTCCAGCTTTTAGGCCCTCCAGAGTGGCCTAACTCCTGCTCACACATACTTACTGTACTCTGGTCTTTCCCCAGGGCAGATGACTGGTCTGGGTCACACCTGTTGGTAAACTTCCTCGCCCCTTCCATCTTCTGTCCTTCGTCCTCCATCCTCCGTCCTCCAAGGAGGGTTTTTGGGGTGGCTCACAGTGAAAATGCCAGCCAGGATTCCTCCAGAACTGGCCATTTGTCCTCCAGCTGTCATACAACATTCAACTTTCTGTGTTTTTTCTTTCTTTGTATGACAGAGTTCCTTTCATAAGATAGAAATGCATCCTGTGTAAGGAAAAGCCAAGGGCTTACTCTCAATATTATAGCACCAAAGAAAGATGTGAGATTTGGGGGCCAAAAGAGAACAGTAAGTTCCTAATTAAAATTAACTTCTGCCAAAACACTAGTGAATAACTGGGCTGGCGTTAGAATGGAGAAGTTTGCCAGTGAGCAGATTTGGCCAGTTGTATTCAAAGTCACCAGGCTGGCTGCGGCTCAGCACGGTGGTCGATTATTCACCTAGTACAGATGAGGCCCTGGGTTCAATTCCCACCACCTTCGCAGCCGCCAAGCATAGGTACATTTTACTTCCTTCATCGTTTTGTGAACTTTTCTACACATAGTCAGTGGGAAGCGGTATGTGCTTGTGGTGCATACATTGCCTTATCCCACAAACCACCTGAGGAGTCATAAGGACTCTTGGCTTTCATGAGTGGCTGCATTGCCAGGGGTCACCTGGAGTGGACAGTGGCTACCTCAGGAACCTGCAATGGACCTCAAGGCTGAGTAGCCTTAAGACCCAGGGCCTTAATACTTTCCAGCACGAAGCTGAGCAAGGACTGGGCTCCCCTCTGTAGAGAATCACTTCCTGACCTCCCACGGATCCTCCTGCTGCGGCTGCTGCAGTAGCAGTGAAGGAAGGAGATACTGAATGGATTTCCAGAGTCAGAATCAGTCTGCAGCTAACCCTAGACTCCGATGGGATTAAAATCAAATGTCAGGGTGACTCAGAGCACAGGCTGCAGCACAGCACAGTGAGGCCAGAGGATCACAAGCTCAAGGCCAGCTTAGAGAGACCTCATCTCAACATAAAAAAATCTAAAAGGGCCGGGGGTATAACTCAGTGACAGAGTGCCCTTGGGTTGGACCCCAGTCCCACAGAAAAAGAAAATTCATAGGCTCTAAAGTCAGCTGGCCTGGAAATCCCTGTCCTACTCTTCCATGGCACTGTGATGTGGGCAAGTTACTCTGTTTCCATACTGTGAAGTGAAGGTCATGATGCCACCACTTCCAATGGTTGTGTGAATTAGGGAAGACAGCACAGGCCTGGCTCCATACATGCTCAAGACAGGCCGAGACCGCCATCCCTGCCTACCCTGTTAGCATCATCTTCATGGCACTGGGTCTTATTACCTGGAAGTCCTAACAAGAGGCTGATTTCATGACTGGCATGGTGATCTGAAAACAGAACTACACAGATGAACTGTTGTTCCTTTGCCAACTTTTCGGGAAACTCAGATTTAGAACATCCTAGTAAAATAACTGTCATGAACTCTTAACATCAGAGCTTCAAAGTCAAAAGCTAGCCATGGCCTCCTCTCAGTGTACTCTTAGAAACTGAGTCTCCACTGAGCTCCTTTAGCAGTGGCCATAAGACCAGGGTACAGACAGGTGCATTCAGAAGGCTTAGTTTAATTACAGACAACATGACATTCATTGTCCCCTTCAAGCTGCACCCAAAGCATAAGACATGCAAAGGTAAGCCAGGCCTCCTCACAGGGTGCTCACCCTCTGCCCAGGGTGGTCAGGGTGCACCTGCTCCTGGCTGTCAGATACATGAGCAAATGAGGACAGAGGAATCTTTTGTCAAGTTTAACCTGTGACCAGTTGTTAATTTTTTGAATCTACCAAGGTCTACAGTCTTAGAGGAACTTTCAAATCAGTCACTCTGAGGTGACTATGAAGATCTGGTCTGTAAGCAGAGAAAATGCATCTCCTGAACTAGCGTGTTTTCTGTGGCTGTCGCAGAAAGCCCATCCCGTGGAACAAATCCTGGCGCTGCATCAGGGTGGTTGGATCCTGCTGCAGCTTTGCAGCTCTGTGACCCTCAGCAGTCTTGCCTTCTCTGGGCTTTGGTTCCCTCCTATAGCGAGAGCAGGGCCGAGTGCTGTGAGGGTTCTTCCATCTCTGACAAAGGATGAATTTCTAGTTCCGAGGTGAACACCACTGGTGACAAACAGGTAGGAGGCCAGTGTGGGCAGAGTATCTGTGACACTGTATCTAGAAATGGAAATGATGAAACGTACCTGGATGCTGGTCATACCAGTGCTTATAACAGTGGTGGATACAAGGCAATTACCTAATAGATATGTATTAATGCATGTGAATATTAGAAGTTGAGACTTGAGTCATTTGTGTGTGATCCTACAGAATAGGTTATAGTAGCCCCAGAGTTTGAAAGACCCATCCGTCTCTTTTACTGTCTAATCTCCTGAATGGACTTTTGGCCGAAAACTAACTTTAGCTCTTTCCTTGACACTATAACTTATTTATCTTTGAACATATTCTAAAGTGTCACTTTATTATTGCTGGAGCCAAGAGGTTTGAGATCCAAAGGTAACTACTGTGTTTAAGATATGACTACTTCTCTGTATGTGAAGGAAACTTTGGAGGGAGACTCAAATTTACCTCTTGGGCCCTCCTGGAATCCAGGCCATATCTCGCCTTGGTAGGATTATCCTGAGCGTCACTTTCCCCAGCTATGACACTTTCCCCAGCTCATCGGACAATTATGAAGATTAAATGCTGTTCTTACTACTCAGGGCCCAAGTTTATTTGACTCATGCTATGTGAACAGATACCTTTGAGATTTCCACCCCTAGAGTGGTTTGTTATCACAACAGATCCACTCTGACTTACCAGCAGCTGGCTTAGGAAAAAGTTCTTTGACAGCTTTGCCCACTCTAAGACCATACGTAATGGGAAAGTCTATACTTTTACATCTGTAAAATCACAGTAGTGTTCATTGTAACAGCAGGTTTCTTGAGAACATTTTAAAACATTTTTCCTTAGTCTCATCCTATATAGCTCCTTGGGGAATATGGCACCTTGCAGGCTCCCATTAAAGGCCCCCACCTGGCCACAGAATCCAGTCTGTCTTTTAGTGACTGCTAGTATATTTCCACTTGAGGAGAGGAACCTGGGCTCTGAAGCTAGCAGACTGAAGTCTTAGGCCCAGCTGAACCACACGCTGGCTCTGTGAGCCCGGCAAACCATTATCTTTTGTGGGGCCTAATTCCTTCATGTGGAATAGGAGCCATGTGGTTGGTTTTTGTTGTT
This sequence comes from Chinchilla lanigera, assembly GCF_000276665.1. Taxonomy (NCBI): domain Eukaryota; kingdom Metazoa; phylum Chordata; class Mammalia; order Rodentia; family Chinchillidae; genus Chinchilla; species Chinchilla lanigera. The sequence continues at coordinate 1,496,288 of NW_004955450.1, read as the reverse complement.
GTGGTTTGTTTTGTGTTGTTTTGTCTTTTTAAAAAAGGGTTTCGCCATGCAGTTCAGGCTGGCCTTGAACTCACAGTGATCCTTCTGCCTCAGTCTCCCAAGTACTGGGATTACCACGCTGGCAGGAGTCACGTTAATAACATCTCATGGGACTGCTATGCAGTGTAAGTTAGGTCCTTCAACTAGGGATTAGCACGTTCTCTAGCCCAATGTTGAAATGATCCCCATCTCCTCTAGATTCCCAGCTCTTAGGGAGAACATCCCTGACACTTGATACCACCTCAAATGGGCCATCTCTGCTCGCTGAGCAGGTTTCTGCCATCTGCTGAGAAATTGGAGAAAGCTCTGCTGTCGCCTACCCAAAGGGCTCCCCTGTGAAACTAAAAGACGTGGAAGCATGGGGTGAAGGTATGGGAGTATCCCATGCATTGCTGGGTCTCCAAGCTGTCACTCAACACACTGCTCTGGAACAGCCAGCAGGGGCCTTGGGACGGTCAGTGTGGCTCTCTTCCCAAGAGACAGCCTGGTTCTGCTGGCCACACCTGACATGCCATCCGGAGAGCAGCGAGGAGAATCTCCACCTGCCACCGGGTGTGCAGAGGCAGGGACCTCACACCCAAAGAGTTCTCTTCTGCACAGGCAGTGGCCACACTGAAAGCACACCAGTGATAGGCAGAGAAACTGGAAAATGGCCCGCATGAATCAATGTAAACATTTAATGGGCCTTAATTGGAACCTTATCCTACTGTACTTAGAGCAGAGAGATGAAAGCAGAAGAAATCTGAGAGACCATTTATTTCACTTGAGAAAGCAGTAAACTGAAACTACAAAAAGATTTGGCTACTATTATATTTTTATGATTAAATAAAATTGTCATAGACTAGCGCTGGCGAGCCCATAAATGCTCTGTGGAATGCATCCCCGCTCTCTGGCAGCTGCTCAGTTAATGCCAGGAAACCTATCAGCCTCTGCTCTGCATTTGTGAGCCTGCTGTTTCTTCCACCACCCAGGAGCTCCGTGATGAGGAGGGTTTGCCCAGTTCTGCTATGGGTGAGGTGCAGGAGCCACCTGGAACATTTGTGTTTCAGAGTACTGGTAAATACTGTCCGTTCATTTATCCGCTTCCCTGCCACTCCTCCACATGTCCTGCCAGCCTGTAATGGACTTAATCTCCCCAATACCCTGTGTGTGTGTGTGTGTGTGTGTGTGTGTGTGTGTGTGTGTGAGAGAGAGAGAGAGAGAGAGAGACAGAGAGACAGAGAGACAGAGAGAGCGGGAGAGAAAGAGAAAGAGAGACAGAGACACCAGTTCTCTCTTTTTTAAAGAAGCTAGATTGGAAAATGAGAACAGATTCTAGCTGAGAGTTGTGAGTTGGAATGTTTTATGTAATGACTTCTTACATTCCTTAAGAAAAAATATACTTTGCACTCTTCCTGTATTTGACATACTTAAATGTAGTATCTGCAGTTTTGGAAGATAGGGTGTGTCTGCAAGTGATGCTTCTAGCACTTCACACTCACAGGCCTTCAGGGACTTGCTCCAGGTCACTGGAACCGGGCCCCCAGTGTATTATCCAGAGCTTTGTGTGGCCAGTCTTCTCTTCTACACCGCACCCCCGTGGCAATAGAGGCAGTTTGGGGTTTTTGGTTTTTTGTTTGTTTTTGAATCAGGGTCTCATTGTGTAGTTCCAAGTGGCCTTGAAGGGGCCTGGGATACAGTTCAATGGCACAAGTGCCTGCCTGGCAAGTGCAAGGTCATGAGTTCGGTTCCCAGCACACACACACACAAAAAGCCAACCAAGTGGCCTTAAACTCGTTATGTAGCCCAAGCTGGCCTCAAACTCATGGCAGTCCTCCTGCCTCAGCCTCCCAAGTGCTATGATTACAGGCATGCACCACCATGCCTGCTGGGCATAGTTATTGGAAATGCATAGAAAACCCAAAATCAAGTAGCCTTCAAATGTGTGATGATATGATGAATGTGTATCATTGCCGAGGCCAGTGATCTAGCGACAGGGCTCTTTCTCAGTTAAGATGGAAACAGCATTTTGGGGTGTATAATACTGTAGTCTCTGGGTAATTACTGAACCCATGACTTCTAGGGTTGGCTAAGTGTGTGAGATAGCCGCGCCCAGCTCCAGGATGCCTGGGGAGGAAAGTTAGAACAGGCTTCTTTTAGGGGCTGGGGATTTAGCTCAGCGGCAAAAGCGCCTGCCTCGCAAGCGCAAGGTCGTGAGTTCGGTTCCCGGTACCGGAGAAAAAAAAAAAAAAAAAAAAAAAAAAAAAAGAACAGGCTTCTTTTAAACAGTCACTGTTTCTCACAGAATGGACAGCATGAGAGAAGGCAGGAGGCCCCAGCACAGAGGTGGGAGAGGATTGTTCGTGGGGAAGGTCAGGCCCTTGAGCATTGTTTCCACACAGCGTTCACTGCTCACTGCTGCTCTCACTCGTCATAAGTACCCACTGTGGCAGCGGTGCTGGGAGAGGGTGATAAATACCTCTAGCCTTGTCTTCAGTTTTCCCTACCCACACAGACTTCCTTCTGCAAGACAGCAAGCACTGTTCTAGACACCAGTGGAAGGAAAAAGACAAAGCCCCTACCCTTAAATTGCTAAAGTGAGGGAAAAACAGATAATAACGGCCTGGATGTATGCTGGAGGATCCTCTCAAAAACGTTTTATGCTGGAGGTGGTGTGGACACTGACCCCTGAATGTGGACAGAGACTTCCGGGTAACCAGGTAGAAATCATCCTGTGGACCTGAGGAAGAGCACAGCTGAAGCACCGTGAGGAAAGATGGCCTGGCGGGTTGAGGGCTGCAGGCAGTTTGTGCCAGCACAAAGGGCAGGAACAGGAGCTGGGCCTAGGCCGGCTCCAAGACTTGGGGCCTGTCCTCCAGGAGGTGAGAAGGCTGTTACTGTCAGGAGGAGGACATGATGAAACGTGTCCAAGAGTCCTCTCCAGGGTGTGGGGAACATGCAGTGGGCACCGGACTTTCACATTGGAGCCCCGCTGAGTGCAGCCGCCCAGTTCTGGTGTGCCTCCCCTGCAGGGGTGCAGTGAGGGGAGCCTGCGCACAGCCCCTTCCCGAGGGAGGCTGCTGAGGGCCTCTACTCAGTTTCCCTGGACGGACACAGCTGGAGAGGCTCTCACTGCTTGAGGAGATCACCTGGTCCCCAAGCCCATGACCACTGCTGCAGTGTCTCCCTGCTGCTTTTCCATCCTCCATCCGCTCCTTTTCCTGATGCTCTGCTGCATTGGATGCTGGGAACCCTGGGCCGCAGGAGGAAGCAGCCAGTCCGAGGCCTCCTCCCACATGTCTGCAAGATCTCTGCATGGATCTCAGCCTCAAAATCACCTCATGTAAGAGGAGAGAAAGGTGTTCTCAGGGCTAGCCGAGGGGACACTTGTTTCTTTGCTCTGATTTTGATTTGATTTTATATATGGACAGACGCTTAAAGTTTTTCTCCTGAGAGTAAAATAGAGCCAGTGCTTCTTCCCCTGCCCCCAAGACCTAAAATTAAAGAAACTGTGCATGTTTGGGATGCACTAGTTTCTTGATGTGGTGTGGACAGGTCACTACTTCAAGAACTTTCCTGTCATACTGCTCCGATGCTGGCCCAGGCTCCAGGTGACACACTTGGTGAGAACAGTGTGGGAGCCCTGTGGAGCCTGGGAGCCTGGCCACTGCAGCAGCCACCTCCTGACTCCCGCATTGTAGTGGGGCCAGTTTGCAGGGAGGAATGCAAAGACAATTTTGTTTCTGCTCTGCTAGAAAAAATATTCTTTGTTCCAATGATTTACAGACTTTCAGTTGTCTCTTTTAATGAATTTAAATGTCTAGACACCTACCCTGGCCCCTCTGTTGAGGACATCTTGTCTCTGTCAAGAAGAGGAAAAAAACAAATCAGGAATTCTTAGGCCAAAGAATTTGCCCTGGTGCAATTTAACTATTTGTATGCATTTCTGTGTTCACACCTCACTCACCTGCCATCCTGGCTGACAACTGGCTTGGCTTCAGGTTGGATAGACCTGCATTCAGAGCAGGCTGAGAGAGGTCACCCTACCGGGCCCAGCTCCTGAACCATAGGCCTCTGGGCCCTAGAGGACCTGGCCAAAGCACCCCATCCACTATTCTTACAAATTCAAAGACAGCATCGTCTGAGGGTCTCAGAAGCCCTGGAATAAGTAGGCCCTGCGTTCTGGTGTGGTAGAACCCAGTGCGGGCACAAACAAAGCTCATTCTCTTATTCAGTCCCCAGACAGTGACACCTCTCATTGGGCAAGCACTGTGCTAGACGCTGTGACACATGCTGGTTATACGGCATGTGGGGACAGACAGAAAGGGACAGACAACCCTGTTCTCAGACAGGAGGTACCCCGGAGACTTGACCTAAACAACTATTCGGTGTCAGGGGTGAGGCCAATTGAGGTCCTGTCTTCTAGTCAATGACAGATGCAGGGCACGGGGCTGGGGTCCCAGGGACATAAGTATTTAGAAACTTGCCAAAGGGTCTTGGGGAGGGCTAGTAAAAATAACACAAAACACAAAGCTTTATAAAACCAGGCAAAAATCAGCTAACTGGTTATAATTAATAAGACATTTTAGTACAGTATAGCCATACTGTAAGAAGTAGTCATGGGAGTAAGCTCAAGCCCAGGGACAGGAGCCCCTCTGCCTAGGTCACCTTGGATCTGAGAGGAAGCCAGAGCCCAGGCACAGATTGTGGGTAGGATGGAGACCTCCATGTGTGTGATCCCCAAAACACTAATGGATTCTGTCAGCTGGGGCCTCTGTCATTTTGTGTCCTTCGCTCCAGGAGCTCTGAGGATTGCTCTGTGGCTACCCCTCCCACAGAGGACTGGAGGGCGCAAGGGTAGTAATTTCCTCCCTCCTGGAACCAAGAATGAAGCTTTACAATGAATAAGTGCTGTTAATTGTCCTGTCTTTGAGTTGAAAAGGAAAAGCCTTCTCTGACTGTGCTGCCTGGGAAGACTTCCTGGATTTGAGGGTGTTGTCAAGTTCTTTGGGGCTGTCTCACCCTGGTATGAATCAGGCCCCAGCCCCAGCCTACTCCCTTTGTGATTGATTGGCACACCTCACACCACAGTCTCTAAACGTACTCACACTCAGCAAGCGGAGCCTCTGTCTCTGCACCACTCTACCTGTTTCTTGCCTCGTGCTTATGCTGGGATTTTCTTTTCAAACCTGTCAGGATACATTTCCTACTTGGCCACCACAAGATCCTGGCTGGCACCCAGCACTGTTTGCATAGCTCTGTCCCATGTGGGCAGGGCCAAGGAATGAGCAATGGCTTCCCTGTGCCATGAAGCTTTTTAACAAGTGCCAGCCAGAGAGCAGATCCTGCCCCATCAGTGCCCTGCTGCTTAGAGACAGTGGGTCAGGAGAAAGCACTCACTGGGCCCCAGCCTGGGAGGACCTTCTGCTTCCTGCAGTCCAGCAGGACAGACTTGTCCAGGGCCACAGGGCTGGGGAGGGACACACTAACCAAGCATGCATGACCAGTATTTTATACTGCATGGTCATACAGAATGCTTCCTGGGATCTTCGTCTGAGCCTTGAAGGATGCCAGTCACCACATTTACAGAAAGGACACCAGGGCTCAAATCCATAAAGTGACCCTAGGTTGGGTAGAGCCAAACTAGAGCCCAAGGCTTCGTGAGGCTGGCACTCTTGAGCCTTGGACTTTACACCGTGTGGCCACTGAGAGACATTTGCCCAGGAAAAGCCTTTCTGAGGTGCACCAGGCTGGTAATGGCAGCCTACTGCTGTGACAGACACCTCTGTGCCTGGTAGCGAGGAGTCTATGTCTCAAACTCAGCTGTGTTCTCCTGAGCTCCAGGGTTGAAGCCCAGCCCTGCAACTATACCTGGAGGTGGGGCTTCTAGGAGTGAGTTAGAGTGAGGTGACGTGATACGGGTGGGTCCCCAGCCCAGTAGGATGGTGGTCCTGGGAGAAAGAGGGAGTCACCTGTGAGAAAAGCATCCTGTGAGCCGTGTGAAGGGAAAGGAGAGGCCGCGTGGGCACCAGCAAGCAGGCAGCCATCCACAGCCCTGCGAACCTGCCACACTGGTGCCATCAGACTTCAGCCCAGAGCTACAGGAGACTGTTGCTTACGCCCTGTGGGGGGCGGAGGCGGGGTGGGGGGTGCTGTGGCATTTGTTGTGCAGCTTCGACCACCTAAGGCAGTCTGATATTAGTGATACTGAATCCACCAACTCCCCCCACCAGTTCCTCCACCAGCATCTTCTAGGTGCCCAGGTCCAATCCAGTCCTTCAGGTCCCCCCTGCCCTGCCCCGCTGCCCTCCACCTGTGCCTCGGTAAGAAGCTTTGCTCCCGCCATGGGCCGTCTGACACTCCCCAACACGCTGTGTTGTCACTCTTGTGTTGAGAGGAGAACTTCCCTTGTTCTCAGTATCCCTACAGCATTAATATAACACTTGGGCTGAGCGCCATAGTACCCACCTATAACCCTGTCACAGTGGGAGGCTGAGGCAGGAGGATCATAAGTTCAAGTCCAGCCTGGGCAATTTAATGACTTAGCAAGACCCTGTCTCAAAATAAATAAAAAGTTTAAAAAGGCTACGGATGTAGCTCAGTGCAAAGGCTCTGGGTTCCATAAAAAAGTGGCCCTTGGCACAAGAAACACTCAGGAGACGTCCGCTGAGGCTGGTGCACCGCAGTTGTGCCGAGGCCTGTGGATGGGTGGCATTGGGCTCAGCGACAGCTGAGAATCAGTGTGTCCATTTGTCTGCTCAAGATTTTTTTGCTTTTAATTTTATTTTCAGGTTCTTTTTTAAATGTGTTTCTTTTTTGTTCCCCGCAGCCAGATCTCCCTGACCCTCTCTCCACCTGCTTATAGCACATGTCGCCAGGGTGCGGGCTTCCTCTTCTAAAATCGCTGCTTCCAGAATCATTAACAATTCCAGAATAGGAGGAGGTGGAGTCATGAGGTCTGCGCCTCCCCCTGCCCCTCCCTGACTGTGCACAGTGCCCCCCTTGTGGAGGCCATGCCTGGCCTGTGCTTAGAGGGCCGGAGAGGAGCAGGGCTGTCCTGGGCTCCTCTCCAGAGTGACCAAGGATGGCTCAGCCAGGCCAGCAGGCATCGCCTGCCTCCTGATACAGTCAAATCATTTCCATAGGATATGTTTCAAATTCAGAGCATAGGAATCTAATTTTCAGCAAGAAGGAGTATATTAAAGATCCAGCACTATTTTATCATCGTCTCTTTTTCAGGGTACATGTGACCCTATGTTCACTTTATGAAATTGAGCTGTTCACTTAATGGGTGTGTTATGTGGATAAATGTTTACTTTTTAAAATTGACCACCTTAAAAGCCAGAATAATCTAGAAGCTTACTGAGACCGCCCAGCTCACAGTGAGCAGAGACAGGCGCCAGCTCTGCTTGCTGTCCTGCTAGTCCCTCATTTAGAACTGCGCCACAGGGCGAGGCCCACTCTTGTTCCTTTCTGAGAGCAGTGTTTCTGGAAGTTCCCTTAGCTCCTCAGAGCCCTGCTCTGTGTCTGAAGCTGTCCACATGTCTGAAAGGCTGTTTCTCATGATGACTGAGCCATCCCTGCTCCCGACTTGCTGCCTCTGGCTGATGACTGTGGCCTCCACAGGCAGACACAGTAGGCTGCCACCACTGGGAGGGAGCTCAGTGGAGCCCCTCTGTGTTACGTCGGCCTCAAAAGTGGGGCAGGTGCCTGCTAAGGGCTTCCGTCTTCAGACAGAGGTGACACCAGCTGCGGGGACTGACTCACGGCGCCACGAGGAAGCCAGTGAAACAGCACGCAGTATTCTAAGTCTGAGACAACTCACTGTGCATACACGGCACTCATTCAGACAGCCTCGGAGCCCTTGAGGAGCACTAACTTCCCACTGAGTGGGGAACGCTTGAGCAGACCAAGATGACATTTGACCAGCCACGGCCAGGGAGGGAATGGCCACATGGAATAAAGCTGAGCCTGGTCTCCCTGCCCCCACCCCATCTGTCAGAAACCCTTCAGACAACTTTCTCCTGGTACTCAAAGCCCTGAGCTGCAAGTCAGGATGTTTGCATTCCCAGCTGCTTCCCTGCCCCAAGGGGAAGTGCTTAGCTACTTCAGCTGACGTCAGGCTCATGACATACATCCACCTGCCACCTGTGCCACAAACCCACCTGAATTAGCCCCCTACGTCTCACTGCTACGGGCCAGTCCTTCCCTGGACATCCTCATCCCGTCTCCCCACAGGGTCTGAAATGTGGTTAGGAAGACGTTACTAACTGGATGTCCCACCCTGGTACACAGTGGAGCCTGGCTTGGGTAGGCTTCTCCTGGCCCTCGTGGACTCCTGTGTGTAGCCTGGTTTGGCCCTGTCAGGGTGGGCCTCTTGTTGGAACTTCTTAGCCCAAGCCAGCCAGACTGCTTCCATCTGTTTGTATCTTCTCTCAGCCATCTCACTATGCTACTGGAGATCTCAGGAAAGTCACCCTATGAACAGGCAGCAGACAACCCATTCTGTTCTTTGAAGAGAGCCACGCGTCCCTACAGGGCTCTGCTTCCGGAGACCAAGAGCAGAAAGTCCTGGCAACACCCTCACGTTCCACACTGGTTTACCAGGAGCCAGGAATGACATCTTTGAGTTAACACTGCACCTGTGCCAGCCAGATTGGGCAGTTTAATGATTTCTCAAGTTAGCAAACCTTCCAGTAATAGCATTTTAACAATGAAGTTTTGAAGGAAAAATGTGTTCTTAATTTTTGTCCAAAGAGGGGGAAAAAAAAGACTTCTAATAGTAGTATCATTATAAATTCTAATGTGCTGACCATTTGGCTGTGTGACAAACTATGTAGCTGGTAATTAAAGAGCTAAGTCAATGCTTTATCAATAAAGTGAGCGATACGCATATTTTTTTCAGCCCTGTCAGAAACGGCAGCACATAGCCATATGCAGAATTGTCACACAGTGCAAGTCTTTAAAATTCCTTTTGGATTTGAAGGTATTAACAAGTCCCTATCAACATTCTCTAAAGGTTTTTGATGTCATTTTAGCTATTGAAGGAAAATATGTGAACTATTACTTTGTTGATTTTGTTCTTAAACCAAACTGCATTATCATCGGAGAGTGTGTTCTTAAAGTATTGTTAAAAGTACTTTGAAAACTTGTAAATCCCTGTAATTTATGTTTCTCCTGCCTCTGCTATTTCATTCTGTCCTTCTGGTTTTAATTTGAATGCAGTCCTGTCTGGGTGTGTACCTGTAAAATTGTGTTTTTCCAACTACAATTTACAGTCCTGACCTTAGGTTTTACAGTGTTCTTAACCGTCTCAGAGCTTCCTCCTGTGGCACGAAGTGGGCTTTGGGTCACCCAGCTCTTTCATATTAGAACTGTCTAATCAAAGTTACTCGAAACAGATCTGATTCTGGCATTTCTTAGTTTATCGTGTAGGCCTCAGGAGTAAATTAGGAGGGCTTCCCTGCAAGCCCATTAATTGCGTTGCTCTATTTCTTAAAATGTACACAGTTGTAAACCTAGACTGCTTCAAGACAACGGTCTCATTTATCTAAACAATTCTCCTTTTAGATTCAATGGCACTGATGGAAACAAAGATAAGGAGTATGGATTGGAGGAAGGGTCTTTGGAGCCAGTGCCTGCTGAAACGGTTCCCATTCCTGAGTCGGTCCCTTTTCTTTTCAGGCCTGGCCTACATACGGAATCGATCTGTCTGCATGCGGGGCATCCAGTGAGGGGCCACGGGAGGGCTGCAGTGGGCAGGGCCAGGGAGCTCTCTGCAGGTTTAAGGGCCCAGCTGCCGTGCTTTGTTAAAGCCCCGTGTGTTCTGAGTCGGAAGCTGCACCCTTATCGTGGACTATAATTTTTAAATGGCTACGCAGGTTTTGACGTATTTTCTGTAGATTGGGAAAGAATTAATTTTTATTTCCCATTCTCTTCAAATGTAATTCAGTAAGCTCTGCTAGGAGTCAAGGCCTCTTCCTCACACCCTCACACCGTGCTCCGTGGCTCTGACCCCTCTGTTCTAGGTGATTGTGCAGTCAGGCCGCCACCCCACGGTGCTGCAGAAGCTGTGCCAGCTGCCCTTCCAGTACTTCAGTGACCCGCGGCTCATCAAAGTGTTGTTCCCCTCACTGATCGCTGCCTGCTACAACAACCGCCAGAACAAGGTCATCCTGGAGCAGGAGATGAGTTGTGTCCTGCTGGCCTCATTCATCCAGGTAACCCCTCGCTAAGCCCTGTTCTCTGGCTGTGTGTGTGAACTGACGCGACTGAAAACAAAGTAAACATGAATCAACGCATCACTCTTGCCCTCTGCACTGGGTCTTAAAAACTTCATCTACTTCTCTGCTTAAAATTTAATTTCTGAATTACCAGGGTAGTTCCTAAATTGCCACTCATAGAACTGGGGTTGACCGTTACATAATTTTTACCTGACCGGCTTCAAAGGAAGGAATTTTTTGCTGTTAATGAAACGGAAACCCATACTTAAGAAATGTGTTTCAGAGACCCCAGACTTCAGAGCTTTGGCTGCTATATTTATCTTGCTTTCAGCCGAGTTTGGGAATGGGCAATAATTGCTGAAGAAAATCAATTGAATTTCAGCTTATTTGTAAATTTTTAAATATGATTTTCATATATGTGCAGGCATATTGGATACCGTTGCTTGTATTAAAAAAAAAAAAACTTAAAACTTGGTAAGTACTTTATAAAATGGTTCTTCAAGGTTCCCATATATTAAATTATTACTGTCCACTAGAAAATCTCACTAACAGCCTTATGTTTTTCTGATCCAATTAAGCTCTACCGAACTGGAATCAGAATTAGTGCTGTAGCAAAGTAATAAAGGCAAATCTAAGTTAATTCCATCAATACAATAGAAAATCAAGTTGATTATTCATTAACGTCTGCTAATAACTAATTTTTTGTCATTGTAATTCTTTACTTTCTAAAAACATCCTGTTTTCTTTCAAATGTTCCACCATAAAATCACTGTTCTTGCCCCTGACACACATAGTCAACAGCCTCTGCGTCCTGTTCTTCCTAATAGTGAAACAGAAACCAGGGTCCCGCGTGGCATTGTTCCTTGCTCTGCCTCATCAGCACCGGTCACTGTGGAGAGAGTGTGGCCACGCCCAGCCGGCCAGGAACACAGGACGGGCAAGAGTGAATCCCAAGCCTCTATACCTTAGACAATTAGTAGTATATGTTTTCTAAACTCCTTTCTATTAGATGATTAATTAATAAACCCGCCACATCAACCATATATAGACCTGTTTTGTTTTCAGCCTAGTTGCTACATTTAAGACTGGGTTTCATTTTATGAAAATGTTTTCAAGTCAGCTACTCAGATTTACGAGTATGAGTGTCCACACTGTCTTACAATAAATCTTGTAGTACATAACCACCATATCAACGCAGGATCCTTCATATATTCTTACAGCCTCAGTGTCGCATTAAATAGAAAGTACATTATAGAAAATCTGAAGTGCGTGACTTTTTCCATTCAGATTGCTCACCCTTGCATTCAGTAGGTAATCTTTGAATGTGTGCAGTAGGCACCACCGAAGGCACTGGAACTACAGCAGTGAATATAAAACGGATCAAAATTCCCACCTTTACAGCTCTTTCACAAGCAGCAACAAAAAAAGTAAAACAAATGGCGCATCAGAGGCAGTGAGCACTAGGGCTGAGAAGCGGTGCGGCTCGTGTGGCGCGGGCAGAGCAGACTAAACCCAGGCAGTGACACTGAGCAGAGACCAGCACGCGTCTGCACCGGCACGGGTCCTCCTGTCTTCAAGTACTCAGAAAACAGCTTATCAAAATGCAAATAACACCACAGTTGAAAGGTCAAACAGACCTCCTATTTTCATCTGCTAGTGATCCAAATACTTCCAAATCTCCATCCAAAAAGATCTGTATGTAAATGCTACAGAAATTTCTTATACTGCCTCCTTGTATCAAGTTTCTTCCCTATAAATAATTGTGGTCAAGAGACTATACATTGGATTTTACTTTATGAAATGGTTCTTCAAGGCCCCTATGTATTAATTTTAATATTCTGTAGAAAATGATACTAAAATAGAGACTGACGATTTGGCATAGATTTCTAAGGATTTATATATTATATACTGTGTTTTTCAGTTTCCATCTAAGAGTAAAACTATCAATCTTTTAAGATTTAGCAGCAGAAAATCCATAATCTTTATTATAGACTGTTACATTTATACTTTCTCAAAACCTTTAAAGTCTGTTGATAGTTTAAGATAGTGAATTTGGCTTCAGCTTTGGGTTTATTAAGTAGAAAATAAAGTTTTAGTTTCCAACGTATGAAGCAACCTGGCCCTGGTGATATTTATTTAGCAACACTGAAGTCCTCACCATTTAGTTTAGGAAATGCATGAGAACCTGGACCCTGTAACATCACTCCCTTCCGCTCTCATATCTGGGCCCGAGATGACTCGTGCACAGCGGTTGTGTGGATCCGGGGATTTACCAGCCCCTCAGAGGAGTGCTGTGCTCAGAGGTGCCACAGAACCCCTCTCTTCCCTTGCAGGACTTCGCGCAGACGCCAAGCCAGGCGGACCCCCTGCTGCACCAGCCCAGAGGTAGGTGGTCTCTGGCAAAGTGAACCCCATGTCTTTCATAGATGCACATGTTTGTATCCCCCTTTGGGAAGTGTTAGAGAAATTCATGTTTTCTATCAATTTTGTCCTGAAACACAAACGCATCTGAATATACAGAGAAGTCAGGGGCAGTGAAGAAAAGCACAGGCCTTCTTCGAGCTGCCGTGACAGGCAAGCCAGGGCAGGGCACCTAATCACTAGGAGCCTAACCCCTGGGAGCTGCTGTGGAGAGCAGAGGATGTCAGGTCCCAAACATTCGCCTGTGACACTCACAACAGGCTTAGTTCCCTGTCCATGTTCAGAATTAAGTTTTTAATCATAGTAGCCCAAATTTTCCCCCTGAACTCAAGTACTTGAACTTTGTATTGAAAATAATTGTTTTAACCAGGCAGGGTGGCACAGACCTGTAACCCCAGCATTGTAGGAGTCTGAGGCAGGAGGACTGAAAGTTTGAAACCAGCCTGGGCAATTTAGTGACTTAGTAAGACTCTCTCAACAATTTTTTTTGTTTTGTTTTTGTTTTTTCCGGTACCGGGAATTGAACTCAAGACGTCGCACTTGCCAAGCAGGCGCTGTGCCACTGAGCTAAATCCCAAGCCCCCAATTTTTTTTTTTTTAATTATCTAGAATAAAGAACTCAAAAAAATTAGATCACACACCCCCAAAAAAGGCCCAATCAAGAAATGGGCAAATGAAAGAACAGACACAGAAGAGCAAATGGCCAGCAAACATGATAAACTGTTCAACATGTCTGGCTGTTAGAGAAATGCAAATTAAAACTCTAGAACTCTAAGATTTTGTCCTGCACCAGAAAGAATGGCCTTCATCAAGGACTCAGAGAAGAACAAATGCTGATGAGGCTGCAGTAAAAAAGGGACCTTCCTGCATTGCTGGTCGGAGTGTAAACTAGTACAAGCACTATAGAAGTCAGTATGGAGATTCCTCAAAAAACTAAAAATTAGGAATTCCATTTGACCCAGCTACTCCCCTTCTAGGTCTGCTCTCAAAAGAACTAAAGACATCATAATACAGTGATAGATCTATAACATGTTTAGAACAGCACAATTCATAATAGGTAAATCCCGGAAGCAGCCTGTATGTCCATCAGCAGACAAATGGATAAAGAAAATGTGGTATTTATACATAGTGGAGTACTATTTGGCTATAAAGAAGGATAAATTTGAGACATTTGTAGGCAAGTGGACGCACCTGGAAAATACACTGTTGAGTGAAATCAGACGCATAAGCTTAAAGAATGGTATTTCTCATTTGAGTAAGGCAAAGTATAAACAAAGGGCAAAGTAAAGGATGGATAGAAGGAAACTAGGAGATAAAGCTTTTGAAAATGGAAGGGGTCCAGGAGACTGAGGGGGAGGGGGAGGAGAAGAGGAAGTAAGATTTAAGCTGTGTCCTGTCAGATACCAAGTGCAGAGACCATATACCCACAGTGAATGCAAGCACTGGTGTCATAAACATGGTTAAGAAGAATGAAAATGGAGAAAGGGGATTTGAAGACAGAGGGAGGGACGTGGGTGGGAAAGGGAAAGCGATTTAAAAAGAATCTTCGTTGCGTACATGCACCTGCTCCCTAAGATGAATGTAAACTTCATGTACTGCAAGTATGTACTTGTGAAATAAAAATGCTTTCAATGTAAAGGGTTGTGGGTGTAGCTCGGTGCAAAGGCCCTGGGTTCAGTCCTCGGTTGGGGGAGGGGCCGGGATTGCAAGCTTTTCTCTCTTGGGTTCCCGGGGAGGCATTTCCTCTGATCTGAAATAGAAATTTACAGTCTTAAACATTTACTTTCTAAATATTCTAATCCCAGACTAGGGTTGAGAAGTACAGGTCTTGCTTTGCTTGTTGCAGCAGCATCTCTGATTAATACCCTGGTACCGATGTTCCCCAATTCCTTATTAGCCTGATTGTGTTGAAAGTGGCATTCAAGGCCCCCACTTGGAGCAGCCTAGGGCTATGCTGCCTGGTGGGCAGGTGTTAGAAAGTATGTAGCAGGAAGTAAAACCAAATCGTTACAGTGTCACAAGAAATGCCATGTTTTATTGACTTAGATACTCAGAAAAGTAAACAGAAAGCTGTGTAACTTTTCAGAGGTTCAAGCCAACACCCCAATTAGTGCCATTGGCCCGAGCTGGGATTCAAGTAAGTCCAGTTCTGCCAGGCTCAGCCACTGCCCTCCTTCCCAGCTCAGAGGATGCTGGAGACAGCCGCGGATCTGCTATTTACTACTGCACAACTTTCTACATTTCAAATATATGTGAAAATACGTTTAAAGGTCTTCTAATGTGTTTATGTGTAATTATACAGCTGGTGGGGGTTTTTCTGGTTTTATTTTTGTTTGGTTTTAGGGGGTTTTTGTGTATTTTCGTTTATTTCTTTTTGTTTTTGCCAGTAAGGCTTGCAGACATTCTTCTTACACTTTCTGTTTCCCAAAAGAGAGGAGGCCCCGTGTGTTGCCCTGTGGAGGGCGCAGCCTGGGAGCTGTCCCTGTGCACGGGCTGGGCTGAGGCTGGGCTCCCGCTCTCCTGTCCTGGGGCCGCTGTCCTGCACTCCCCACTCAGCAGCTTCACCCACAGAACAGCAAACGGGCAACAGCCTTGCTTTGCTCCAAGACAGCCAACATCAGTGACGGTTCTTGAGGTCTTTACTTGATTAAATAAAAGATGATGTGTCACAGCCAGCCGGCAGGCACCCTGACATCTGTCCCTTTTTGCTTAGAGGAGGTCCCCACGAACATCTCCAGCCATCCTGAGCTGCGCCCAGGTGAGCTCCACTGCAGAGCGGCTCAGCCATCACAGCCTCCTCGCCATTCCCTCTGCGCTTTAAGTTATACTTTAGCCAAGCACGGGGGTTTTCGTTAAGCAAACTATTTCAGGGCTGGGTGTGCCTGCGTGGGCGCCACCTCCAGCCACAGGCACATCTACACACTGGACCCCTTCCCGGGAGAGTCCCCCACTCCGGGGTCCTCACACAGTTTCCATCATGTCTTACGTACGGGCTGGTACCTGAGTATGGGAGAAGCACAAACTGGATTGTAGTTAAAGTACATATTCTCTGTTTCATACTTTCCATAACTCAGTATTGACACAGATCAATCACCTCATTAACATAAAATGCATGATTTATTAGAAGTGTATATCTCCAACTGGTACTCTTAGCTATCAAAATAAATTTAATTTCTTAAACATCAAAGAATTTAAGGCTTTTTAATTTAACTGTTTAATCTTTTTGCTCCTCTCAGGAAGATGCCTTGGTCCCCAAGACTACCTTGAACTGGCTAACAGATTTCCTCAGCAGGCCTGGGAAGAAGCACGACAGTTTTTTTTTAAAAAAGAGAAACACTAAATTTCTGGCTGCTCTGAATTTGAGTGGCCTTGTTAATATTTCCACTGTTCCTTATGACACCCTCTGGCCTTGTTTATACCCCCGATGTTGATATGATACATACTTTGCACTATTTATAATGACTGTAGATACTTCAATGTCCTTCCTAATTTTGCAAGTTAAACTTATTTCACTTATGCACAGTATTTTGGAGTTTGTTAATGTCCATTTTATGGCAATATATAATTTGCATTTGTAATATGGGCAAAATTAGAAATAAAACTGGCACGTCTGTTTTGTTCTTGTAATAAAATAACTTATTCTAGTTTCGTGTTGGCTTTTTGTGTTGAGGTGATACAAATTTGACAGAGAAGTGTTCATCCCAGCACCTGGCTCATCTTAATTAACGCTTTAACGTTGGCCTGCTGAGATTTTTTCCTCGAGATTTGCAGTCAAGCTGTTACGGTGCTCACACTGTGGCGGCGTAGGGCGCGGGGCTGCGTGAAGCTGGGGGGTGGGGGGGCCTGGCCCTGCCGTTCGGGGCAGCGACCCCTCCGAGCTGCGACCCGTGGGCGAGATGGACTCGTTGTCCGAATAGATGAGTGATGGAGGCGTCGGTCATCCCAGAGGACTTCCTCAGATCGCTGTGAGACGAAGCAACGCTAGGGAAAACAGCAGTGCCCGCGGCTCCGAATAAGTTTTAAATTACTGTCTTGCTCGGGTCCGGCCTTTCCACATCTGCTCCTTCTGAGCCCAGGTCGGGGCTAAGCCGGTCACTGACTGACATCAGTAATAATTTCTGTCGGATTAGGATCGAACATTACCAGGAAAGAAGACGCTATCTGGAAGGGTTGACCTGAAAAACTATTAAGCTCGAGATGTGGGGAGCTGGGAGGTGCGGGAGCCTCGCCGCACGGTGGAGCTGACTCACCTGTGCCGGGGATTGCGGAGGGGCTGTGAGCACTGTGCGCTGAGCCACCGACGGGGCGGGCGGAGGGGGCAGTCCCGATTTAAAAAAAACAGGAGGGGACAGTAAGTGCAGGCCTCCCCATGCCCACAGCTGGGACCCAGAGTCGCCAGCCCGCGGTGCGGAGGGCCAGGTGGGAGGAGGCCGGCGCACTCCCAGCGCGGGCTCCCGGTGCTCGAGCTGGGTCAGGCGATATTCACGGGGGTCCCCGCGCCCCCCGCGGGAGGGGCCTCGCTCCAGATCTGCTCGGAGTTGACCTGGAAGCGTAAACCACCGAGCCGCGACGCCAGGCGCCCAGAAGCCCGAGAACCGCGACTGAAGGTCCGACCCAGTCCAGCCCCAACCCTGCTCCCGGTCCCCATCTCTCCGCGGGGACGGGGATGGGGCCGGCGACAGGCGACTGCGGGAGAGGCGAGCGGGGTGCGGTGGGGTGCGGTGGGGCCCCGATCGTCACCGCTGTTCCGGGCCTCCCATTCTGCAGCCGGAACTCTGCGGCCAAGGGGTTCAGGTCCCGGCCTCGTCACTGCCCCTTCAGCACCGCTTTCTCTCGGGCTCCGGATAATCTGGAGGAAACTACTCCTCGCGCTCCGCGCTCGCTCCCCTGGGGAACCCCGGCCTCCCTCCCCGACCTCCGCCCGCAGGGTCGCGGGCCGCATGCGCGCGGTCCACAGACGCGCTCCCGCCCGCCGTGCGTCGGTCGCAAGGGCACCCGCGCCCTTTCCTGCTCTCAGTCCAGCTCTGTTTATCTGCATCCTCTGTGCAGGCTCCTGCAGCAAGGTGCTAGGCGGTAACGGGCAGCACTGAATCTCGGTATTTTCAAGAAAGTTTACTTTTACATCAATCAGACCCATGTTTAAAAGCCTCTAATCTTCCCTGAATCCGCTTAATAAACTCTCTGAATTTTCTGCTTTTATCACAACTCTATTGGGAACTTCTCTGTAAATAGTTTTCATCTATTTTTTTTCTCTCTCCAGCAGGCTGCACTCAGCTAATTCTCTTGCTCTCTTTGGTGAATGCGCACGTGAGAGAATACAGCTCACTAAATGTATGGCGGCTTGAGTCCTTCCTTAGGCAGCGGTGACAAAATCGCCAGTTTTCCAGAGAAGTCTTAGACATTGTCTCGTTTAAACCCAGTCTTTCCGGCTCCGATAAAAATTGAGCTTTAAGTTATTCCATATTCAAAACTAAAAGGCTGATTTCTGTTTCATATCCATTAAATATTAAAGTTCATTGGGAATACTGCCATAGGGACTCTGGATTTCCCAGAATGATGCAGTCTTTTCGTGAATATTAAATTGTGTGGTATAGTAGCCATAAACTTTTCCATCTCCGGGAATTCCTTTTCTGCCTCAATAGAGCTATCCAAATTATTAGATAACTCTGCTCAGAAACATCTTATTCTGAAGCTAAATAATTCACTCGGATCTCCCCCCCCCTTTTCTTGAATTGCGATTTTATTAACCAACTGGGTATCTCATGTTAAAAGTTCAGTTAGCATAAAATACAACACTTGTAATTGTTACAGGTAATTTAATTTACAGGGAAATCCCTACTGTATTACGGAAAATGTTTAAAGATGACCTGGAAAGCAGTAAAACTGGTATTTATTAATGTAACTAACCAACCGTACATCTGACACCTCACCGGGACTGCTGTGATCAGGCTTCAGAGCTAAATCCTTTCCTGGGAAACCCATATAGAAAACGATGCCCACCCTTGAGTGGCTGGCAAGTACTGGGGAAAAGGCTGAGGTGTCTGATACAGTAACACAGACAGCAGATAAGGGCTTCTTAATAGGAGAAACGCTCTGGAATGTTTGCCACAGTAACAGGCAAGATACAGGAAATAATCGAAAAGAGGAATTAGGTTTTTGATCTATGGATGATGAGGGAAACGATCACTGTAATTAGGTAGATGTTTCCATTCATAGCTTTGAAATACTGCACCTCCTCAAAAGCAAAAATTCAGAAGTCATTAACAACGGTTAATGAAATTCTTTATTCAAGAACCTGCTTGTTGAGAAACCCCAATATGGATAAATCAAAAGTTCCCTAAAAGCAAGCTTAATTAGAAGTTTAGTCTCTTATCCAATAGCTAACCAGAAGGTAAAAAGAGAAATTTGTATGTCTGTTTCAGAGAGAATGGTCTAAGTTAAAGGAACGAAGCCTCAAAGAACCCAGCCTTGGTTATTAAAACCGTTTCTGGGCACTTGAGAGGTAAAGCTGGTCCTCATTAACCCAGCATATCTTTTCCCTTATCTTTTTAAGTTTGCGGCACCATTTCCTAAGTCCTGAAGGAGGAGACTGTTCCCTTTAATAGTTGTGCTAGCATCACCTTGACATTCAGGAAGTAAAAAAAAAAAAAAAAAAAAGTGACTCAATTCCCACTTCTTCCCACCATCTCACCATCTTCTACTGACTGCCAGTAATTCTTCCATTCTATTTGCGGTCGGGGTAGAAGCGGCTGTGTGACTCAATCCTGCCCAAAGCCGAGCCTGGGACCCCAGTGGTTCCCACCTTCCGCAGCCTGGCTCTGACAGAAGGCGCCCATTTCTGCACCCAGCGATGGGCACATTTTTCCTTACCACCGCTACCTGAGCTAAGGTGACAACTGTCCCCCACCTGGTCTGGCCGGTGCCCTCTTTTAAGACAAATCCGGAAGAAAGATGCACTGTGGGTCGTTTAGTTCCAGGGACAAGGAAGTGGAAAGGCAATGCCAAGGACTCTTGCGGGGCGGTGGCCAGGCTGGGGACTCCCTGCGCCCGCCAGGACTGCTTTGGGGAAAAGACCGACCCGGCTTCAAAGGGTTAAATATTTGCAAAGGGTAAAACCTGAGCCTTCTGGTTTTTTGTGCTTGCCCGGGGCCTGCTAGAGATTCGGTATCTCCCGGTTATTTCCTGCGATCACTAAAGCCAGTTTTCAAGAAAACAAGTCGCAGGGTTTGAAATGTCACACCGAGTGACCTGGACACGGGTATCCAGGGGCCATCCCTGCCCCCTCCGCTCCGGGTCTGGAAAGAAAATAAACCGAGGACACGCCAGGCTGGCTCTGGGGCGCTCCTTCCCGGCGGCCGGGCCGGGCCGGTGTCTCCTGCAGGTGATGCCGGGAGATAAGGCGCTGCCTGCCCGCCGTCTAGACAGGGAGGGGGGTTAGTGACGATGCACCGCGCAGGACCGACCGGGATACCGCGCAGGATCTCAAGGGCCAGACCAAGACTCGGCCTCGCGAGCCCTAAGACAGACCGGAGTTCGTCGCGCTGCCGCCACGCGCGTGCTATGGGTTTCCCTCCAAAACGCGTCGCCACACCCGCCCGCAGGCCTCCAGCGCGCTGCACCAGAACACTCAAGCAGGAAGCTATGCCCAAGCGGGATTCCCTCCGGAAGGGGCCGGGCTGTGCACAGCAAGGCGCACCCCTCCACTCGGCCTCTCCCCTAGCGGCGACCAATCGTCCTCGAGCCCGCCCCGCACAGCAACCAATCCCTGCCAGGCCCACCCCCTCCAGCGCACACGAGAGCACATGGCTGGCAGAGCACAACGAGGCCCGGACTAAATTTCATTGCAACAAGTAGAACCCTTGAGCCGCTTTTGTCCAGCCATTCACTGGGCCAACAGCACACAGGAGCAGCCTGGTATCAGGTTATCATTTTTTATTAAGATCAAAATATTCGTCCACTATGAACTGGTTGTTCTCACAATAAATAACAATAACTTACGTTTGTTCGGCAAAGGCTCACACTCTGTCCTCCGTCGACTGATAATTTAACACGCGTGTAAGGAAAGTCCAGTCCTACTTTTCCAGCAATCATGCGCGTGGGGCCACGTGTCTGCTCCTCTGGGACCTCAGGGACCGCTGTTCTCCAAGCGGTCCGCATGTGGGCGGGGCCTCGAGGAGCACGGGAAGGGAGGGGCAGCGCTAACCCTGGTGGATCCCAGGTTCTGGTTTTGGAAAAAATAAAAAGTCCTGGGAGCGGGGTCTCCGACTGGCTGCAGGCAGGCAATGTCCTGGCGCTTCGCAGGCCTGACGGTGGGGTTTTCCCCTCGGTCCGCTCTCAATGATGACGGAGACAGGACTCGAGCTGGCATGGCCTGAGCTGGGTCTCATGCGGGGTGCATGCGAGGTCCGGCGGGGGTCCGCTCACGTCTCCACGGGGCTCGGCACCATACTGTTGGGGGTGTCCGGGAGCTGCGAGGACAGGGAGGTCACGTCGCTGCCGGAGGAGTTGCCCAGGGAGCCAGACTCGGAGAAGGAGACCTGGGCGGTAGGAGATGCGTGAGGGCAGTAAGGACAGGCCTGGCCCGGCCCGGCACCCTCCTCCGCACCTCCCTGCCGCAGAGTTCAGGTCAAATCCCCGGAGACCGCGGCCCTGAGAGTTCACCGGGGCACCCATCCCTTCCCCCACCGCGATCACCCCCCCTTCTCTCCGGGCTTCGCAGAGGCGGGTCCCCACCCGGTCCTCACCAGCTGCTGGAAGGCCGGCTGGTCCAGGTCACTCTGCAGCGCGAACTCGCTGAGCGCCTTCCAGGGAGGCTGGAACGTCTGCACCTCCACGGCGCTGCCCTGCACGGCGCTGTCGTGTCGGATGGGGCTACCGGCCACCAGCGGCGTCCCGGTCAGGCCCTGGAGGCTCTGCGGGAGAGGACTCGGTGAAGCCTTTTCTGCGCCTGGAGGCTTGGACCCCAGCCCTGAGCGCGACCTGAACTGCGCATGGGGAGGGGTATGCGAAAGGGCCCCCTTCCCCGACAAGGTCCCTAAACCTGCAGGACTGCAGGCTGAAAGAGCGGCGAGGCCTACACAGAGCGCGAGGCCACTCCTTCGCACTAAGCCACGCGCAGGGAGACGCAGCCCGATTCCAGTCATGCCACGCGGCCAGGACACTTGGGCTCCTGATCCGGGGCCGCCTCGGCCGCGTTCTTACGGCCCCTGGGGCCCAGGGAAGCCTTGCTCACTTGCCCGGGACCTTGCCCTGGGGATGCAGAACCCGACCTCCCCGGGGAAGGAGCGCGATGCTCAGACCGGCCCTCACCGTCTTGTCGTTGTGCTGCTGCTGCTGCAGCTGCTTCATGAGGATCGACTTCTTCTTGTCCTTGCAGCGCTTGTTCTGGAACCAGACGCGGATGACGCGCGGGCTCAACCCGGTCATCTCCACCAGCTGCTCCTTCATGAGCGCGTCGGGCCGCGGGTTGGCGGCGTAGCAGGTCCGCAGCGTGTGCAGCTGCTTCTCGTTCAGCACGGTCCGCACCCGCGTCGTTTTCTCCGCCTGCTTATGCACGTGCGGGCGCAGCGCGGGCTGCCGGCCAGACGCGGGATCTGCGAGTGGGGAGGGCGGGGAAGGGGGCAGTGGGGCCCAGTGAGCGTCCCGGGACCTGCGCCCGGCTTCGTTCCCCTTTATTCGTTCTCTTTCCTTCGCGTTCCCGGAGCCTGCGTTGTTGTCGTCCCCTCCCCGCTCCCGGCCGCACCTCCTCCCGCCGCGGGACCCGCCCGGGCGGCTCGCCCTCCCGGCCCGCAAAGCCCCTGGAAGAAGTCGGGGCTTCCGAGGACCAGGCAGAAAGCGGCAGAAAATCTGAGGGAACCACAGGCCGTGAGACCCGGGATGGAGGCCTCGTCCAGGGGCCGGGGCCTGCAAGGCCGCTGCCCGCGCTCGGCTCCGCGTTCCAGGACAGGCCTTTCCGGAGCCCTAGGTCGGCTCCTTCCCGCCAGCCCGGCCGGGCACAGCCGGGTCTCCTCCCTCGGGGCTCCTGTTGTCCTCTGTCAACCCGGAAACAGCACAGGAGCCTCCGGGGTCTGAGGCCGGCTGCACTCGGTGCCGGCTCCAACCTTGGCCTGGTCTGCACCAGCTCGATCTGTCTCTTTTAGGCTTTTCAGGGTCTGAATAATTTCTACAAGCAACTCGTGAGGCCAGGTTTCCTTGACCCACAGGGAAGACCCGGAGCGATTCAACCTGACCTGCGAATCTGCCACCTGGGCCGAGGTCTCCGTCCCTGTGCTCTGCCTGCCGGGCTCTATCTACTCCACCATCTCTGGGCGACTCCCGCGGGGACACCGCGTCCCGGGAAGAGAAAGCTTGGACTCGGGATCCCAACTTCACCGGACCGAAAACGCCCCTCTGCCGGTGGCGATGGCCTTGGAGTTCCCGGGTGGGAGCGGGGTTACCGACTCGCAGGGACCCCGGGGCAGGTCGCACTCAAGACTCCCGGTTGCCATCCATCTGCTGCTCTGGCACCGGGTCCCCCACAGCCCCTGCACCCCGGCGACTCCCACACCCACGCGAGTCACTGCGGGAAGCGACGGGCAGCTCCCGCATCCGCGTGGAAAGCACGGTGCCGGAGCGAGACCCGCGCACCCAGCTCTCTCGTTCGGCCTGCCTGGCTCACCTGGCAGGTGCAGGGCGCGCGCTCCAGGGATCGGGCCGGGGCTGCGCGGGCTACCGGCCGCAGCGCGCTCGAGCAGGAGCCCGTGGTCGGCGCGGCACAGCAGCTCGTGCTCCCGCAGTGAGAACTCATCCCCAGGCAGCAGCTGGCGGCTGCACACTGCGCAGCGGAAGCATTCCACGTGGAACACACTATCGCGTGCGCGCATCACCAGGTCGCTGCTGCTGAAGCCCACCTGGCACTTGGCGCACTTGATGCCGAAGAGCCTGTGGACGGGCGGGCGCGGGTGAGCGTGACCTGGTCCCCACCCCCGTGGCGGGGCTGCAGCGCGGGCCTCCCTCCACCCGCCCGGCTCACCGCGCATAGTCCCGCTTGCAGTAGGTCTTCCCGTCTCGCACGAAGCACGTGCACGTCTCGTCCAGGTACTGGCTGCACTCAGCACACTTGAGGCAGGCAGCATGCCACTCGAGATCAGGTGACACGCGCAGGATGAACTGGTCGTGGATTTGACTCCCGCAGCCCACGCACATAGCCGTCCCGGGCTTCTCTGCGAGGAGCGCAAGGCGCCAGGTTAGTCCCAGGACCGAAGCCCGGCGCTGTCGCTTGCAATTCTCCCTCGCCCAGCATCGCAACAAAAGGGAAAGGGGAGCTTTCCGAGGACCCGGGTTGTCCAGAACGAAAACCCAGATCGGGGCTCAATAAAGGCCTCGTCTCCAAACCGCGGAGGTCAGCGAGGGGCCTCTATGTCTGCGACCACGCAAGCCGGACGCGGGGTACAGAGAAGACTACAGTCACGCGCATCGTCACAAACACCCGCGATCCAAACATCCCAGACCACGCCAGAGAAATCTCTCCAGCTTTAAAACCAAAACACCAACAAACAAAACCCGCACCCTAAGCCAGACCCAACTGCCTCCAAGCAAGAAGAAGCAGAACCCCAGCCCAATCCAACGTAAATCTGGACCCCAAGGAGCAGCGGCCCGCGGAGAGACGAGTTCGTGGGGTTTCCTCCCCGGTGTCCGACGGAAGCCACTTGTAGGATCCGTCGACCATGCTTCTGCATTCGGGATGCTGCGCATCACGCACCCCCTGCCCCGCACGTAGACGACTTACTCTTGGAGGGGTCCCCCATAGCACCCGGGAAAGGACACTGGAGAAGCAGATCCACCATGCAGAGCGAGGCGAGCGGCGTTTACGGGCCGAGGACTAGGGTCGCTCAGCTCAGCTCCCGCGCACTGACTCCCGGCCAGCCGGGAGGCAAGTCCGCACCGGCCCGCACGCGCGTGACGTCAGCACGCACGGCCCCCGGCCGGGGCGGGGACGGGGGGGACCCCCGGATGGGCGGGGTGGGAGAGGCGGGGGTGCAGCAGGATTGGCTCGCCTGAAGTGAGCGAGTCCTGATTGGCTGGGCGTGAACAATGGAACGCAGCCCCGCCCCCTAAATCTACACGGACCCCTGGCAGGCGGGGCCCGGAGTTAAGCATCCTCGGGACTTGGGGTGGGAACGGTGGCTGGGTGGGTGCCCTGCACTCTGCTTTAAATCTCTGGTCTCATAAATTTAAAAATCCCCACTCGGAACGCGAGAGTGGGGAAAGGGATTCGCTGGACGTGGCCCTCCTGGTCCAGCCGGGCACCCTTCCCCTGTCGTTAGCTTTTGTCCTCAAAACCCGAGCTAGAGGGAGGTAGGGCTGACCACCGGGTCTGGATGGACTCTGTCCAGGGTGCCCCGCCGCCCCGCCCTAGGAAGCCTGGAGCTGGAGGTAGGTGGCCCGGGACGCAGAGCCAGCTCCTAAGGGACAGGTCCTACACTCCCGGGGCTGGGGCTCCCCTCTCCTCTGCACTTTTTCCTCCTCCTGTTCCTCCTTGTTCGTCCTGTGTTGTCTTCGTTTTGAATATGTACCGACTCCCCATCTTACCCCACAGCACCTTCCAGAACCCTACTAGGGTCCACTGTGGGTCCCCGTCCAGAATAAACGGTTTTCACAAATCTGCTGTTTCATTTCACAAACGAGCGCAGAGCGGATCCCCAGAAACGAACGTGGCACAGGTTGATTTACAGTCTGCGCAGTGGTTCCTCGGTCCTTAGAAATGAGGCCTTGCGTGTTCTCCCTCGAAAACAAAAACCCGCTGTGGGTTTTGTTGGGAAGGGTTATAACCCACCCGTTATAAACCGTATCTACCCGCTCAGTGCCTGCGGCTGTTTCCCACTGCAAGGTGGAGGACTCGGTGTCCTCCTGCCTGGGTCCCTGGGTCCCTGTGCCCGAGAGCCTGGCGCCGCCCTGAGCTCCGCGCCCAGGCCGCCGGAGAGGAGCGGGGCCGGCGGGCGATCCCGCGGGCTGAGGGCCACCGCCGTCTGCTCTGAAGCTTCTATTTTTTTCCTCTGGCCCCAATCTCTTCACAGTCTGCAATTGCTTTGCCCAAGGCCCTTTTTTACCTGCTTGGCCCACAGTGCTCACCGGGAGAGTGCGCCGGCAGTCAAGGGCAGGCAGGGTGCTGCGTTTGAAGGAATGTAAGGGGAGGGCGTCCCTTCCAGTACGTGCGCCAGGGCACTGGTGTAACCTCGGCATCTCCTTCTAGTTCTTCCCCGAGTTTTCTCATAGCTGTTTCTACTGCATAAGAATCAACTAAAATATTCCAGAACAAGGCTTAGGATAATACCTCAATGCCTGTTAACTTCGATCCTTATCACTGTGGCTGTCTCTGCCCCAGGCACCTTCCCTGTGCGCTGTGCCAGCCTGGGTCCGGGTGCAAGTGCTGTACCGTGCGGTGCTCTGTGTTTTTGGTATCCTGTGGATGTGGGTGCAGCTCTGGATTAGAGAACACTGCTGTGTACACTCCTGTGGGGAGCATGAGGTGTTTCTGGCTTGGCTGGGCTCCTGCCTGCTCTGGTGCCTCTGGGCCAGGCCTGGCTCCCACCATCCCTCAGATCCTGCCCACTCCACCAGGAGCAAGGGAATCAGTATGTGAGGTGCTCTGGTGGCCAGGAGTTGGCACCTTTATGCCTCCTTTGCTTCTGAAGCTCTTTCCTTGCCAGAGAATCCAGTCCTGTGAGATGGTGCAGAGCTCATGAAGAGGGTGGCTTTTCCTGGGGTGCCAGGGAGTCAGGTCAGGAACTAATATTTGTTCTGCCTCATGCTCTAGGTCTCTCCTGCCACATCTTGCAGTGGGCAGTGTCAGATCCACTTAGTCTTGAGGGAACAGGCAAGAGGGGAAGTGACTGCCACCGGGCCCTTCTTCCTTTTTTCACTGTGCCACTGAAGATCCACAGGGCGTGGTCCGCCATTCACCCCCATCGCTTTCTATAAAAGCAGTTCCCAGTTCCCTCCTCATGGATCTCTGGTCACTGCCACCCCTAGGGGCCCAGTGCTAGGGTAGGGGGGAAGATCATCCCTGCCTCGAAGTCCCAGGGCGCCTTTGATGTGACCCTTCCCTCGTTCTCTGCCTCCTGGTGGATCCGAGCATCCCCTCTGGGGGACACCCCAGGCCACAGCACACAGGACACCTGGGTACCTCCTCTCCTGGCCTCAGCGCGTCCATCCTGAGTCCTTACTGGGAGCAGCAGCTTGAGTTCCTCAGCTCTGCCTTGCTTCACACAGCAAGCACCGGCTCCGGCCCCTCCCACGAGATGGAAGGAGCAGAGAAATCTCCCATTCTTTCTCCCAAACCCCACCCCCACCCCGTCACTGCTACCTCCTCTCAGTGCATAATTCCCCCAAAGGAAGGCTACCTACAAAGATCCCGGAGAGAACAGAAGAGCACTGGTCTCTCCCGCCAGAGAACAGGACCCCAAAGAAAGTGCAGGAAACCTCTTGGCCTGGAGGAAAAGGGTTGGGAGGGGAGCAAACTGACTGGTGTTTATTGATTCATCCTTTTGTTAGTCAGCCCTCCCACCTTCCCTTTCCCCTTCTTTCCTTCCAGAGCGCTAATGTCGGTAGCCTGGATAAGCGTCTGAGACTCCGTCCCAGGCTCTCTTTTGACAGATAAAAACGGCAGTGAAGAGCCAGTCCCACTCTTCCTGCTTAGGGTGTAGAGCAGAATGGGCAGTGTGTCTGTGTGAGTGTGTGAGTGATCGCATGCATGCCTGCACGCGTGTGCGCGCGCACACACACACACACACACACACACACACACACACAGCCTCCTTCCCTGCTCCCCTGCCTTCCCCTTCTCACTTATTCGGAGATCTTTGTCTGCTATTTTTGGGGACCCACCTGTGGGCCTGACCCTACCCGCAGTGTCCCCATCACCCCAGCCAGCACCCGAGGCTCTGCTGGGGTGCTCCACTTCCACACTTTCTGGTCCCATCCTCCAACAGATCCTAGGAAGGAGCTGCTGCTTCTCAGCTGGGGAAGCTGGCTGGGAGTGGCTCTCCTGCCAGGGCTCAGCGCTGAAGGAGGGGATTTGAACTCACAGTGATGCAGCCACTGCACACGCTCCACCCAACCCAGAGGAAGCTGCGCTACTGGAAGGAGTGTCAGTCTCCAGTGTGGTCATCAGGAAGAGCACTGGGACTGGGTCCCATGTGACCCAGCATGGAAAGGAGGAAGCTGGGAACCAGCTCCCCAACCTGGACCAGGGCTCTTCTTGCCAGAGCCTGTATGGATTCTGTTTTGTCCGGGACCCAGGCCCCCTGTCCTCTCCTCTGCCTTGCCTGCCTCCCCACCCCAGACTCCCTTTGAGCACACAGGTGCCCATGAGACAGGGACGGCAGGGACCTCTTCTCCTCACAGACCCTGAGCTGAGCAGTTAGGTGAGGCTCCATGTAAAGTGCCCAATTGCCTGAGCAGGTTTGGCCACAGAATTTGCAAGTTCTAGGGCAAAATGAAATTGTGAGATCTGCTGCTCAAAAATTATTAAGGATCTGAAGATAGCTGTGGCAGCATTAAACTAAGCATGGGGCCTTTCTAGAGCTCAGGGCCCTTGTGACTACCCAGGTTGAGTTTCCAAGAAGCCAGCTCTGCCTCTGAGGCAATGAAGCAGGTCCTACTGTCATCTTCCTGTGGTCTTTCAGCAGAGCAGAAATCAATAAGCAATAACCTCCATTAGTAAGAAGAGGACTTAGACTCAAAGCCACGCCCCCATGAGAGGAGCTGTAAACTTGTACTTGAGTCTATCCAGTTGTAAGTGGTTTTGTTGATTACTTTGTTTTGAGTGAGCAGACATAGGCCAAGGTTACCAAGATCATACTGCAGAAAACAAACCAACCCCTCGTTTGTAGCACTCTTGTCCTTGGGAAATCAGTGATAAGGGAGTGGCTGTGCCAGTTGGGTCAAAAGGACCACAGGGTGTCATTATAGAAAGAGGAAACACATTAGCCCTATGTATGTATATATGTATGTATCCCTCCATCCAGTACTGGGGATTAAACCCGCGGGTGCTGTACCACTGAGCTACAGCTCCAGTTCTTTTTATACTTTAATTTAAGACAGTGTCTTGCTAAGATGCCCAGGCTGATCTGGAACTTGGAATCCTCCTGCCTCAGCCTCCCCAGCATCAGGGATTACAGGTCCAAATGAGGACAAATGAGCCTTAAAAAAAAAACAAAAACCCAGAGCCATTGTTTCCTTTCAAATGCCACCGTGTAGGTAGCTTCGAGGAGAGCTGACCAAGCCTAGATCTTGGTAGAAGAGTGCGCCATGGAGAGGAGCTGTGCCTGCAGCTATGGGGAAAGTTGCATTTTCCTCCATCTTTCCAGAAGGGGAGAACCTGGGCTGGCTTCATGAGGCCTGGGCGTGGTTCTGAGCAGTGTGGTCCAGAGCCCTGGGCTCCTGGCTGCCTCCAGCCAGTCATCCTGGAGCATCCTGGGGCTGCCTCTTAGGGCTGTTTTTCTTCTAAAAGCCACATGCTGGGCACAGTGAGAAGGAATGAGACCAAAGGAAGGAGGAAAAGACTGAGATCCAAAAGGAATCAAATCACCAAAGAAGGGCTGTCAGCTTTTAGGCGCAGAGTTGAGCTTCTCACAAGGGCTAGGTCTGGGATGAAGACCTTGTGTGTTTCCTCAACAGTATTTCTACATTCAAATTAGAAGAACTGCCAGCTGCCAGAGCTCCATTTGACTTGATGCCTTCCCCCAACCCCATCTCACCTCACTCCCACAAGAAAATAGAATATTGTTCTAAAGTCCTCCATTCTGCTCGGCTATGTGTGGGTTTAGGTTCTGCAGATGCTGGAGACCAGTGACAACCCCTTTACCATTTATGGGTGCTCACTCTGTCTTTCTAAAATGAACAGAAAACAAGGATCCTATGGTCTCAAACATGAGACCATCTCTTCATAACATTCTTACCCTTTTTTTTCTTCCTTCTTTTTTTTGAGACATGGTCTTGCTATGTAGTTCAGGCTGTCCTTGAGCTCACTATGTAGCCCAGACTGGCTTTAAACTTTCAGCGATCTTCCTGCCTCAGCCTTCTGAGTGCTGGGACAGGCATGTATCACCAAGCCTGGCTTGTTCCTATCCTTTTAAAGATTTTAAGGATGTCTTTTATTCTTTCCAGCACACTTTCATAAGAAACTAAATATGTGTGTTTCTCATAACAAAGACCACAGATTCTTGTCCCATTTGTCTATTCATCACCTGCAACAAAATAAGAAGTATTAAATGACACTGAATGCCTAGCTCTAACCAAATCCCGCAGCATTTTCTCAAAAGAACCTACAGCAGATCCCCTTTCACTAGAAAACATCTCCTGGAGGTTTGAGTTACCAGTAAATTCCAAAAATAGATATTACAAGACATAATAGAATCTAGGTTGTCACCTCTTATCCAACGGGATTATCCAGTGTCTAATCAGGGACAGATTGTGATTAATGTGATTGTGGATTAGTCTGCTGCAGGGAACCCAGTCAGATTCTCATCAGCTCTGAGTAGGTAATTGGTTTGGAGGCGGCAGCAAAGCAGCTTGTACCAGATTTTGCCACCGCACTGCGATGAAGTCTGTTTTGATCAGATGAATTATGGACAGTATAAATTATTTATAGCTGCTTGAGACATGCCTTACACTTGTAAAGACCTTCAGAACAAAATAATCATGCTCCTCTTATTGCTGTAGGAATCTCATTCAGCTTCAGGCTGCTGTCCAGAGCTTCCAAACAGCAGGCAGCAGAGGAGATTGATGGCCAGTAGGTTCATCAGTTGAGACTGACTGAACTTTACAGAGTGGAAGGGAGGCATGAGGCTCAGTGGAAGAGAGGACAGATGTGTGAGGATTGGTCCCGGCCCTCTGGAAGAGGAGACTCAGACTCAACAGCACAGGCAGTCACAGGAGCTTCAGCCCCCTGAGGCTGGGGATGGCTCCCAAGGACAGACTTCTCAAGGAGAGGGAGCTGAGCTGTGCCTAAGGGACAAGGAAGCTTCCATGTGGGCTGGGGTGAGGAAGGAGCAGCTTAGGAGCCAAAGGCAGAACACACACAGAGCCCAGCCACAGGAAGGATGCTGGGTGGAAGAAGGAAGTGCTGCCATTTTCCAAGCACCACTATGGCTGGGGACTGGTTGTGCTGCGCACCTCGCTTGTTCTGCTCTGTGTGTGTCAGATGGGTGCTTTGGGGTAGAAGCCCAAGTAAAATGGACAGAACACCAGCTCAAAAGAGCACAGAGCTCTGGCAGACCCCAGAGTTGGGTGACCTTGTGGCTCACCAAGTCATCAATAGGTTATTTTGCTTCTCCACTGTCTGCAGACTCACCTTCATTCTAAGGACTGTTGTTATTTAGGGTTGCAAGGGCCATAGGCATCCTTGTTTGTGACTAGTAGGAGGATCTGACTTCTTTTCAGAACCTCCCGGGAAAACTCTTTTCCAATCCAAACTGCTTAGGCCAACCCACTTGTGAACCAGTTACTGGCAAGGAATTCAGATTCCGTGACCGGCTCAGACTAATCTGCCCTGGCACTTGTATTGTAACAGGGGTGCTGATAGATGTTTAAGAACTGGCTTTAAGATCCTACAAGTATATACATATTTACTACATGCCTTACTGACATGAAGGAAATGTGAAAATTTTTACATAGTAGTAAAATATGTAATGCTCTGAATTGTAAATTCCATATAGCCAATCAATTCTCATAGAATAATGCATTTATTGATGTTTGCCAAAATTTGCCAACTACAGATACATAATAAAAATAACTCTTTCTTACAACCTAGCATAAACTATCATAAAATACATTACAATGAACATATTTTAAAATAATTAAAATCCTGTTATAAATTTTTGACACAAGAAGTGTATGAGATGTATAAAAAGAAACCTGCTTTGATGGGTACCATGTCATAGAAGACAAATGCGTGACACAACCGTGTTCTGGGGGGGGGCTCATTTCTTCCCTTGGTAATCTAGAAATGTATAAATCTATAAGTATAAATCAACACAGCACAAATGTAATTAAATTGCCAATGGGAATTGACAAAATAATTCTAAAGACAATGAGAAAAGGAATGTAAGAGAATAGTGAGGAAAGTTTATAAAAGAGGAAAAAGGAACGGTGATTTCCCTTACTAGATATTTCGATGTAGCCTATAAAGTTCTAACAATGGAAACTGGCTCATAGGAATGCAGAGCTTGACAGATTTGACATTACATATTGAAAAAGCGAGATTGGACTTTTGTGTAAAAGTCAACGATTACTTGTGGACTCGTGCGTATTTCTGCGGTGCTGGGGATTGAAATCAGGGCCTCACATGTGCTATGTGTGTGTTTGACCATTGGGTCACTCCGGTATGGTAGAGATTATCAGTGAATTTGAAGACAACTAAAGTTTTACTTCTCTGAACCACATCATTTGCCAAAATCTTCTTTGTATAGGTTAAAGATTCACAGTAATACTAGAACTTCAAAGATACTAGGAGTTTGTGATTCTCCCTGTAAACTCAGGATGAGGATGGACTTTTCAAGTTCACTGGGAAGGAGGCTCCTGATGGAAAGACATGGATCCAGCCATGTGAAAACGCAATGGCTGCTTTTGTTTGTGGCATACAAAGGGATTGGTACTCTTTTAAAAAAAACCCAATACCTTAGTATGCAAATATCAATAAGAAAATGATGAATACTAACAGAAAAATGAGCGAGGAAGAAAAAAGGACCTAATCAATAACACATGGGGAGTTGCAGTCTTGGTAGTGGTCTCGGTGATTTATGCTGCATAACAAATTACTGCAAATTCGGTGGCTTAAAACAACATACATTTATTATCTCACAGTTTCTGTAAATCAGAACGCTAGGCCAGGCCCCACCACATTCCCTGCTCAGGGTGTCACAGGCTGAGGTCCAGGTGCCAGCTATGTTCGTTTCATATGCAGGCTTCACAAAGGAAGGATTCCATGCTCCTTCGGGCTGGAGGCTGAATGTGTTACTCTAAAGCTTTATTTGGTGACCTCCCCCAGCTGCTAACTTTGCCTCTTCTTCCCCCTTCTCTTCTTTGTCTCCTCTTCCCCTTCCTGTTCCTTCTCTTCTTCCTGTCCTCCTCTTCTTCCACTGCTTGTCTGACTTCAAGGAGTAAATTAAAAGAGCTCATCTGATTGGATAAGGCTGACCTAGGATAATCTCCTTTTTTATAATTTGAAGTCAGTTGATTAGGGACATTAATTAACTTGTAAAACCCTTTCACTTTTGCCATATTCTGCCCTTTAGAAACAAGTCACAGGCATTCAAGAGTGAGGTATTAGGTGAGGTTCAGAGTGTGTCTGCCTATTAGTAATCACAGAAAAGCAAATTAAAGCTTTGTGAATTGCCATTTTTGGTCTCTCCCATTGGCAAAGATTAAAAAAACAAAAACAAAATCCTGAAGTTTTCCTGTATTGGCAAAGTATGGGAAAACTGGTCTTCTGATAGCCCAGTGGAGGAAGGATCAAACAATACAACATTCTGAGGATAATTTGGCCAAACCAGTCAAAGCCTTGAAACTCTAAGTTCTTTGACCTGGCAACCCTTCTGCTATAAATTATCCTAACGAAAAACTTCTAGATAATGTATACAAAGACTTTACCATGTGGTTGTGCATTGAAATTTTATTTCTATTGATTGATTGATTGATTGATTGCAGTGCTGGAAATTGAACCCAGGGCTCTGCACATGCTAGCCAAGAGCTCTGCCACTGAGGTATACCCCCAGTCCTTGAAACTTGCATAATATCAAAAACATGGGAATATAGATGAACAAAAGTGGAAGGCTGGTGAAATAAATTGGATGAATCCATGCAAGGGAAGCGCCCTGTACCTTGCTGTTGGAGAGGCTGGGCTCCAGTGTTGGACACTCCAGTGGGAGTCCAGCTCTCTACCCGGCTACTTGGCTGCTC
Organism: Chinchilla lanigera; assembly: GCF_000276665.1. Lineage (NCBI taxonomy): Eukaryota > Metazoa > Chordata > Mammalia > Rodentia > Chinchillidae > Chinchilla > Chinchilla lanigera. Next base: position 1,462,686 of record NW_004955450.1, on the reverse strand, counting down.
GTGACCACCTGAGCTTCACTACAAAGACAACAGCACCCAGGCCTTTGAGGTGTTGTGAGGATTAAATGGTTTCTCTGTGCAAACAGAAGCACCAGTCAGTGTTTAGTAACAGTGAGGAAGAAGAGGACTATGCAATGGGGTACTATCCAGCTATCAGACAACAAGCATAACATTTTATTAAATAAATCTCTAGTTTTGTCCAAATGGTAAGAAAATGGAATAGAAGCCCATTTCACAGACTGTTAAATTTACCCAAGAGGTGGGATTATGGGGGATTTTTATTTTCTTTCTTGTAGTTTTTTTTTTTTAAATTTACCATTTATCCTATATATAACTTGAAAAGTGAGCCTCAAATGACTGAGAACGGCCTCAAGAGTGAGGGATGACAGAACTGGTTTTTTTCTTTTTTTTTGATAGTGTTTTTTGATAGTGATTCTCAGATTGTTAGAATTCAGGAACCAAGAATAAAACAGCAGGGTTGCCGCATATGACTGTGACACCAGGCATGACAGTAAAACAGCACAGGCATAATTTCATACAAGAAGCAACTCATTACCCCTAGGAAGGAGGAGCCCAACTTCAGAAATACAAGGCTTTCCCACTGAGCCGGTATGAGAAACTCATTACACTCTCAGTTCTCTCTTGGACAACAAAATAATGAAAACTTTGGCTGTGGACAGGCAAGGAGCCAGTGGATGGAGTCTGGCGGTGAGGTGGGGAGACAGGCAGGGAACAGGGGTGCAGAGACCACACAATGGGCACAGTGGCAGGCCTGGCCACTGCCCTTGGCCCCGAGACTAAGTCATCACACTTTCATGGCAGCAGAGTGTGGAGATGTCCAGGCCATGCGTGAGCTAATGGAGATTCCTCAAAATCTCTCGTCTAAGCACAGAAGACATAGCCAGGAACAAGACAGCGATGGTTCCAGCCCTGGGTCAGGGAGGAGACACCTCTGCGATGTGTCTCTTTCACCAATTCCTCGAGGCCAGAGCTGGTTTTGCCCTCCACTCCTGCTCCTGCATCCTGCACAGCTGGTAGAGAATGCAGGCTGAGGATACAACTGCTGGGCCACAAAGACTTCGGGGCCTGGAGGCCCTGCCAAAGGCAGCAGACAGAAAGCCAACAGCTACTGGAACCTGACTGGCTCTCTTGAGGACCTCAGGGCTCCTCAGGAGCAGAGAGAGAGTTCCGGGGTGAATTTCCACCTGTGTATGTATTGGAACGATGAAATAAGACTTTGACATTCATGTGTGAATCTCAAACTTAATTCAGCACTACAAAGGCTAGCAAGATGCAGGCCTTTGATTTGATAATGTACTCAAATCCTTTGCTATTAATCCCATGAATCATACATCTCTCCTCTGAGAGCAAAAAATATGAATATTTTAGCACAAGTGAAGTATCAGGAAAGTAAAGGCTCCTAATTGAGACAAGCTGGGAGAAGTCAAAGCACACCGTAAAGGTTTTAAGCTCAAGGTGGCTTTTTTCCTTCACTCACCCACATTTATATGCGCATTACATTAAACTCAGGAAAATGACCTTGAGGGACACAGGTCTCCCCTTAGCTGCTGTCACTAGAGATAAGGAGCTCAGGAACTTGGAGACATATGTGCTACTGTGCCTCAAGATGTAGCTGGAAAGTCAGCAAAACCACCCTGCACAACAGTGGACACCACCAAACCTACTCAGTGCATCTTTTTCTCAATAACAATGGCTCTCAGCACTTCAGCTGAGATTCTTGGTGTAAATGCTCCACAAAGTCAAACTTGTGGAGTCCTCCAACCTGTAATTATCACGTGGTGGTGGGGAGTCCCTATTTTCCCAAGCAGGTGGATAATGGCTGTGCCTTTAATTACCAAGAGCTCCTCTTATCAGCTTTTTATCTTTCTTCTAGGGAGTAAATTTCTATTTCTAGAAACCTACTATTGCCTTTTTAAATGTAAGATTTGTTTCTTTGTGACTCTGGGGATTGAATCCAAGGTTTTCATACTACATCCCCTGCCCTTTTCATTTTTATATTTTGAGACAGGGTCTCACTTAATTGCCAAATTGCCCAAGCTGGGCTCAAGCTTGTGATCCTCCTGTTTCAGCCTCCAAGAGTGTACCACCCTACCCAGCTGAATGTAAGCCTTTGAGGGCAAGTACCATGCCTATATTCCTGGGCCTAAAAGAGGCCTACACACAATCACTGCTCAATAAATGGCTGTTCAATGCCAGGCATGGTGGTGCACACCTGTAATCCCAGCACCTGGAAGCCTGAGGCAAGAGGATCACTGTACATTTGAGGCCAGTCTGGGCTACATGATGAGTACAAGGCCAGGCTGAACTACATAGCGAAAAGCTGTCTCAAAAAAAAAGGTTGTTCAATTAATAGTATCCAGGTGTTCTACTGGGTGCTTTCTATATAGGCAGCAGACAGCTTTCAAGGTGGCCCCCAACAATGATTCCTTCATCCTGTTATTTTTACCTATGTAGTCATCACCTATACTGATTAATGTGACTAGAGAATTTAGCAATCATGATGGCAATCATTACTAAGTTTATGTTATAAAATACTGCAGTCTCTGTCTCTCTCTCTCTCTCTCTCTCTCTCTCCACAGTCCTGGCCACTATTTTGAATTCAAGCTAACGAATTGGTGTAGATGCTCAACTTTTACACCAGAAAAAGCCTCTAACTAGCACTACCCCACCAAGCTACTCTATGACTCTTGACTCAAAAAAACAGGGTAAGATAATAAATGTTCTAAACTGCTACCTTTGGGAGTCATTTGTTACACAGCACTAGGAAACCAATACAACATAATCCCACACAAGCCTCATCCAATCCCTGTGAGGAAGGTATTTACCAAAGAGTCAGAGGATCCCTGTAATTAAGATGCTTGTGAGAAATGGCTCAGCTAAACACAGAGAAACTGGATACAGACCCAGTGTGGCACCTGCTATCTCACAGAGAACAAAAATCATTGCATTTCTCTTGCTCAAATAAGCCTACCCTTAAGCCTGTTGCTCTGTTATCATTTGGGATTTCAACATCTGGTAATAATAAGAGTAGTGATTATTAAAAATATACCAAGGGAAGCTGTTTTCATAACCCATAAATGTTCAAGGCTTCACGGTCATAGTTTTCAAATAGAGAAATGACAACACACAGGAGGAACAGATAAGTTGAAAGGAGAATCTAAAGGTTAAAACCATGTGTGCGTGCTTTTAGTATTAAAAAAAAAAAAGTCCTCTTGGCAGACGTTGCTAGCAAGGTAGGTCTGTTTTCATTGTGGCAATATTTAGAAAGGCAGAATGTCTTGCAAAATAATTGCTCATTGAGAACACAGATGAGCTTGGAAAACATGAAGCAGTTCTAGGAAAACCTATAGAAACCTGGTTTCTCTGCAGCCCACACTGAAATGGGGGATGGACTCCTTAGAAGCAGGGCTCCGGGGCCCAATCTCTACTACCTTGCAAACATTCAGTAAAAAGTAGTGCGAACCCAGCATCAGTACAAACCCTGAGCCTCCCTCCTATGGAGACATTGTGGAGCAGCTGTGGGAAGCAGTGACTGTGGGCCATACAGGCAGAGAGGAGAGGATGGAGGAACCAGCAGGTTAAACCAGGCAGAGCAGCGGCTCGAGTTCCCGGAGGCTGTCAGCCCGGGTGTGTGAAGGTTGGACTGTGAGCCACGTGACAGCTCTTGGTAACTCCTCAGTGACATGACTGGGTTTTGTGACTATGTCACTTTTTCAAAGAGAAAATAAATGAGAGGACTTAACCTTCCTCATTTTCATGGGGTAAGGGTGTACTGTATATGGGTTTCATTGAGATTAAATTCACATACTCTGAATTTATCTGTTTGAAGTGCAAAATTCGAGGTTAGTTTTTTGCATGTTCTCACAATCGTGCAGCTATAGCCACTGTCAAAGTACATAACCATTAGCAGCCCTCCCCATTCTTCCTTCCCAATCCTAAGCAACACCGGTGTACTTTCTGTCTCTGGATCTATCTATTCTGGACATTTCAAATGAATGGCTCACATGGTGCAGTAAGTACGCTGATCTTCCACACCTGGTTTCTTTCACCTAAGGTGATGTTTTCAGGGCTCATCCATGCCATACTGTGTATCCGTATGTCAGCCCTTATTACTGAATATGTGGACATGCCATATTGTTTCTTAGCTGATGGGTTTGGGTTATTTCACTTTTTCAGCTGTTAGGAACAACACTGCTATGAACATTCACACACACATTCTCGCAGGACCATAGATAATTTCATTTCTTTTGGGCAAAGGCCTAGCAGTGGGATTTCTGGATCATAGAGTACATGTTTAATGTTTTTGTTTTTGTTTTGTCTTTTTGAGACAGGGTCTCGCTATACAATCCAGGCTGGCCTTGAGCTCAATTTGTAGCCTAGGCTGGCCTCGAACTTGCAGTGATCCTCCTGCCTCAGCCTCCCAAATGCTGGGATTACAGGCATGTGCCACCATGCCTGCCTTGTTTAATGTTTTGAGGGACAACCAGACTGTTTATCAAGGCATTATGAAAACTCTCAATGGCAGTGTATGAGGGCATCAATTTTTCTACATCCTCATCAGTACTTGGCTGGAGGTGATGCAAACACTCAAATCGATTGTGATGATGGTTGTACAGTACTGTAAATGACCAAAATCATTGGTTTGTATACATTAACTGGGTAAAAGGTATGGTGTGTGAGTTGTAGCTCACCAAAGCTATTGCTAAAAACAATCAATCAAACAAAAATAGTAAAAGCCAGAGAGAGAAGCAGGAAGAAGAGGTGGCTGAAGACCAGGCAGTCTGAGAGGTTCCATGGGCAAATGCTCTGCAGCTCCTCCATTCATCATTCATTGCCCATTCAGAAAGTGTGCACTGAGTACTCTTATATGCCAGGCATTATTCTAGGTGTCAGTCTACAACAGTGAGCAGAACAAAGGCCTTTCTCTGAAGGATAAAGCATAGTACGGAAATGGGAAGAAGAGGGAAGGGGCTAGATGTGGCAGTCAGGGAAAGACTGTCCTAGGAGGTAGCATCTAAGCCAAGACTGAGCCGAAAGTGGAAGCAAACCATGTACGAGACCAGAAGGAAGAGCAGTCCAAACAGGAAGTGTAGAAAGTGCAAGGGCACCAGACAGTAGAAGACCTAAGCATTTGAGGACCAGTGAGAGGAGATAAGTTGGAGGTCCAGGCCAAGTTGGCAGTTGAAGCCATGGAAAGAGCTTTGGATTTTACCCCCAGCCCAATGAGACTGTCTTAAACAGAGATGGTGGAAGTGATTTATGCTTTAAAAGGATTAACCTATCGCCTGTGGGTGGAAGCAGGAAGTTAGAACTAGCAGGATTTGCCAATAGATCTGGGTCAGATTTTAAAATGAAATGTTTCCATTTATGCTTCTGTCCACATTCAGGATGTAAATTGTAAAAGTAGAGGCTTCAAGCTAATGACCTGATGTGTGTGTTTCTCTGACTATGTGTTTTAGTCAGCTTTATTGAGGTGAACTTACATATAGTAAAGTTTACCAGTTGTAAATGTGCAATTTGGTAAACGAATACAGTGGTTACATGTACCACCTTCATGATGCAGAACACTTATCTCCCTAGAAAGTTCCCTCCTATCCATTTGCCATCAACCCCTTCCTTCCTTCTACCTACAGTTTGTCATATAAATGGAGTTGTATGTCTTTGATGCCTGGCTTCCAGGACAGTGTTTCTGAGGTCCATCTACATTGTTGCATGTATCAGTAACATGTGCTAATGGAATACAATAGACTGTAGTTTGTTAATTCATTTACCATGTAAATGGATGTTTGGATTATTTCAAAGTTTGGCTACGATAAAGTGAGCTTTTATGATCATCTGAGTACAATTAAGCCTAGGTCTACAGCTAACCCATCAAGCTGGTATGTGGTAGGGTGAATCAGAATATTCAGCTCCTATTTTTTGACAAAACCTCAGAGAGCTTGGGGCTGAGGATACAACTCAGTAGCACAGAGCCTGCCTGGCAAGCACAAGGTGCTGAGTTCAATTCCTAGTATAAAAAAAAATATCAGAGAGCTGACACTAGTCCAGGAGGATGAATGAAGTTCACCATTGATTCCATAACACAATAACACACAGTAGATTAAAAATATTTTCAACAGGTACCTTCTGATGGATAATATGATGAATGGAATGAAAGGTTTTACACACCTTATATTTTTATAAGCTTTCAAATTTTCCTGATGACAACTTTTCCTGTTCTATACATATTATTCCAACATCAATTGTACTACATCTTAGAAGATTTCACTTCAGATCATACTTAGTGTTGTCTCAGTCTTTAGACATTCCATTGTTCTGTTTGGACTATTCCCAAGGCCAGTTCTACAGTCACTTCAAATATATGGCATTAAGATCCTTGAATAAGCTGGGGATTTAGCTCAGTGACACAGCGCCTGCCTGGCAAGTACAAGAGCATGAGTTCGATTCCTGGTACTGGAAAAAAACCAAAAAACCCCCCCAAAAGATCCTTGAATAAATAATACTAACTGAACAGCATTGGAAAATCTGTGAATTCATGAAATGCTAAGGAAAACCACTTGAAATAATTTCCCTTGGCTTCTAATTTTTACTAATGTTTCTCCCCTTGTTCTCCACACTTCTCACCTACATGGTGCTGAACAAGGTAATTGTCTCAGGACATATCTAATCAGCTGCTACAATCAAATGCAATTTAACTCGCCATTAGTTAATGGTTCTCTTTATTTGACTAACAAGCCACTTGGAAGCTACATCTATTGGAGATTCATTTTCATTCTTTACATCTGTGAAGAAGTCCGGATGTAATAAGATATTCTGTTTTAAATGTCTCACATTAGCTAATACATTTCATTTAAAATTTCTAATTGCTTGATATGGTTCTATGTTTTCAGAATATTGTGGTGACTGCTTATCTGTTAATGTAGACATATATCATGCTTCTTTCAGCATGCTTACGCAATGCTTTGCTATCCAATTCCATACAAGAAGAGTTCCTGTTCTATTATTGTTCACCCTGCATGTTGGTGTTGCTTCACCCTCTGCCCAATTCTGCTCCTGCTGGTTCTCTCACACAGGCATAGATACTAAGTGCACACCCTAATAATGTCTGTGTACTCCAAATAGTCTCAGTGCCTGCTTCCAAGAGAAGGAGGAGTGTAGGAGTGGCCTAAGAAAGCAGGTGATGTGACGGAACTTGGAAGTAGTGTTATGCTTTGCCACACTAGCACTGAGGCCCTCATCACTGCTCCGAGCTACAACACAGGTATCCCTTAGCACACGGTGATAGATGGTCCAGCTGTTAAAAGTCTCACTTGCAGTGGATTGAGATGGTTTGCTTCTGGAAGGGAATGTATTTGACAATCAAGGAACATGGGTGAAATAATAACTGCAAAAACAAGGGCATGGGGTGACAACTGTTAAAGTCTCCTAGGATGCTTTAGGAACACTATAAAACACTAGGAATGATTGACAGGTAACTCAGAACCATGTATAAAAGTTAGAAAACCTCCCTGACAATATGCAATGGGGCAAACTTCAAGGATTTTTCCTGTAAGTATCATTTTCCTTTTAAATTCACCAATATTTTCCCTGTAGAAACCAGATGGAGCCTGGAGGAGGGCAGCAGACAGTAGAAGACACAAACTCACACAGACAGCCCTATGGCAGCCAGCTCTCCATGCTGGGATCTTTACTAGAACACAGCCTCAAGTACCTTTTATGTAGACAGCTCCTTGGTGAATGAGTTCTTTTCTATCCCTGGGAGAAAAGTACGTTTGAAACAGCATGCATCCACACAGAACAAGCAACAGTATATATTTATAGTTTTGCCCTGGGGCTATGGTAACTGTCAGCATCTGTCATAACACAGCTTGCAGAGATGTGGGCCATCTGGACACACTGAAGAATGTGGCATTGATCTGTTACATCAGTGACATCACACTGATTCAGCAGATGGACACAGAAAGGCTGGTACCTTAGAGGCCTTCACCTGACACATGTGCTTTAGAGGGTGGGAGATGCACAGAAGAACCTGCCACATGAGAAAGATGTTTTCAGGTCCAGAGTTAGGGGTGTGCCAGGACATTATATCCAGAGAAAAGGACAAATGATTGCATCTTGCACCGCCCACCATGAAGAAGGAATCATAAAACCTGAGAAGCCTCTTTGGGTTCTGGACACAACATATCCCACACCTAAAAATACTGGCTCAGCCTGTATACTAGGTGACACAAAGGGCTGTCAGCTGTAAGTGGAGCTCAGAGCAAAAAAGGGTTGCAACAGTCCCACGCTGTAGAATGGCCAATCCTGACATCTGGCTATTTGTACTTTCTCAGTGCCACCAGTATTAGATGCTACATAAAACTTACATCAAACTCCACTGGGAGAATCCCAACACAACCCTCTCCACCATGAAAGCAGGGCCATACAATATGAACCAGAGCTTTATGGACCTTTCCAAAAACACTCTTGATGTCCTACTGGGCCAGATCATAGGACAAGTGACTACACATCAAGTATTACCCATCCAAAAGTAGGTTTTGTCAAACCCAACAAATCACAACATCAGACAGGCAGCAACAGTGCATCCTAGGGTGAAAAGATACATCTGGGACTGAGCACAGTTACAGTCTAAGGGCATAGCACGGTGCATAGTCTGGCAGCCTGGACCCTGTATCCACTGCTATGCCAGCCCCCCTCCCCTAGATCACAATGATGGCTGCAGGCAGGATCCCTTACAAACTGCAGGCCAGGGGAAGGAAAATCTCATATGCGGTTTACAGAGGTTCTGTGAATTCAAGCTGAGAATGGACAGCAGTTGCACTGTAGCCTCACCTGACAGTAGCTTTGATGACAGTGGTGAATGGAAATCTTGTGGGCAGAGCTTTAGGAGGTGTGCTTGGCCATCTGCTTTGTGTGGGCAGAGAAGTTTACAAATTAGGTAATGATGATGGGTGTAGTGATGCGTGGCCTACTTGGCTCACAAGTGGCCTGGAAGAAAAAAGACTGGGGACAGGAGATCCGGGACAGAGGCATGCAATTAGATATATGGATGGAGGCAAAGTATGAAGATTTTTGTATATCATATGTTAACACATACCATGGAAGCAGCAATAATTAAGAAGACAAAAATGTCCTCACCATTCCACCTCAGCTGGACTCTGTCATCAGCCAGAGTACATCAAGTGACCGTGGCGGCAGAGACAGAGGCAGAAAAGCCTAGCGGCATGGGCTCCCACTACAAGGCTGATCTGGCTTCTGTTGTGCTTAATGAGCCCCTGTCTTGGGGTGGCAAGTTGACCACAATGAACCCCTCCACCCTGCCAGAGCTACAATTCATGTAGCTAGCTATGACTAACTCTGACAGGGCTAACTACATTCTGGGTACTGTTTACCTTTCCTTCCTGCTAGACTGCAGTCAGCGCCACTGTTCAACGTTTATCCAGTATCTGATTTACCAGTACTGGATCTCAAGCAACACTGCATCCGATCATGGTCCCAATTTACTTTCTGCAATGGAGGTACAGAAATGAGTCCATGATCACAGGACTGCCTGAGTGAGTCATGCACTGTGTCACCCAGAGCCAGCTGCGCTAGTAGGCTGGAATGGTCTGCCGAGGGCCCAATGGAGCCTGTAGCAAGGACGCAGCACTTTAAGATGGGGTTCACCTTCTGGGATGCCACGTATATCTTCAATGAAAAACCTTTACATGGTGCTGTGACTCGGCCCTGCAGGATTAAAGGTTGTTGTCTCTAAAGAGGTGAATCTTCCACCAGAGGACTCAGCAAGAATCCTATTGAGATGTCGGCCACAGCTGCCACCTGGACACTTTGGGTGCTTTATAACAGAGGCCCAAAGACAAGAAGGAGTCACCATCTTGGCCCGGAGAACTCTTCTGGGTGTCTTTTAGCACTTGTTGCTCCGTTGGGACAGCAGACAGGCAAGCAAAGTGCAGTAACCCTGGCTTGGTAAGGGCCTGGTGTTAAGGCCCAGAATTTTCAGGTACAAGATGTCAAGTAAGCCCTAACTGCAGTGGAGGCGTGGGCAGACGGAGGGGAATGTAGAATGGATGACAAGGAGACGATGTGCACCAGTGTTGACTCCAAGAGAACCATGGCACTGACTTAGTCTGTCCCATCACCTTCCTCTTCTGTTTCTACCAGAATCCTGGAGCGGCTACTCCTGAAATTGACCTGTTGGGAGGAAAAGGGGTTTTCCCAAGATTAGAGCCAGCCTTCAAGAGCAGACTGTAGCAACCCCTCCTTCCTTCATCCTCCTGCTCTCTGCCTTTCTTTCCTCTTTGGACAAATACGTCCCCAACTCCCCACTGAGCAGCCACAAATATGAGCCAAATAAGGAAACTACTGTCACTTTTTCTGCACCGCGCTGCAGGTGGGATGCGCCGCGGTCCTCAGGGTCCGTGGGCTCGGTCGCAGGGGCCTGGGAGTTGCCAGCTGTGCTAGTGGGGCAGGCGTGGGGAAGCCTCTCCTCTGTTGTGTTTTGCTTTGTCATGGGTGGGGAGGCAGGCAAGGACGTTACTACATATCTCAAATTTTTACCTGGTTTCTAATAAAATACTCTTTCTGGTTTTTACTTAAGTACCCTTCACTCTCCTCCCTCCTCCATGGGTCCCAGTTTGAGTTCAGGGGGCTGGGGCTGAAGACATCTCGGAGATCTTGGAGGGTGGACAGAACGGGGCGGGGCGGGGCGGCGTTCAGAACCCAGACTTTCCCCATCCGTTGACTGAATTCTCCCCTGGAGAAGTGTAGCACCGTACCGGCCAGCGCTTCTACTGTAACTAAAAAGAATGGAGCGCAGGGGCGGCCTTTGTGGGGACAGAGGCTCAGCCGAGCTGGCCAGGACGCCAGATCTCGCGCCCCTCGGACACCCGGAGCCGACCAGCTGGATTACCAGCAGCTAGGCGCCGCTAGGGTGCTCCGCACGCCCCAGAAACGTCTCACCTTTGCCCCACTTCCAAGCCCCGCCCTTAGCTTTCTGCTGTTCTTATTGGCTGCGCGGCCGCCCAATGGACAGGTGGGAACGGCTAGCTCGCGCCTCAGCCCCTCACCCGCTGTCGTTCGCGCGTCTCGCGAGAGCCGACTACCCGTGTGGCAGCGCCGCCGAGGTCGGAAGGTTGAGGTGGAGGGACCACTGTTCTGGTGGCAGCAGAGACCATGTTCCGGGCAGCAGTTCCGGGGCGGCTCCGGCGAGCGGTGAGTCCGACGGAGGCCGAATGGGGTCGTCCCGACCTCATTTGCAGTCCGCATGAGGGTCTCGCGAAGGTCAGCGGCCCAGCGTGGGACGCGGGCCCAAGACTTTGTGGCCTGCCCGGGACTTCTTCCGGGCGCCTGCGCGGGTCAGGGGCCGCGGCTCCTCCTCCTCTGCTGACCCCGCCCACCCAGGGCTCCTTCTGGGGACCTGCGGGCACCTGGGTCCCCGCGCTGGGTGACAAGGGGTCGGGAGGCCCCTGCAGGGTCAGAGCCCGGTCCGCGGGATCCTGGAGAGACCATCCCCGGCCGGAAGCGCACGTCCAGGGTGAGGGTGGCGCGTGACCCACACTGGCTGTGCCAGCCAACCTGCTTCTGGAGCATCAGGTTGTTGGTTAAATAGCCAGGGCACTGTTGACAGTGGCAAGTGTCTTGATGCTTTGGGGAGTGCCAGATGCAAGTGCGGTACAATTCTCTCCCCCTTGGGAGGACTCGCGAGACGCAGCTGCTGGGGGTAAACAGCAAATTCTGGTAAACTGACCAGTTGCAGTTCAACTATTTACATTGAAGCTTCTCTACATTTTTCTACTTTACATTTCGGTAAGGTGAGAAACAGGACTGCCAACCTTAGCTTAACATTTTTTGTTATTTTGCAATTCGTCCCTTTTTCGGGGGGAGTGCAGTTTGCAGTTCACTGGTCTTTGTGGATGTTCGTAGACATCCTTTTTTTTCCCTTTCTCTTGTGCTTATTCCTTGTTCCGTAAAAAATCCTGACTGTGCGTCTCTTAAAAGTTCAAGGCCACATTCTTCGGGTCAGAGTCCTGTCTTTCCTCCACGAGATTTTGTTTTTTCCTCTGAGAAAGTAGACATAAGCAAGTTAGAGTTCTGTTGCTTTGGGAAAATTCCAGGAACCAGAGCCAGACTTGCAGGAGAATACTTGCCTCTGCAGAAGTTGCAAGGCACTTACCTTCACGGGAAGTTTACATGTCTGGTGTAATTGTGGTAGGGGAAATTTAAAACTCAGTATTTTCGTAAAATTAACACAAAAGGGAATGGTTACTTTAAGTAACTCTTACTATCCACATGGTTGTCCAGTATCGACAGTTTCCAAACCTCTATTGTGTCTTGTTCAGGACCTTGACCTTGACTTACTTTTAAAGTTTGGAGTCAAGCTTAGTAGAGGAGGTTCTCTAAAGTCATTAGGATATTTTACAAGTTTTCATTTCAAGCAGGTAAGAAATAGTGGGAATACTTCTAAGATGGACCTAGATATACATAATACATATTTAGCTTCTTAAATTTAGAGTTTCAAACTCAGAAAAGCTTCAACACAGTACAAAGAATTCTCAAAACCCTTTCCTGAATTTCACCAACGCATAAAAGTTAGGCATATTTGCTTTCTCTTCCTACATAATACAGACTACTGTATTATCTTTCTGAACTATTTGAGAGTATGGTGCAGACATGCCCTTTACTCTTAGATGATGTAGAGTTTAAGAGAACAAGGAGGTTCACTTCCTCACTACAGTGTAGTTGGCAAAATCAGAAAGTTTAACAATGATACAATACAGTTTTCTATTTAGAGACTTACAGATTTTGCTAGTTGTCTTGTTAATATTGTTTATAGCAATTTTTCCTGTTCTGGTCTAAGATGGTCTAGATACCTGGCATGTAGTTTTAATGTCTCTTAAGTCTTTATTTAAAGTTCCTCAGCCTTCCTTTGGCTTTGATAACTTTGACGTTTTTGAAGAGTACAGCCCTGTTTTGCACAGTTACCCAATTAGTTTTAGTTTCCCTCGTAATTAGACTCAGGCCCTGTATTCTTGACCGGGGTATCACAGAAGTGATCTTGCTATTCTCAGTGTACCATGTTAGGAGGTGTCTGATAGGTTAAGTTATTTAGTTTATGAGTTGTTTGCCAGGTTTCTTCACTCTGAAGTGATTACTCCTCCCTTTGTAATTTTTAACTACTAGGTGGGAAAATACTTTGAGACTGTAACTTGTTGTATGCTTTCACTGGGTAGTCTTAGCATCTGTTGGTCATTCTTGCCTGAGAAATGATTACTATGATGCAAAATGGTGATTTACTAATTCTATCATTTCTTCTACATTTTTTAGTATTGTATTCTAATATATCATGCTGGCAAGCCTTTTAGAGATGAGTGCCCAAACTGCAACCCCAAACCCACTTATTTATCACAGAGTGCCAACTCTGCAGTTAAACCTGAATAGTGAAGTTTTTGCTTAGAAAAAGCAACTTACACATTAATATCTTTTGTCTTGTAAGAAAAACAACATGTGTGCCATAGGTTCGCCACCACTGTACTATATGGAAGAACATCCCCTTCTTGTTTATTTACGTATTTATGGACTCAGGTATCCATATTTAACAGGTTATCATCTCGTACTACCTTTATTTACTTTAATGCTCAGGTTGTCTCATATTTGAGAAGTGGAAACTTACTGGCCATTGTTTATGGATATATTTATGATATAAAATCAAAATGGCTTATCTCAAACCCCTACTTTTGAAATTTAAACAATTTTTTCTGTAGCTAGCTGGTTTTATTTAGGAAGAAGATACATTTTAAAAAATCAAATACAGTCTTTTACTAATAAAGTTAGGAACTCACTTTACAAGAAAGGTTACCTTCAACTGTTACCACAACATTGTGAATATATGCTGGACATGGTGGTGCCCACCTGTAATCCCAGCGCTCAGTAGGTTGAGGCTGGAGGATCTCAGGGAGTTCAAGGCCAACCTGGGCCAGGTAGTGGATTCAGGACCAGGCTGAACTACATAGTGAGACCCTGTCTCACATTTTTAAAAAAATGTGACTATAGTTAACACTACTAAACTTTACACTTAAAAATGATTAAGATGGTAAATTTCGTAGCTTTTTAAAACCATAATTTAAAAAAAAATTAACCATAGGCTGTTAGAATGTTAGTACTGTAACTAAATTCAGTTTCCAGTTTGGACTGATTTGTGCTACTGAGCATTGTCCTTCATCTTTGAAAGTGGTCCTCAACGTTGTCTGTTAACAAATTGTTTTTTTTTCTTCTTCTTCTTCTTCTGTCTACACTACAGAGCCACAGAGCACATTAAGAGTAATACAGGAGGGTAGGTGTTCACAGTTAGTTAGCATCCAGGCGGAGTACTAGTTCAATTGGAATTATTTTATTAATGTGTTTTTAAAAAATGATTTGTTGACTGATAAGATGCCAAAAGCATTTTATGTTGAGAGAAAGCAGCAGCTTTCAGGGTTGTTGATACTGTGTCCCTTGGCAGATAGGACTGTCTATCACGTTTGAGAAGCTGCGAAATTGATATGAAGGAACAAGTCATTTTTCAGAGTCCACTGCGCAGCACTGATAAATGAGATTGAACTCTAAATCACATGCAAATTTTAATTTCTTGTGCGAAAAGGAAGCTAGTTTTGGTGTGGTTCTAAAAGAAAATTTATTGTACAGTGAATTCAGTAAAATTGTTCTTCCTGCCAATTTGTCCTGAGAATCTTGTCTGTTAAAATGAAATAAATTGACTGTGTTTTTAATATTATAATCAATGTCGTATGACATTTCTGGTCATGATGAAAAGCTGCTATATTTCATTACTGAAGAGGTTAAAGTAGTTTAAGTACAGAAACATTTAAATACAAATTAAGTACAGAAATACATTTATTATTATAAAACGTATGTTAAAATAGAGATGGGTAACCTTATTTATCCTTTCGAGTAGGACTCATGAAAGTTGTATAAATTATTCTTGCTGTTTTATTTTGGGGAGTTAAGAAATAAGAAAACCTTGCCATCTCCAGTTCCCTCTCCTTGCATCCTGTGAGTTTCCAAAGATGCCTGGGTTTAAATTATCCCTGCTATTGCAGGTTATGAGTAGCTTTTCAGGGGTATAAAGCAGGACATCAGAGCCCAGCTGTTTTTCTTTGGTAGTCTGTGGTCGTTCCCTGCATGAGCGGGCCATTACAGTCCCAGGAGGAACCCTGAGAAATTGAACAGCAAAAGCTGTGTCAAGACTAGTTGAGGTTGAATAAGTGGAGCAAGTGGGTTTGTTGGACTTACACCGTACAAGATGGTTGGTTACTCTGAAGAAATGGATTCAGAAATGGTGGTGGTGGTGGAAGTGAAAGCCCGTTTGCTCTGATGTGAGTAAAGGAGAGAAAGGAAGGTGAGGCAGTGTAATTGGTTTCTATTCTTTTTAAAGTTTGGTGCTGAAAGGATGCAGAAAGGATAACTTTTTTTTTTTTTTTGGTGGTATTGGTCATTGAACCCACGAGTTCACTCTGAGGTACATGCCCGGCCCCTTTTAATTTTACTATTTTTTTTTTAAAATTTTGGGACAGAGTTTCTCTGAGTTGCCCAGGCTGGGCTTGATCTTGAGATCCTCCTGCCTCAGCCTTTCAGAGTACTGGGATTACAGGCAAGTAATACTGTGCAGTGCTGCATGATAACCTCTTTAAACACTCCCCTCAAGAAGTGTGCTGTCTCAACTTTATAAAAGGTATGTGGCTAGTGTGCAAAAGAAAAGTGTTCACATTTTACTGTTTGGAACCAAGTCTAGTCAGTAGTCTAGATACATTCTCCAAAAGGATAATGGGTGTTTATTTTGGTGATTTAACAAATTTATGTACAGCTTAGGCACCTATCCTTATATGTGCTTAGATGATGAAGTTAGCAATGATAGAGGCACAGGTGCTTTTCAGTTTTTTATTACTTTGAGAAAACTTTTTATTTAGTAATTAGGCATTCAGCAAAGGCCAGCTGAGTGCCAGGCACAAAGTGGGTATTGAGTTTGCAGCAGAAAGAAGACAGATCTCATTCCTGACCTGACATGTGGTGCAAATAGACTGGAGAAGACAGACGTTGAACACACAATTTGAGGTGATCAGTGTGGTAGGAAGGGTGAATAGGGAGAGCGTTAATCTTGCTCCAGGGCTGGAGAGTCTGAAGGGTATTTTGTCAAAGTATTTTGTACTTATAAGGTTCTTTAACCTGTGATTACAGTAACAGTAAGGGTGAAGAGTATTCTTCAGGTTAACAGTATTATTTTCTTTTCTGACTTTTGTCTTAAATCACCTTATCATCGTTTGTATTCTGTTTGTATCTTGTAGGTTCTTATTAGATACAGAGTTTACACTCTAAATATGATATTTCCAGGGTTGAATTAAAAACAGAAATGAAAGCATTAGTAGTTTGTTATTCAGAATTAAAAATGATGACAACACGTAAAAATCCACATGGATTCTGTCTGAAGTAATGGGGAACACATTGAAGGAACCTTGGAAATTAGGAAAAAATAGCCCTGCAGTAAGAAATGCAGAGCAGCAGCATCTGCTTCATCTCCCAGCAGTCTCTGTCCACAGTGCTACAGTGCAGCGTGTCCCATTGCCTGGTCCTGCTCCTTGAGCCTTCACAGTGGGTCTCAAGAGCACCGCCCCCGCAGAAACTTCGGCACACACCCACCCCATATAAGGAATACTCAGATGTAAGGTGGCGACAGGTTTATAAGCATTTGCTTAATTTCTTACCTTTGTATTAGAATGGTACTAGCTGTTAGTTACTAGAAAAATTAAGGAAATATTCTATTTATTCTGTGTGGTTTGTATGTGAAATATTGTAGAATCACTGACTTAAAATTGCTTTTTATAACTCAGTTTGTAGAATAAAATTATATAAAGGTGTTTTTAAAGTAACAGAATGTTGTTTTTTTCCCCCACCAGAATGTTTTGTAAAAGTAGTCTTTATTTCTCAGAATATTTTTAGGTTCACGTGCGGCAAAGAGCAGAGTGTTCACAGACAGCTTGCTGCCTCATCCCCACTCCCACCCTCTGTCAGTACACAGCACCAGAATCGCTTGCTGGTGCTAATGAACCGGCATGGACATTATTATCCCGCAAGAGTGTGGTTTATAGTAGGGTTCATTGTTCATGTTGCCCATTCTGTGGCTTTGGACAAGCGTTTGATGTCATTTGCTTACCATTGTGGCACCATCTAGAATAGTTCCCCTGCCCAAACATCCTCCATCCTCTGCCTGTGCATTTCTCTGGCACTCATTGATCATTTTGCTGTTTGCATAGCTTTGCTTTTTCCAGAATGTCATAGCTGAAATCACACAGCATGAAGTCTTTTTCAGACTTCTTTCTTTCACTAAGTAATGCTCATTTGAAGTTCTGCTATATCTTTTCTCTTTTTTTTGAGACAGGGTCACACTATGCAGTTCAGGCTGGCCTTGAGCTCACTTTGTACCCCAGGCTGGCCTCGAACTTGCAGAATCCTCCTGCCTTACCCTCCAGAGTGCTGGGATTATAGGCGTTTGCCACCATGCCCAGCTTTCTATATCTTTTCTTGGCTTGATAGCTCATTTATTATTATGTTAAAAATATTCCACTGTATGAAAGTATCATAGTTTACTTTTCCCCTATTGAAGGACATCTTGGTTTCTGTAAGTATAAGTAAGCATCTCTGCACATCTGTGCACAGATTTTTTTGAGGGTATACATGTTCAGCTTGTAGGGTAAAACCCAAGAAGTGTAACTGCTAGATTAGATGGCAGGGGTACACTTAGTTTTATAAGCAACTGCCAGTCTGTCTTCCAAAGTGGCTGTACCATTTTGCGTTCCCACCAGCAATGAATGAGCATTCCTCTTGTTCCATACACTCCCACAGCATTGGGTATTGTGTTTGGGATTTTTGCTATTCTAATAGGTATATGGGGGTGTCTCATTGTTTTAATCTGCAATTCATAGTAATGTGATGCTCAACCTCCTTTTGTATGGTTACTTCTTTGGTGAGGTATCTGTTCAGCTTCTTTGGCTTTTTTTTTTTTTTTATGGTGGTAGAGATTGAGCCTAGGGCCCTGCACATGCCAGATTAGTGCTTTACCACTCTGCTATATCTCTAGCCTTACTTTGTCCATTTTTAAACCATATTGGTCATTTCTTACTACTGAAATTTAAGAGTTCATTGTATATTTATTTAGATAACAGTTCTTTATGGAACTTGTCTTTTGCAGATATTTCCTCCCAGTTCATGGCTTGTCTTCTTATTTTCTTGAGATTTTTTTTCACCAAGAGTGCTCTGTTGATTTATTGGGAAGCTGCTTTGTGCAGGATACTCAAGAAGAGGTTAGGGTTAGTGTTAGAAAAATCAGACATGGCCCCATTCTCAGCAGTAAGTAGGGAAGACAAGTCAATCAAACATGTATCATTAAGTGTGTGTGGTAAGTGCTGTACTGAAGGTGTTACAGGTGCAGTGTTGGTGCTGGCAAAGTTAACTAGTCTGAGGAGACCCCAGGGCTTTTACATGTAGCTAAACTTAGCATTTAATATGTTACAAGAACTTCACATACAACACTTACTTAATCCTCACAACTCTGTGACATTAGCATTGTCATCATTGTCCCTATTTACATTCAAACAATGGAGCCACAGAGATGTAATGGTAGAGGTGAGATTTAGATGCAGGCAGGGTAGTGCTAGAGCCTGTACTCTTTACCAGTGCAACTGTTTAAGGCTTTTTGGAAGAATACTCCTTAAGAATTATTAATTAAAAACTAATTAGGTAACAGGATAAGAGGTCCTCTAGGCAGAGAGAACAGTGTGTGAGATGGGTACATACAGGAGGTCAGAGAGAGCCGGGCAAGTTGAGGTATTTGAAAATAAGGTATAAATGAGTGAGTGATATATGGATGGGGAGGTGGATCAGGCCGCAGAATGACTGCCTGGTAAATCAGCCTAAGGAGACTAGTTTGCCATATCCCAAAGAGGCAGGAAGCAATTAAGATGTGTTAAGCAGGGAGATAACATATTAGATTTATACCATGAAAAGAGAAACAAATTGGAAGGGAGCAAAATTGCAGGTAGAATAGGCTGGATTGAGACATTGATGGAGTAATTTAGGAGAGGGACAGTGACCTGCCCTTGCATTTGGCGTGATGGAGGCAATGAATGGATTGGGAAGATGCTCTATTAGAGGGAAGAACTGTTATGACTTCAGAGGTTGACTGGAGGTGAGAGTGAGAGTTAAGAAAAAACCCAGAGATGACTCTTTGATCATGGTTTAGCGTCTGGAAGAGTAGTTTTGGAAGGAGCTGGAGGAACAGGTGAAAGATGAGTTAAGATTTTGACTTGTTGAATTGGGAAGCATTTGATAAGACAGGCAGGTCAAACTCTTAGATAAGCAGATATAACTAATTATAGGTATAGCATTTAGCGAGATAATAGCTGGACACACACACACACACACACACACACACACACACACATATAATTCCTTCCCGCACAGGTGACAAATTAAGCCATGGAAGACAGAAGAGAGTAGTCATTGCTGAGAACAAGTAAGGTAAAGCCTGAAAAGTGTTCATAATTTTGGTGAGGGCAAAAACTAGTAGAAGCACGAATGAAAGATAAAGAAGTGGAGATGGTGGTACCCGAAGTAGAATGTGGACTAGTAGCTTTTTAACATGGGGTTCTTTAAAATTGGGAGAGCATTAAACATGTTTAAATGTGATGGGTAGGAACCAGGGGAAGGAGAGATGTTAGGGACATTATTAGTGAATGGCGTTGAAGAAAGCAGTCTCTGAGTAGATTTGAGAAAATGGACTCGAGAAGCCAGATGGAGGAATCAGACCCTGGAGGAAGGAAGGTCCCATGGCAGTTCCATTGTGATAGCCGAGAGCTAAGTATTTCTGTTGAGTGTTAGGAGGGAAAGCAGGTTCCTGCTAGTGGCTCCGGTTTCTCTTGTTAGAGGTGAGGCTCCCTCTGATAAGAGACAGCGGGCTGTGTTGTCAGCTTGGGAAACATCAGGAGATGCATTTGAAATAGTTGCTGGGGAGGGTGACAGTGCCAACAGGAGGGCTCAGGTAAGGCTGGGGACCAAGAATTTATGGGTGACTCTGGCCTGCATTAATTACTTTCTTTAAAGTCTAAGAATCTGGCTACTTTTTTCTCCCATCACTCTTGTTAAAGAGAGTCCTAAAGTACAGAGAGGCAATAGGTTATATGATAATAAAATCTTCTTGTTTTAAAGCCTTCTCAGTGATGAACTTGTACTTTTTGACTATTAGTCATATTCTCTAGCACTCTTCTACTTAAAATAGGATTTTAAAGTTATAGAACTTTTAGAGCTGGAAAAGAGGCCTGTGAAATAAAATTTTTCTCTTTTTTTGACCAGTGCTTTCTTGTTTGCTTGTTTTTTAAAATACAAGAGTGTATTTACCAAATAAAGGAAGGAATTGACTCACATATAAAACACCAACAATTGATGATACATTGATGTGAGTTACTAATTTGGAACCCCAACTCTAGAGTCAGTGCCTGGCTGATTTCCTAGCTAGGTAAATACCTGGCTCTACTTCCTAGCTAGGTAAACTTTAAGCTCTAGTTTTCTCATTTGCCAAGTCAGGATGATAGTACGTACATCATAAAAGTTTTTGTGAGTTTTAAATAAGATATGATCCATAAGACTACTTAGTCTTATGTGCAGTGTTTTATAAATGTGAGTTAGTTAATTAGGTTAAAGCAAAGCTTAAGAGTGCATTCTAGCAGCACTCTTTGCCTGGTCCCCAGCTTGTGCTGTGTGGTGGTTCCTAGGTGCATTCCTGGAACCCTTTCATGAAGGTAGTTTGAAAGCTTCTGGTCTGGTTCCTTTCCCTCAGTTTGATTGAGGAATAGCATCTGAATGCTCAACAGGCTCACATAACCATTACTGTGGAATTATGCCATGTAGCCATAGTGTCTGTACCTCCTGTCTCTGTACAGTCCAAGAAATGGAAGGTAGAACACCAAAATAGAAGGAAACTTAGTATTTTTAAAAATACAAAACAACCAGTAAAGTAATATGCCATGCCTTTATGATATTTGTAGGGTTTAGTAAACACTGATCAGACAGGTGAACTGAGTTGATTCTGTTGTTGTTTTTTACTCTTATAAATGTCATTTTGAGCAATCTTTTAAAAATTTTGTATAATCTCTCCCTGGAAGTTCTAAAAAGCTTGACAGTTTCTTAGGAGAACTACTCAATTTGTTTTATGATAGAACTATAATTTTCAGCAAATATGGGCTTTCTGCCACCAAATCTTGGATTTGTTCTTCAAATGGTGATGGAAATATGATAATTTTTATGGTAAATGATGAGTGAAACATAATAAAAAATATGGTGTCTGATGTATAGCTAATAGTTTGTTACTAGTAATTTGTGTGAAATATCATTTAAATCATAAATCGCATCAGTGAGTCTTAATTACAGAGTCCTTTATAAGATATTGTGCTCTTCTGATTAACAAAGTGCCATATAATTAATCCTATAGATATACATTTGAAAAGTAACATTAGATTATAAGGGTATGAAAAAGAAAGGTATGACATTTACTTTCCAAGAACTTTCATTCCATCTCAGGAATTGTGAATTACTACAACTTTTTTGAAGACCAGCTTGTGTCAGTCATCATCAAAAGGGTTGAAATTGTGCCTACCTTGTCATCTGGCACTTCTAGGAATTTGTCATGAGAAAGGAATCTTAAGATGTGCATAAAGATTTCTAGTTTAACTTAAACGAGCTCCTTTCTTACTGGAAATTTTTTACTTGTAAAAAAAAAAAAAGGAATTGTTATATAAATAAGTACTTCATTTGGCAACCACAAGTAAAGTTCTCTCCTGTTTCCTTGCTCCTTTTGAGTAAATGAAAAAGGGAGGAACAAGGCAAGAAATATCATCCAGTGACACCACTGTGCAATGATTGTGTCTTCTGGTATATCCTGCTATCGTGTCTCTTCTCTTCTCCCACCTCAGAGATGTGTCCCTGGAAGCCTTCCTACCTCTGGAAGGCTACCCCTGAGGTTCCCTAGCTGTGGGCTGTGCTCATTGGAGATGGAGGGAGTTTAGAGGCCTGGGGAGAAGGTGGGGACCAAGTGCAGGGCCAGGTAGTGTAGGAGAAGGAAGATCCCTGCCTTATTGACAGATGGACAGAATCTGGCTTAGGGAGGAGGCAAAGCAGCCAGAGTAAAGTCTGGCCAGGTTCTGGTTAGAAGAATAGGTTATTCTACAGCAGAAGGAAGTCTCATCTGTTGAGATTGAGTGCAAAGATCTAATGAGGATTGTCGTCTCTGCATTGTTTATAGTAATAAAAATTGTGAGTAAATCAAATTCCTCAAAGACTGGTTAAAACAGTCCATATACAATGTGTGTTAGCTTTCCTTTGCTATGACAAAATATCTGAGAATATCAACTTGAGGAAAATTTTTTTATTTCATGGTTGCAGGGGTTCCAGTCTTTGGTTGGGTTGGCTTCATTGCTTTTAGGCAGAACATCATGGCAGAAGGGTATAGCAGAGGAGGTTGTTCACCTCGTGGTGGTCAGGAAGCAGAAAGCAAGAGAGCAGGGGGCCCAGGACAAAGTACCCCTTCAGAGGTATACCCCCAGGGACCTGCTTCAAGTAGTCCCTGCCTTCAGGGTTGCCATCACCTCCGAATAGATCTGCCAGCTTGGGAGCAAGCTTTCAACGCATGAACTTTCGGGGGACATTTTAGATCCAAACCATAACACTACACTAATAAAAAGGATAAAGAATATGAAAATATAGCAAGTGATATTTATGATGTAGTAGGTGAAAACATTTGTAAAAACTGCATATTAATTATAGAAGCAGCATTACTGTCCTGTATTTGGCTTCCCTTCATTTATACCCTCCTTGTAAGTTTCTAGCTCTGGATAAATTTCATACTGTACTTCTTTCACTCCAACTCTAGAGCTAAAGATTTTTGCTAACTTAAGTCACATAACCATGCCATTTGATCCTCAGTGCCTCTTTTGTCATTTCCCTTTTCCACAAGGATAGTTAGAAGATTTTCCTCTTTCCTCTTGCTTGTGGAGCCAGCCCTCATCTTTCACCTGATGCAGATGCCTGAACTTACTTCCTTTACTCTGCTTGACTGTCCTTCTTGGACTACAGCCTTCAACATCCAGCATTCAGTTCCTTATTTGAGAAACTGTTCATTCTTATAGTGATTTGTATATGAACAAGATACTGCCTGTGAAATTTTTTAGCACAAGGACTATTCCTGTTCATCTCCGAGTTCCTAGTGTTTGAAATTATTCCAGATGACCATGAACTATTGGTAGTCTTTTAATATTAGATAGGGTTGGTTCCAAGATATTATATTAGCTTTTTTCTTTATTCAGAAGTATATTTGGACAGTTGAAACCTCATTACAATTGTTGCCTAGTGTCATAGTTTTAAGACAGATTGCCGTTTTCATTTATTTTGATATCGAATGCTTTTTGCCTGACACAATAAGAAGCAACTTTAGTGACTGATTTTGAGCCCATTATTTTTGGACATACTATACTCAGTAGGAGTCCAGTACATAACTGAATGTAATTGATAGGATTTGACCAGTTTCTAGTTTGATAGCTAATATGTTATGAGGATTTAAAATTTAAGTATGTAGCAGTTACTTATTGGATATAACTTAGTGGGAAAATGATTTTGAAGTATTTCTTTTTCCAGTACTGGAGATTTGAGCCCAGAGTCTTTGTGTTTTTTTTTTTTTTTTGTTTGTTTGTTTGTTTTTCTTCTGGTCCCGGGAATCGAACTCACGACCTTGTGCTTACCAGGCAGGCGCTGTGCCGCTGAGCTAAATCCCCAGCCCCCAGAGTCTTTGTACTATGATACATCCTCATCTTTTTTAAAATTTAATTTAGTTTTTTATTTTGAGACAGGGAGTGCTGAGTTGTTCAGGCGGGGGTCAAATTTGCCATCTTCTTGCCTTATTCTCCCAAAGTACTGGGATAATAGACATGTGCCACCATACCCAGTTAAAAAAAATTTAACCATAGAAAACTAGTCTGTATTTCAGTTTTTATTAGATAAGAATATTACTATTACAGTGATAGATGCAAATAGCCTGATTTTTGCTACTGAGCAAGTATTTTATAAATACATTTGTAGAACTGAGTATAACAGAGTGGTTTTCTTTTTAAAGCATGTGTCCTTAACAGTTAGATTTTAAAAACCTATGATAATATTCTTTTCCTTTTCAGGCCTCATTGCTCCGATTTCAGAGTACCCTTGTAATAGCTGAGCATGCTAATGACTCCCTGGCACCCATTACTTTGAACACTATCACTGCAGCCAGACGCCTTGGAGGTGAGGTGTCCTGTTTAGTAGCTGGAACCAAATGTGACAAGGTGAGAAATTTTTTAGGTCAACCATAGCAAATAGAATCTTCATCAAGAGACAGGGAAAGATGGCAGCAGAGAATTATTCTGAGGACTGTAACCCAAACTGGGCTCTAGTCCTCATTAAATGGCCAGTGTCACAGCCATTACTGTGCACAAAGAAGGAGCTGAAAGGCTTGCTCACTGAGCATTTTGTCTTCTGAAATGAGGTACAACACTTGATTTAGTTTCCCTGGCACCACCATGTGCCATCAGGTACCAAGGAGAATGATAATGTTTGATTCCCTGTAGAGGTTAATAGCCAATCCCTTTTTGTATTGATGAATATACTTGCTAATTGCTTCTAATTCCTGAAAGTGGTAAATCTGGACAAACTATCATAGGTGTTAATTTTTAAATTGGTAGAAGATTTCAAATGTGAGTACTGTTCTTTTCAGGTTATAGCTGGTACTAAAAGATGTGCCTGTTAAGACAGTTACAGGTTTGGAAACCAACCCATGGGGAGGTGTTGTCAAATGGTCTGCAGGGCTGAGTGGCCTTGTAGTTGTCACTTCCATTACGCTTATACCACTGGAGTCACCTGTTGCTGTCATCCTATATAGAATGAGATTCTGAGTGTGTAGTTAGGGACTCATACCTCACAGACAAATAAATATGGAGAGCATGTGTTTCTTTTTAAAAATGTTACTTTACTAAATTATCAGTGCAGAGCATAATAGGTACTTAGAAAGCTATCATGATTTCTAATTCCTTACATGAAATTGATATTTAATAATAATAGTCCAGCAGTTTAGTTATGTGTATTTCTTTGTCTAATTTCTATTCAACTATTTAACCTTATATAGTTGATTTTAATCATAATGTTGATGACATGGTTATCTTTTTTGGTTGCTCTGTTTTCCAATATATACCACAGAAATATATATCTCTGTCTCTATATGTGTCACATATGTTTAGATTTTAGATTTGTTTTGCTGTGATTTTAAGTAATTATTTTGATATTACTTTAAAAATACTTGAAATGATATCTACGAATTACAGACTTTTTTTTTTTTTCTTTTTGATACAGGGTCTTACTGTCTAGCTTAGAGTTGAATTTGCAGCAGGTTTCCTGCCTCAGCCTCCTGAGTGCTGAGATTACTGGTGTGCACCACTATGGTTGGCTCAGTTAATCTTAAAGAAAAATAATGAATACCTGTTAATAGTCCAGGGAGATTCCAGTTTTATACTATTTTTTGGCTGTTTATCATAAACAGAGAGTGATTCTTCATGTAGTGCCAGTAGTTTATGGCAGTAAATTATAGTTTTAATGAGAAAATTCTGTCCTACTTTGTATCGTAGGCTGCTGTATCATTAGTTTGAAATTAGCTGAGTTTCTTAATTGGAAATTCTCTTAAAGTTAGAGAAGTTGGCTACAGGTGCATCCATTCCAGGGGGCCTGTCAGGGCAGTGTGCTGGAGAACACTTGGCCCAGCAGAGGTGTATGGCACCATGCCTTTCCTCCAGTGCATGTTGTTGAGCCTTACAGTCTATGGAGGGGCAAGAGGCACAGCCTTTGATGCCCACTCTTCAGTGATTTGTGAAGCAGCCTGAAGGTGAAAAACAGGCAGGAGACACTGGCATGCTCTAAGGAACAGAAACCAGTCATGGTGTATTCAAGACACTCAGGAAGAGAGAGTTCTCATTGCCTTCTGTATGTGGATAATCTGAAGGGTCAAAAGCTTTTTTGAACTCAGTGGTGGGCAGTGGGTTTCAATATAAGATTTTCTTTGTTGCTTAGGGGTATTTTAATGTCAACAGAAATTCTTGTTGCTAAGTAAAGTGCAGTAAACTATAAGGTAAGATATTTACCTCTAGGAATCCCAAAGTCTAAAACTTAGTGGCTGTGTTAGAGAGAGAATGAGACTGTCTCAGTTTTACCATTGATAAAATGATGAATTTACACTTGGATTGACTAAAAGGTCAGGGTTTTTTTTTTTGTCAAGGCAGAATTTTTATTGAAATCTTTTGTATTAGGACTGTGTATGGTCATCCCATAGTGAGATCACTTGGTAGAAGATTTTCTTTGTTAAAGAATTAAAAAAAAACTTTAAAAAAATTTTACATAGCCTTTTTGCTAGTAGAAATGATTTTTATTTTTACTTTTAGGATTTAATGTTCTGTGGATATCTAGTGGTGGCTCAACTGGACTTGGGTATTTCCGATGGTTGGATACTGAGTAACTCTTCTAATTGCAGGTGGTACAAGATCTCTGTAAAGTAGCAGGGGTAGCGAAAGTTCTGGTGGCTCAGCATGATGCCTACCAAGGCCTGCTTCCAGGTGAGGATTTTCAGTGGGAGAATATAGTGCCTGAGTCTTGCTTCAATATATGAAATATTAGGAACTGTCACACAGTATGTTTTATCCTTGTGTTTCTCTGTCAGAGGAGCTGACGCCATTGGTTCTGGCCACACAGAAGCAGTTCAATTACACACACATCTGTGCTGGCGCCTCTGCCTTCGGAAAGGTGAGAACCCAAGAACGTGCGGTAGCATGTTGTCTGATGCTCCACGCTGAGGCTGAGTTTCCTTGTGCCACAAATGTACAGCAGACTTTGAGTAGATGGCCACTGACTTGTCCATGTAAGCGGAGTGTTTTCACTAGAATTTGTTTTCTTAATTTTGTCAAATTTCTGATAAAATGCCATGTTTAGAGTTTCAAGTTTTGCCACAGGGATAACTTCATTCTTTCAACATTTTGTCATAATTTATTAAAATGCCTCTTTCAGGTTTTGAAATTTTGCCCCCTAAAGAGAAACCCTCTTTAGGCTATCATTGTTAAATTATCTTGTTTGAAAGCTGTTAGATTTTGTGTGTGTGTGTGTGTGTGTGTGAGAGAGAGAGAGAGAGAGAGAGAGAGAAAGAGAGAGAGAGAGAGAGGGGGAGAGAGAGAGAGAGAGAGAATATCATTTGCATTAGTAGCTAGTCTTAAGAGGTGATGTAGTTGGACAGGTGGTGAGTATTTAGAAAGGACAATTCTGTCTATTTCGGGGATTTGGGAGGAGCTCTGTAGTGGTGAAGGTACCGTAGGGTAAGGAAAATAGTAATCTAGTCAAGTGCATTATGATATGTCTGCAGAAAGAATATGCCTCAGATGGGTAGTGATCTGCAGGAAGTTAGCACAGTGGGAGGGGTGAGGGTGCTGGGGATGTAGCTCATGGTAGAACGCTTGTCCAGCATGCATGATGACCTGGCACTTAAAACAAAGGAGAGGGAGCCCAAGAAAAGGAGTTTAGCACTGGATATGTCTTGTCTGTCAGTGGCCATGTGTGTTCTAGCTCCTTTTTCTTTTATTCCATTCTCAGTAAGGTGTGATTTTTAGTCTTTATTTTACTTTAGAAAGTTGTACACAAATTCCTTCTTATTAGAAAGGATTTATGTAGTACAGCAGTATGAAGAGCAGTGTGTGGGGGCCCACCTTATGCCCAGCTCACCCTTCCTACTTCAGGAGGGTGGCTGTCAGCATTTGTACATTCATTGTTTTAGGTGTCTTTCAGTGGAGCTTTAAGTTATACATGTATGAATACATTTTTACTTCTAAAATTGGATAATACAGCACAAATTGTTTTGTGACTGGCAGTTTTTACTTCAGAATGTCTCCAAAATATTAGCTCATAATGTGCCTGTCTTCTTTTAATGGCTGTGTAACATTCTATATTTAACCAGGGACAGTTAGGTTGTTTCTGATTGCTTGTATTTATAAACTTTGCTGCAAGGAAACATCCCTGTCCATACATCTTTGTAAACATATGCTAGTATTTATTTAGAATAGCGTTCCAGAAGAGAAATAGGTGCGTTAAAGGCTTTGTGCTTTAAGCTTTGATCTCTATTGTTCAATGGCCAACACTTGAGCTGTTATACACTCTAACATTTTCTTGATTAATCTAATGGGTAAAAAGATCTTTGTGACCATTCTAGCTCTGACATACCATTTCTGGTTGGCTGATTTAAATCAGGCGTCCCTCGCCCCTGGCCGACAGACAATTACTGGTCTATGGCCTATTGGGAAGTGGACTATACAGCAGGAAGTGAATGGCAGGCAGGGAAGCAGACCTTCCTCTGTGTTTACAGCTACTGGTCTTCACTCCTGTCACTGCCTGAGCTTCTCTTCTGTCAGATCAGCAGTGGTGTTATATTCTTACAGGAGGGCGGACCTTGCTGTAAACTGCATATGAGAGTGATCCTTTGAATCCTCTGAACACTCCCCTCAGGTGTATGGAAAAATTGTCTTCCACTAAACTGGTCTCTGGTGCCAGAATTGGGGACTGGTGATTTAAACAACTTTATGCGTCTTAAATTTTTGTGACACAATTGGCCTACAAGATTATGAGACAAGGAAAGGGTGTCTGTTGTATCTTATTAGTCAGATTTTAATACTCTGGCCTTGATGGCTATTTTGTGATAGATGGGAATTTTGAGAATAGGGGTCACATGATATAGAGGCTGGTACTACCCTCTGTGAATGAGTTTGGAATGAGAAAACAGTCTATCAGAAGAAGCTAAGTAAATCTATAATGGTCCTTTACCCACTGTGTTAGTCTCCTTTCTGTCACTGTGACAAAATACCTGAGAAAATCAACTTAAAAAGGAGAGTGGTTTATTTTGGCTCACAGTGAAGAGATTTCAGTGCATAGTTTCTGGACCCTGTTGCTTTAGGCCTGTGGTGAGGCAGGGCATCATAACTGGAGCACGTGGTGGGAGAGAGATGTCATCTTGGGGTGGCTAGGAAACAGAGAGAAGGACGCAGAGTTTTCACTGTGCCTTCCAGTGACCTTCCCCACCCCATAGGTTCTACTGCTCTTAACAGTGCAAAGAAGCTGGCAACCAGGCCTTCACCACATGGCTTTTGGGGGGACACTTGAGACCAAAAGTACAATACCCACTATGGTTTTGAAATAACACACTTAAAATTCTGACTAGAATTTTAAAATCTTTTTTATTTTTAATTCTTTTAGCTTATAAAAAGAACACAGTAATAATTATTGCTTCTCCTCGGGAACCATGTGATCAAGCCTATATTATGAAAAAAATTTTACCTTTTTAAAAAGATATATGTATCTGTATTGTATCTCCTCTCCTAGGACATTCAAATGGTAGACCAGAGCCAGGGAAACATAGGAAGGAAATTGACTGAACTTATCAACATTTGTTAGTGTCAGTGTATATGGAGGCACTTAGTATAGCTCATATACTAGAAGTTATTTCGAAACAAAATGCATGTTAATGCCAGTTGATACAGTATAATTATACATTCATGTGGGAGGGTGCAGAATAAAGGAGTAATTAGAAGATCATCCTGGGGGAAACCCTGGGGAACAGAGAGTGTTTGAGGGTGGAATGGGGAGAGGAGCTTGAATGATCCGATATGAGTGGGCACTAGTTCAGGAGGCTCCATGGAGTAAGCAGTTCGTAGAAATCAGCATAGAATTCAGCTTTTCCATGTATGTAATGAAAAGCAACACTTCATCTTTTAAAATAGATATTATCTAAAAGAACCTTGACTTCAGAAATATGGGTATTTAGTTTTCACTGACCTTCTAATTTGGAACCCTACAGTCATAGAACTTCAGACTAGAATTGTACAGCTTTTCTTTCCTCAGCATTAGAGAGTAACCGAGAGGTGAGGAAGGTTGTGACTTTCCCAAGAATGCCAGCGAGTGAGAGTGAAGTTAGCAGCAGTGTCACGTTCACAGATGCTTCATGCACAAAGAAGCACATACATCTATTCTGCTTTTTTTTACACACAGCATGCTGTCTGCTGTTCAGATTAGTTTTGGTCTTGATTGATTGATTGATTGATTGATTGATTGTCTTTTTGAGACAGGGTCTTGGTATGGAGTTCAGGCTGGCCTTGAGCTCACTTTGTAGCCCAGGCTGGCCTCGGACTCTCAATAATCCTCCTGCCTCAGCTTCCCGAACGCTGGGATTGCAAGTGTGTGCCACCACGCCTGACTTGTTTTAGTCTTTTTATGCAACACCAGTTCCAGCAAAAAGTGAAATGTCTGCTGAAATGTTTTCTTTCATAGCTATTGGTAGATGTAGTATAATGTTTTTCATTATTTGAGAATTTTACTACTCTTCTAAATTTTCCTATCTTACCTAAATTAAGTGACCCATAAAGTTATATATTAAACTTGACATTTATTAAAGAAAATGTCATATATCCTAATTCAACATATTGAATTAAGGTAGTTTATTATTGTAAACCAAATAAAACTCTTAATGTAGTTAGAGAAATGATAGACATTCACTTAGTTTCAGACTATCCACAAATCTGGGCTTGAAGTTGTAAGGAGATGCCTGTGAATTTTAAATAATTTGAATTATAGTTTCCATAGACTATGCATTTAGAAGATGTCATTCCTGATACTGTATAGTCATCCATCAGTGTGTATGCATATAACTCACTGCTTATTTTGCCTTTAGAACCTTATGCCCAGAGTAGCAGCCAAACTTGATGTTGCCCCGATTTCTGACATCATTGAGATCAAGTCACCTGACACATTTGTGAGAACTATTTATGCAGGTGAGTTCCAAAGGAAGATCATTAATCAGCATTAAATTTAGTAAAAAGTATAAATAAATCTTGGAGATAGGGTTTTAAACAGGCCATACAATTGCTTTAAATGGACCATCTTAAAAGTTTCTGAGAAAAATCTTACTCCAGAACCACCACTGGACCATGACTTAGCATTCTCTCTTGTAAAGCCCAGCAGAGAGCTTTCCTTCCTGTCTGTTGCTCAGTTCATGGAGACTTTTCCAGTGGTCAATAAGAATTAGATTCACATCCAGTACATTTTGTAAGTGGTGCCTGGGAAGCCAACACTTTTTTTTTTCTTTTTAAATAGTATTCTCTTTCTTCTTGCATCTCCTAGTCCCTTTCTTTGTCATTGAGAAACTCATTTCCGTGTCTCTTTGGTGGATTGATTTTTTGCTGAGCACACCGATCTCCAGTGGGGTTGAAGAAAGCAGTGAGCTCTGTTCTTTCTTATTAAAGTTACATGTTAGAGGAGAAATATTTGGTCACAGTTTAGGTCACTCTTAATGTGATTGCTGACTTCTAAGAAATGTGTCATATCCTTTTACAGTCTTGGCACATCTGAATTTGTTCTTTATACCCTTTCCGGTTTTCCCAGGTATCCTCCTTCAGTGTGTGTAGTGGCTCCATCCTCGTTAAGTTGTCGGAACTCACATTCTTAAGTTAGTGATTCTATTGTATTTTAGAGAGGAAAGCTTTGTGGGGAAAGTGTACCTTAATGTTACTGGCTGTTCCGGTTTCTTGCTTCTAGGCGTGTCAGCACCTGTCCTGTTTTTAAGCCATCTAAGGTTGTACAAATGCTCACGTACATATTTCTCAACTGTAATGATCTTCTTTTCCCTCTGTGCAGTAGAGGTAGAAAATAACCGATCCATAGTTGTTTCTGAGGTTTGTTGGGTAAATTCTGAGCAGGAATATGTGTAGTGTTACCTTTCAAGATTGCTTTCTGAAAGACAAATTGTGCATTTCAGGAAATGCTTTATGTACAGTGAAGTGTGATGAGAAGGTGAAGGTGTTTTCTGTCCGAGGAACATCTTTTGAAGCTGCAGCAACAAGTGGAGGTAGTGCCAGTTCAGAAAATGGTAAGAGTTCATTTGGAGCTTTTTGATTGGTTGTTTTGTTTCTTGAGTGTGTGGTTTTTTTTTTTTTTTTTTTTTTTTGGTTCATAGATTGTATTAGAGTAAGAGATGAGCCTCAGGTTAAATTTCTAATACAGAGTATTAGAAACTCATTTGAAAGGATATTCCCAAGGTTTCACAAAAATAAGAAATAATAATTATAATTTATGTCTTCACATTATCTTTTAAGAAAAACAGCTTGAGATTGAATTCAGATATATGATTCACCCTTTAAAGTATTCAATCCAGTGCTTCTCACAGTGTGCTCACAGAGCTGTTATAACCATAACTAAAATCGGTTTTAGAACATTTTCATCACCCAAAACAGAAACTGTGTTAGTCGTCATTGACCATGCCTCTCCCTTTTCCCTGTCAATCTTTCCTCCTTTAGTCACCAGCAATTAACTTAGCTACATTCTGTCCCTATATATCAGCTTATTCTGGACATTTAAAGAATAACTCTCCCTTTCAGTATGTCCTCTGACTAGTGTCTTCCTCACTCCCTCCCCTCTGACCATCTAAGCTTCTAATAACCATCGTTCTACTATTTGCTTCTGTGATAGCAACTGTTTTAGATTCCATATAGGACTGAGATCATATTGTACCTGCCTATTTCATGTAATACAGTGTGCTTCGGGGTTATCAAGGTACAGAATGTAAGTCTTTTATGTGATGGGACAGTATTCAGTTTTGTATGTGTGCACATTTTCTTTAGCCATTGACTCATTCATAATGAACATTTTGGTTGATTCTCTGTCTTGGCTGTTGTAAACAGTGCTACAGTAAACACGAGAATGCAGCTATATCTCTTCATGCTGATTTCATTTCCTTTGAATGTACACCTACTAATAGGATTGTAGGATCATATAGTAGTTTTGTTTTTTATTTTTTTAGGGCCTGTCACATTGTACCATAATGCTATATCAATTTACCTTCCTATCAGCAATGTGTAAGGGTTCATTTTTTTCCCCCCACATCTTCACCAACAGTTGTTATCTTTTTCTTTTAGATAATGGCCATTTTAATAGGAGTGAGATGATGTCTCGTTGTGATTTTGATTTGTGTTTCCCTGATGACGATTCAAATTGCAGTAACTTTGAAACTAGGATAGTTGCTTTGGTCATTTAGAGAGGGGGAGAGCAAGGATCCATTAAGATTCATCTGTTTTTTTGATGCTAAGACTTGTTACTATCATCACTATTTCCTACTATAATACTTGAGTGACTCAACGTAAGAGAAGAATGTTGTAATAGTAAATATATAGAAGGAATTCTATTTTAATGTATATAGCATCTTATTTATACTTTGTAGAGAGATTTTTCTGGTTTTTACAATGAACTCAGAGCATTAAATGATTTCTTAAAAGTCAAACAGCTACTGAGGCAAAGGCGGGAATATTGCCCCCTTAAGTCTGCTGTAATAAAAAATTAGAAGCACAGAAAATTCATAGTAATTAATAACTTAAATTTCATGGAATTAGTCTTTGTGTTTCTCATAAAGTAATTGTGACTTTAGAACTTGCTATCATAGTCATTGTTTTACTCTGTGTGTCACCATATGCAGCACCAAGTTCTTCCCCAGTGGGAATATCAGAGTGGCTTGACCAGAAGCTAACGAAAAGTGATCGGCCAGAGCTGACTGGTGCCAAAGTGGTCGTATCTGGCGGTAAGCACAATGTTAATTTTTTAAGAATGTCATAAACTACAATACTGCGATTTTTTTGTTTGTTTGGGGTTTTTTTGGTATTTGAAAGGAGCATGGACTTCTGTTCAAATGTAAAAGTTGGTAAGTTGCATTATTCCCATTTTACCACTTAGGAAAATGAAATTATGAACAGATGAAATTATGAACAGTTGAGCTTGCTGTTGCACATCTGAGTCACAGGCACCAGGGGGAGCATGGTACAAATCTCATAATTTTGCCGTGGCCTGCCTTGTTATTCTGCCGAGTGGATTGGTTCCGAATCAGAGAAAGCTAATTGAAACCTCGGGACCATCTTGTGTATGATCCTCCCTGCTTCAATCTACTTTTAAGGACTTCTAGGGTTGTACTGTATTGGTATCTGCGTATAACACTGAAAATTTTTTCACATTTGATATCAAAGCTGTTAATATTGCAGAAGACTTGCTTTTTTTTTTTCTATGATAAACTCCTTATTGTTTAAGAAAAGACTTTTTATAGCCTGATGACTAACTTTTTGAAAAATGAGCACTGGCATGATTTTCAATTCTTTTCAAATCAACCCAAACAAAATAACCTTCCAAACAGACTTCTGTGTAATTTGACTTATTTAGTCACTTATTTTTTTATTGTGTATCTGTTCCATGACGAGTTTGTTGCAGAGTTTTGTAGAAACAAAAATGCAAACGCAGATTGTTCTTGGTCTTGAGTTTAAAGTCTATCAGGATGACTTCCTTTCAATTAACTTCATTCAGAGGATATTTAGTTAGTATCTACCATGTATAGAGTTTTGCTAAACACTACAGATAATAGTAATATTCTAGGTAGATATGAATCCTACAATAAGAGTTTTCATTCTAGTGGAAAAAACTTGTAGTAAAGATTACACTGTTGCTTAACTAGTTAATTGCTATAATGTTGAATGCTTTGTAGGAGAGTTGTGGGAGTATCAGGAGAATTCAGTAAAGGTTTTATAGAGGAAGCAGTATGCTTAATGTGGGAGTTATGTAATATGAAAAGTGTCAGATATACATAACAACAAACTTTCTATAGAACGAAATTTATGCTTTTTATATCTTTTTTTATAAAATAAGGTCGTGGTTTGAAGAGTGGAGAGAATTTTAAATTGTTGTATGACTTGGCAGATCAACTACATGCTGCAGGTAAAGATACTTTCCTAGGAGAAAGATGTTACGTTTTTGTTGGAAATAATTTTCTTTACTTGTGCTTAAGTCACTTAAAGGTGCACATTGCTTTGCTTTTTGTGTATTTCAGTTTTTCTCTCTGAAATAATTTTTCTTCGGCCTTCAAGTAAATGATACAGTATTTACTGAGGAGAGGGTGTCATGCACAGACAACATAAACAGATTATAGTACAGGTTTTCTCTTTGATAACAGGCCAAAGCCAAATTTGGCATGGTGGCACACTCTGCAGTCCCAGCTATTGGGGACAGTGAGGTGGGAAGATACCTTCAGCATATGAATTTGGGCCCAGCCTGGATAATATATTGAGACCCTATTTTATTTTTATTTTATTTTATTTTATTTTATTTTGTTTTATTTATTTATTTATTTATTTATTTATTTATTTATTTATTGTCTTTTTGAGACAGGGTTTCACTAAGCAGCTCAGGCTGACCTTGAACTTGCGGTGATCCTCCTTCCTCAGCCTCCTGAGTGCTGAGATTACAGGCGTGTACCACCATACCTGGCTGAGACCCTATTTTAAAACAAACAAAAAAGGATTCAGCCCAATTTAAAATCTGAAGTTAGTGGATGTTAATAGAAGGTATTTTCTTGAAAAATATACTAGTAGTTAGTATTTAGAGTTCTCAATCAGTGAGAAGCTTTTCAAAAATAAGTTCTCTATAAAAACTGTACTATATTGTGTTTTTATTTGCAAAAAGTAAGTGTCTTACTAGCTGAATAATAGAGCCTGAAAAACAATGACAATTTTCCCTCTTAGTTGGGGCTTCCCGAGCGGCTGTTGATGCTGGCTTCGTTCCCAATGATATGCAGGTTGGTCAGACAGGAAAAATCGTAGCACCAGTAAGTATTGCAATAAAACATGCCATACACAATTCTGTGGGGATAAGCCCTGTATGTGTTTGTGAACAGTAATCGCAGTGATTTATGTCTTACTCAATGTTCCTAAGCACTTGGCCATTACCATGGTGAATGTGTCCTTGTCACAAGGTCTCTGTATTTCTTGGTCTTAAGAAAAGGCTTAGCAGTTCTTAAACCCAGAATTATTTCGCAAAAAATTTAAAGTAATACAATATTTCACCAAATGAAGTTGCATCATAACATTAAATATAAAACATACAAAGACAATATTTCATTACTGTCCTTGCATGCATGTAGGCGTGTGTGTGGTGGTGGGCACTACACCCAGGGCCTTATGTTTGTTAGGCAAGCACTGCACTACTGAGCTGCCTCCCAGTCTTTATTTTCTTATTAGGTTGATTTTGTAAATTCACATTGATAACATTTTTTGCCAGAAAGCCTTTAGAGTAGAAAATGAGTAAAACCATGGAACCTGTTTTAAGGAACACAGAATTTGGCATTTGGGACCTGTGAATGACAATTTTAGTTGTATAGCTTCTTGAAGATCTAGTTTCTTTCTGCCTTTTGTCTAGCAGCTTGAATTTCAGAAAGTTCTGATTCATACAGATAAGTGAGAATAGAATATTCTTCAGTTAAATATTTCCAAATTTAGCAAAGTAGAAAATTTTGGTTTCAAAGTTGAATCACTAACAACATCCAATTACTGTTCACATTTCTTAGGTACTATAAGTTTGTGGTGAATGTTACTTTCAGCCAGTTTAAACCTCTATTGCATGAGGAAAGTGTATTTTTTTATGTAATTCAAAACTTTTTGTTTCAAAAGAAGATGTTGTGTATATGAAAAATCATATCTTTATCTTATTCTTTGAAATATTCACTCAAAATTTCAAAATAGCCAAAAATTTTAAGTCTTGGTGTTTGTTTTGAAGTATCAGTTTGAGTCTTTTACCCACTTTTATTTATTCATTTATTGCCCTTTTAAAATGGGTTGTGTTTGTATTGTCTCTTTCTAGGAGTCTTTATATAACCTGAATACAAATTCTTCGTCAAATATTTACTGTGAATATTTCTTCCTGTGTTAGGGCTGCCCTAATTCATTTTCTTTTGATGAGCAGAATTTCTAATTTTGATAAAGTCTGATGAAGCAGTCTTTCTTCTTTTGGTTAATACCTCTAGTGTTATTTAGCTTATTTGTAGTCAGATAAGATCTCAAAACTTAATGTAGGCTCTAAAACTCTTCATAAATTAAGTCAAAACACCATGCGACCTGCTCGCTTGCCGCATCACACGAGTCCCTCCGTGAGAGTGGATTTATTGAGCAGATGGCATGGCATTTAATTAGGTGTGGCACATACATATTTCTTTTGGAAATCTTGCTTATCCAGTTTTATGTGAGTAGACATCTTGAGGCCAGATTTTATAAAAGATCTACCTTTTTAATAAAAAATATTTCTATTAGAAATTCAGGTATATACACTGAGGTGGCAGACAAAAGTTCCATTGATAGAAAGAGAGCATTTGTGGTCATTTAATAGACTAGCAGAGTGGCAGGGAGTGACTGGTGGCATCTTTCTTGTGTTGGAAATAAATTTCATACAATCAGCTTTATTCACCATTACTCTTATGAGGAGAGAGCTACTGAATTTCTTCATAAGGAAGTAAATATATTAAATGCTTTCAAATCTTTAATGTGAATCATACAACCCTCCAGAGACTCGGATTTATTAACTAGGGGTTAGGCATGGATATGTGTATATTTGTGCATGAGCATGCACACATGTGTATGTTTAAGGCTGTAAAAATTTTTTTGGAAACACTGTCAGTTTTATAGAAAACTTGCAAGTACAGAATAAAAAAATTTGTTTTTAATGAACTACTTAAAAGTAAGTTGCTGAGTTGGTGCCCTGTCATCCCCAAATACTGTATGTCCTACAGAACGTTCTCCTACATAACCACAGTAGTTTTTAAAATCAGAACATTAACATTGATACATCATATAGGTCCTATTCAGATTTTGCCCATTATCTCAATGTCTACTATAGCAGAAGGATCTAGTTTAGAATTGTACATTTCACCTATGTCATGTGTCCTTAAATTTAGTTTCTCAATTTTACTTTTACTTCCTTTGTTCTGTATTTAGAATCACTGACTGCTCTGTAATTTCTAATATATTGTTAAGTTGATCCAGGTGCTTTCTTGTATACTTTTTAATTTAAAGTTCTAGATTTACATTTGATTGTTTTCAAAATTTTTATTTTTCTGCTGAGATTTATTGTCTGTTAGTCATTACAGATGTATTTTCCTCTCCATCTGAGAGGTACTAGCTGCTTTAAAAATCCTTGGGTGCTAATTTCCAAATCTGGATCATTTCAGGACTAGTTTCTCCTGTTATATTTCACATTTTCCTGTTTCATGATGCATACAGTACAATGGTTCTCAAATTTTATATCTCAGGACTTCTTACTTTGAAAAGTCAGTGGAGCCTCCTATTATCCTATCGATACTTACTGTGTTAGAAATTAAAACTGAGAAAATAAATACTTGTTAATTCATTTGAAAACAATAGTAAAATCATTACATAACATTTTAATGTCTTCTGAAAGAAAAAGAAATTTAATGGGAATAATGGTATTTTAAAATGTTTTTTTGGGGTGGGGATTTAGCTCTGCAGCATAGCACTTGTCTGGCAAGCATAAGGTCCTGAGTTCTGTTTCTGGTACCAAAAGAAAAGGGTAAATAAAATAATAATAATAAGATAAAGTGGTTTTTGGCTTGATAGCTAGCTTAATAGGTTCTTATTAGCTCGATCCTTATTTATGCTTCCAGTGTGTTCTGTGAGATGTGATATATAATATAGTGACTGCTTAAGTTTTTAAAAATTTATTATAGTAAAAGACACATGATCATTAGTCTCCCTCAGAATACTTCTGCTCAGTTCAAACTTATTGCATCATTCTTGCTATTTTGTAAAGCAGTTTTGGAAGTCCACTTTTATGAGTGTCTTTAGTTGTGCTGTTCTGGCTGCCTTGGTATCTCAAATTGAATCAAAATGACTTTTCATGGTCATTTTGACTTTGAGGAAAAGCCAGAAGTCCTATGGTACCAGGTTCAGTGAATAAGGTGAAAGAGGGCACAGTAACATTTTTACAAGCCTGCCTTCATTTTCGATGTCATGCGGCAGCAGCATTCACCATATTTTTTATTAAACCTTATAAAAACACTTACGAAAGAGAACTTCAGAACTGCTTCAGAAACTAGTCCTGAAATGATCCAGTGAGAACAAAGGGTAACTGTATTACCAAGCAAGGGGAAGTATTTTGAGTGGGATTAATGGCAATTTGTCTTTCACTGTAATACACTTTTTTGGGGAGTACTGGAGATCAAACTCAGGACCACGCACTTGTAAGCACTGCACTGCTGAGATATATACCAGGCCCCTGTAATAAATGTTTTTAATTTAAACATTCGCTATATATTTTGATCATACCCTGAATATTGGTTTGATTGGACAGTATGAAGAAAATCTAGCACTTACACAGTTAGATAGTTGGAAAAGAAAAGAGTATTAAATAGTAGCTTTTTCAGATAATTATGCGTATTCCTAATGCTACACCCAAACTTGACACACAGTAGTTTTGTTACAGTTTATTTTGTGGTGTAGAATCTGAAACCATTTCAGTGAATCTTTCCAACTCTTACATAAAAATCCATTGGTCTGTATTACATTTTGAGTGGGTCTTTTACTGTTGTGTGACATCATGTGCTTAGAAAATGATGGTTTACTGAATTATGTAGGTCTTTCAGATGTGGACACATTCATCATTATCAAAAGACCACATTCGGTAGTATCACCACTCACCTCATTAGAAGAATCTGTAGAGCTTGTAATCATGGATGCAAGATATTTAGAAATATAATTATCACCTTTTTAAAGCTCAAATTTTGACCTTGACAATGAATATATTACTAGTTTTAGTACTAGTTTCAGCATTGACAGATTTATTTTCAATAAAGTAT
The DNA here is from genome assembly GCF_000276665.1 of Chinchilla lanigera. Taxonomy (NCBI): domain Eukaryota; kingdom Metazoa; phylum Chordata; class Mammalia; order Rodentia; family Chinchillidae; genus Chinchilla; species Chinchilla lanigera. The sequence goes on along the minus strand of NW_004955450.1, from coordinate 1,422,809 downwards.
TTTTTAAAGCCACAAATGTCTATCAGTTGTTCTGTACAGTAAAAATGATGTTTCACCAAAAGTGGCCAGTTCAGCCTGAAACTCCAACCATCACATACTTTTCTCACGGTCATCACTGTGTGTTGATGTGAGTGGAAGTATCTTCTCTTACTTCATGATTTGTCACACAGAATATTAAAGATTTGAATGTCCAGAAGTTAGGATTGACTGGAATCAATAATTCTCACTGCCCCATCAAGGACATTCTTAAGGGAAGTGGCTTTTTTTTTTTTTTTTTTTTTTTTTTTAACTGAGTATGTGGCTGTGGAGAATACTCTGACATTGAGTGCAGTTTGGTGCCCTGCCATGATTCATGCTAAGGGAATAGCAGTTTTACTGCCATTGTTTTTATACCATCAGTTCAGGGGCAATGCAGTTTGTCCAGGATAAACCCCAAGACTCAAGAAGTTATTTAGCATGCTGAATGTGTCAGCATCTCATAAGTTTCTTATCAAGCATTCATATAGCAGAATTTTTCAGGACCAGGGTGTCACTCATTGGGGGAACACTTGCCTAACATATGAGCCCCTGGGTTAGATCCCCAGAGACTCCCCCTCCAATTTCTTCAGTGATTAGTTGGGGTTAACTGGACAAATAAAAGTAAAACAGCTAACCCAGTCATGTGTCTAGATTGTCTGTTATGCAGAAGTACAGTTCTGTAGATGAGATGGTACTTAGTGTTCATGTTTACAGCCAGATCTCTTATTCAGTAACTGTCACTGGAAGTGTCAGCGCCATCATTTCTTGTGCTGGTTTTTCATCTAGCAGGCACTGAGCAACATCACTTTCCTTAGTCTTCACCTTTATTAGTAGTTACGATCTTCTCTGGACAATGAAATACCACTTGATGTTTCAGTGACTTTTTCCAGTTTGAAAAGCTTAGTTGAACTGCTTTTGAACTCATCACATCTTTCTTTAAAATAAAATCCAGTTTATTTCCTCTAAATTCTGAGTGGCTAATTTCAAAATGACTGTCATTTCTCTTGTCTAGGAAACAGTAAGGTAATTGCTAGCATGTATAAGCCAAGAGAAAGGTAACTTTCATCAAATTGTCACAATTTTTTTTCTAATTTCACACAGTATTTCTTAGATTCCTCTTTCCCATCAGTTACAGAATTGTTACCAGTTTTGTTTTCAGCATTTTTAAACATAGATATTCCAGGTGTGAGTTGAAAAAGTGAATTATCTTCATTTCAACATGAATAATGTCAAAATCTAAAATAATAATTTTACAGAAAATTTTAAATGAATGAAAGTTTCAAGAAAACAATTTCAGGGGTCTGGGGATATAGCTTGCCTGCCTGGCAAGCGCGAAGTTGTGAGTTTGATTCCCGGAACCAAAAAACAAACAATTTAAATGCCCTACTTTACAAGAAAACAAGGTGTCTTTGTGTTTCCTTACGCACATGAAGAAATCTCTGGGACTTCAAATACCGATTTATTGGACAGTAATGCAATTAACAGAAATTACAGCAGTTATAATTAAGAGCACAAACTACTTTATTATACTGAGAACAAACTGAGTTAATCTCTGTGGACACACATGTGCCTAAAATGTCCTAATACAGATTTTAGGAAATATAAAAACACAGTTGCAGACCTATTGGCCATCAGAGTGCTGAATTCCTAAAAGTCATATAGCCTCTGAAAAGTTCTTTTACATTTACACATGAGAAAATGAGAGAAAAATGGGCAAATGTCCTGTAAATTTTAGGATCAAACTAGTTGCTGACTCCCTGGGGTCTTGAGGCTAAACTGTATTTTGAGAATCATTGGTCTAATACTTTTGGATTATATTGTAGAGACATTAAGTAGTATGTTGTAGAAATTGTGAATTGGCTTGTATTTGTTAAGAATATTATTTTGGTTTGTTTAGCAGACAGTTAATATGGCTGAAGTCAAACTGCAAACTGTTTGCTTTTTCCTGTTTAGTTCTTTTTGTCCTAACCCATGACTTAACATCCAGCTCATATGTGCCCAATGCTGGGCTCAGCCAGTCTGGAGTGGAGTTCATATGCACAGTTTGCAATTCTCCCCCCATAGTATCCATTTTCTGGAATTTTTCCCTCTTTCCAGCTGATAAGGCAACTGCAAATACTGTCTCCTCTGTGTTTTTCTCCAGCAATAAGACTGCAGGTTTTCATCTAATGAGGTTGCTGCTTTCTGATTGGCTTTCATTCTTGTGGGGCTCTGCAAAAGGCTCACATGAAAAGGGGAAAGATGCTGGGCTTGTACCAATAGGCCTCTCTTACCTCCCTGCAGGACTCTGTCTCTTCAGATCCTACCTGTCTGGGTTGATCTCCAAGGTATTTAAACAGTTGCTATCTGTGTCTTAGCCAGGATTTAGAGTTGTTTTAGCAGGAGATAAGCCTGTTACAAGCTGTTCCCTCAGGGCCATATGCCCGAGTCCTGAGGCCCCAAATTGAATGCATTACCTCATAGGGTTCTGACTGGTATGAAGTTAGGTCATTATCTCTCTGAAGAATATCTTAATTAATACTACTTAATATTGCATTAGGCTTTTGGCAGCCATATCTCAACTGGCAAGAATTACACTTGCAGACATCCAAAATATCCCCTACCAACTACCCCACTTGAATTGCCTACCATTAAACCACACTTCCCTCACCCAGCACTAACGCAGTATTTCTTAGTTTTTAAAGCAGAACACAGCACTTTCATTTATCTTTGTTTAATTTGTATCTGAAACCTCTTGACTCACTTGAAGCTTGATTTCTTTTCCTCACTTTCCTTCCAACTTTATGTTAGAAGATCCGATGTTGTTTTATTGCCATTCTGTAATATTTGTGGGAAACATCAGTACTGTTCTTTCTGAATGGTAATTAGTAAAGTTTTTTATTAGCAAAATAGTAATGTTACTTTTAAAAATCAATTATTTGAGGAAATATCTAATATCCAAAGGATGTTAGGAATTTGGGTATGTTTTTAAATGCTTCTTTGACATTCATAATTTATATGTATGAAAGATTATTGAACACATATGCATGGGACAGTTCATAGTATCCTCTGGATTCATGTTTCCTGTAAGAATTGAGACTCAGTAGTTGAAAACTAGTCAGTCCATAGCTCACTGTTTTGACATCTTTTTTTTTAAAATTTTTTTACTTTTGGTACCAGGAATCGAACTCAGGACCTTGCACTTGCCAGGCAGGTACTTGTGCCACTGAACTATATCCCTGGCCCATATTTTGTTAAAATTTTTAAATTTTTTATTTGGAAATAATTTCAGACTTAACAAAAGGTTGAATTTAAAAATAATACAGTGTATATATGTGCTTATACACATTGACTTTTTCCTGAACTGTTTGATAGTGACATTATAGCTCTTTACTCCTACTACCTCATGGCATGTTTCTCTTACATAACCCAAGTACAGTTGTTTTGTATTTTAATTTTGTCACTTCATATTCCAATTCAAAATTTCCACATTTTAATATTATAATTTTATCAGTTATCCTAATAATATTCATTACAGTCATACCTCTCCACTGTAGGAGGAAGTACTGCATGCAGTTACTGCATCACGTTAGCTTTCCATCTCTTGGTTGTGGTAGGGGTGGTCTTGGTTCTTAGTCACCACAGTCTAACTCGAGTCCTCTACAACCTACTCAGTGTGCCTGCCCCAACCCCCAACCCCTGCCTATAGCAGCCAGACTTGGCCTTGAATGGTCTTGAGGAAATTCAGGTGAAAGGTAGATCGATATTGAAATGCTATGTTGAAACTAGGAGAAAGATCTTGAGTGAAATTTGGTGTAGTTCTGTTTGCTGGATGTGGACTGCAGATTTGGCAGTAGGTTTTCTAGAAGCCAGTTCATATTGGGAAAGAAAATCAGTGCTCTGATTTACAATGCCCTAAAGGTAAACAAGCTAATTGCACATGGGAAGTGTCCTTAGGCCTAATGCCAAGATTGGAGAGATCTATGTCCCTTGAGTTCTTATAAAGAGGACACTGTTGATTGACATTCTCAACAATGCCCTTCCAATAAATAGGACAGTGGTTTCATAGGACTGTTTTTATAATGCCCCTCCATGTGGGCCAATTGCCTAAAATTAAGTGCATTTCTATGAGGGGCAGAAATCATTTGGTTTTGTGCCTGTTGTTCATGATTATGCTAGGGTAAATTGCACATTGACAATTTATTTATAGGTCCCTTCTTCAAATGAAACTGTGAGGAAGAAGTGGAGTTGAAGTGGGTAGTGTATGTAGAGCACTACTGGCTCAGCTCCTTGTTTCATTTTTCTAAGAGTGCAGAATAACTAGAGCCTAGAGCACATTATAAAGACTACTTGTCCAGAAAAAAAAATGGTGAATTGTGTAGCCTCAGGTGGTTCTTTACAGATGTATCCACCTGAGCTGAATTTTTTTTTGGTCCTATTTCAAATATATTATTTTAAATTGTCACCAGTTTTTAAAACCCCTTTGTTTAGTAGTTGTCCTTTTTTAGTAGCCATGTCCTTATTCTCAGACATGGGCTTTTCCCTTTACTTCACCAGTAAGCTGACTGTACTTTCTATAAAAGCAAAAGCAATACAAAAGCCCAGTTTATCTACATGTGTCAAAGAAAGACATGATCCTTGTTTAATGCTGGTGTCTCCTTAGGCCTCCAGAGCGCATTTCCTTCCTCCTTTGGGGCGGTACCCATTGTTTTCCTGGGGCCAGGGTTTCCTCCCCTCTTCTGATCATGTCCTAGCCTGGAGATGAAGCCCTTTACCTCTCCTGCAGCCTCTTTTTACCCAGTGCCTGCTGGTCCCACCTCTTTGGCTAAGTTAAGCTTGAAAAAATTTACATTTGCTCTATTTTACTTCCCATTATTTTCATTTAAAAATTTATGTATGTAAAACTAGGTCGAAATAAAATAGTAAGCATCTTTTTACCACTGACTTTAAGAAAGAATATTACATATAATTGAAAACCCTTATGTGTCCTTCTTTGAATTTGTACCCTTCCCTCTTCTTCAAAGCAACCATTTACTTAAACTGAATGATTATTATTCCAGTGTCTCATTTTACTGACTACTGTTTTTCTGTAGATCTCTAAACAGTGTGTACAACTTGAGTGCAGTAGGGGATTGCGAAGTGTGCCCAGTGTTGATCTTTTCGGCCTTTAGAAGAGTAGACCTTATGATCAGCCATAGAAACGGCTACCATTTTTACCATGAAAGAGTTGGGAGGTACGAGTATACTGTATCTGTTTTAAAGCTTTTAGCAATAGTAGCATAGCGTACATGTTCTCTACTCTTATTGTAGTCGATCTCATGTTTGTTAGATTCATCCATGTTAACACAGGTGGGCTTTTTTCCGTTTGTGTTTCACTGTTGTGTAGTATTCCAGTATTTGAGTATATCACAGTTTATTCATATTTCAGTTAATGGTTGTTTATTTAGGTAGCATATACTTTCTTGCTTCCAAATAATATTAAAGATTCTTGTGTATGTCTTTTTGCATATTAATATTTTACTAGAGAAATATGCCTTCCATTAAAATTGCTCAATTATAGGGCAGCTTTAGCTTTATCAGTATTTAACAAATTGTTTTCCAAAATGGTTATACCAGTTTATACTTACCAGCAGTTTCAGAAGTTATCTTCATTTCTATCCAGCTCCAGAGATGAGTAGTAGTTATGTTTGCACAAGATGAATAATCCTTCAGAACTATACACTTGCAAATGCTGAGGGTGATCAGTTTTATCTTACGTATGTCTTACCACAATTACCAAAAAAGGTCTTGCTAGATTGGGCATGAAATTATTAATGCTTTCTGAAAAATTTTCTTTTTAAGAGACTAAACATGAAAAAAAAAAAACATTAAAAAAATACAGAATTTCAAAACAAGGTGATAGGAAATCAACAATGGTTGTTACATTGCATATTGTTACCTTCAAAGTAGTTGTTCAGATTACCAGATATAAGCATGCAATATTGGTCAGAAAAATTAAGAACAAAATTAAGCATTAACTATTCCTTTCAGTAAACCAAGAGAAATTAGTAGTACAGTTATCTTAGCTATCTTGCATACATCTATTTTTTCCCTATCCTTCTTTCTTTTCTCCTTTCCCTCATCCCATTTGTTCTTTCCTTTTGAGCAATTTCTTTTCCTTTCACAGTATCTACTGTACTTTACGGATTTTGTTTACTCTTTCAGTTTCTTACACTAGGGAGACAATGTGCTTTTTTATCAGTTTTTTTCCTAAGTATTAAGAAGGTGGTTTTTTTCATATGCTAAATATTTATGGCTTTTCTCCCCTCAGAATACTTCATGTTTTCATCTTTTGCACTTTTTTCCTATTGAATTGTTTGGGTTTTTTGGTTATCAGTTCTTGGAAGTTCTGTATTCTGCATAAAAGCCTTTCATTGATTATATGTATTGCTTACATTTTCTTTCAGTTTATAGCTGTCTTTCCATTTTTAAAAATCTTTCATTTTTCCAATAGAAACTTTTTAATCTGATAGAACTTTTTTTTTCTTTTTAAGATGTGCTTTTTGTGTCTTAAAAAATCTTCTCTAAGGTAAGGTCTTAAAGATATTTGCCTGTTTTATTTTCTAGAGGCTTTAAAGTTTTACTTTTCACACTTTGGTTTATATTCCTCCTTCCTGGGTATTTTCTGTTTGGTATGTAAGTATTGTGCTTTCCCACATTGCTAATTAGTTTTCTCAGCCTCGTTCCTTGCATATTCCTTTCTCCCCCTGGGTCTGCAGCATCACCATGTGCTGTGTACATAAAGCTCACATAGATGCCTGAGTCCGTTTCTGGCTTTCTCTGCTGTCCTGCTGACTGGTTGTTCCTCACCATACCAGTGTTTACACCCAGAGCTTTGGAATAACATTGTCTGGTTGAGCAAAGCCCCACCTTGATTCTTCTCCAAAATTGTCTTAGTTATTTTTGGTTTTGTTCCCCTCTCTGAAGGTTTAGAAATCATTTGTCAAACTTTTTTTTTTTGGTTTTTCTCTGGTACCGGGAACCGAACTCACGACCTTGCACTTGCCAGGCAGGCGCTTTGCCAGTGAGCTAAATCCCCAGCCCCCCATTTGTCAAACTCTGCAGTGGGATTTTGATTGGAAATATAGATATAACTTATTGTCTAATTTTAGTTTATTCCAGAAACTGTGTAGATACTGAAGCTTCAGAGTGTCCAGGTCTATAGCTTATTATCTTAAGAGGGAGAATTAACCAATCTTCCAAAACCTCAAATAATTTCCCTCTAGTTACAAAATCTTACACATATATAAGAACCCCCAAATTTTTTTGTATAACAGAAAGCACTTAAAACACCTGTTACTTAGTTATTTACACTTACTGAACTCCAGTTGGCATGTTTCTGGACAGAGTGCAGTGCTAACCATATAGTATCAGGTATTTTTTCTATACTGCTCTAAACAAGTACCATAATGTAGATAAACAATGAGAAAATATGTTTAAGATACATGACAAATACCTCTTAGCTGGTAACCAAGGCCATTTAAAAACTGATAATGTAGTGATCGAAGAATTGCCCATGTGAAATTTGGTAATGAGAAGTAGGAGAGGGGCTGCAATGACATTATTCAGCAGGGTCAAGGTGTTTACTGGGGCCATCTAGCAGATGGACTCACTGGCAGGTCCAAAGAAGAGCTGGACAGTTTTCTCCACTTCTGAAATCCTGGAAGTAGATGGCTGTGAAACACTAAAACCTTAGATCAAGCAATGAGATGAAAAGAATCTTACGAGAAGTGTCCTTTATGTTCCCTTTGTTTACAGTCATACAGTGTGAAGGTAAGATACAATCGTGCCTGAAAGGTAGCTGAGATACAGCAACTGAGCATGGTGGACGGTCTTGCTCAGATCTGTAAGAACCTTGGAGATTCACTCACACAAGTTCCTGATGGGGATTGTTTGAATAGTTATTCCCAAGTTTAAAAAAAGTACAAGTTGTAAAAAACGCTCTTTGTGTTTTTTTTTTTTTTTGTAACAAATACTCAGAAAAACTTGAAGTTTTTCTATATATCCAGTGAGAAACATTGGATATATAGATTAACTTGGAGAGAGTTGACTCTTCATAATATTTGGCCTTCTCTCCATGACCATGATGTTATTTCTTTGCTTATGTAGATAGTCTGTAATTTTAGTTACAAAGATATAAGGTATGCTCAAAATATACAGTGAATATTTAACTTAAAAATGTTTTATTACAGGCTGGGCATTGTGGTGCACACCTGTAATCCCAGCACTTAGGAAGCTGAGGCAGGAGAATCATTGTGAGTTTGAGACCAGCTTAGGCTACAAAGTGAGCTCAAGGCCAGCCTGAACTGCATAGTGAGACCCTGTCTCAAAAAGACCAAAAAAAAAAAAAAATTATTATAGTAAAAGACACATTGCCATTAACTGCCTTCGGAATATTCCCCTTTGAACCCACTTCTCCCACTTTGTGAAGCAATTCTGGAAGTCTTCTTTTGTGAGAGTCTTTACAGGGTAAAAGATGGTGAGTGCTGCAACCCAGTGCCATCCAGTGGACAGTCAGGCTTGTAAAAATATTATGGCGCTCTGTGGTTGCTAGAGGCTGTTAAACAGTGCAGCACTCAGTGCGTAGAGTGGGCCAGAGCAGTCAGGTGACTTATGTAAGGGAGCTGTGTTTCCTCAGCAGCTGCCATAGCCTAGTCACTGGTACATAGGGTTCTTCCTGAAATACCCAGTGCTTTCACAATGGATCTTTGTGTTTGGCATAATAGTATTGTGATTCTTCCTCTTTTGGGGCAGGAGAGACAGCCTAAAACATGTAGTGAAAGCTGTGAGCCCTCTTCTCAGAAAGCTTAAGTCATTTCTCAAGGAAACATTCAGACAGATATCCATGAGTACTTGTCAGAACAGTGTGAGAGTGTGTAGTGATCCCTGAGGGATCTCGCTGAAATGTAGATTCTGGGTCCTAGGTCCAGGTTGGGGCTGGGGAGTCTGCGTCTCTTAGTAATCTCCCACAGTCAAGGGCTCTCATAGGGTAGATGAGAAGTGACAGGAGTGAATGTGTGGACTTCTAAACATCTTGTTTGTCTTCAGACACAGTGTTTCAGGTGGCCTCCAGTTAGGTAGCTACTGAATCAGGGAGACCCTTAATCAATCAATAAATGTAGAAATTAACATTTTTGTCCTCAGAAGGGTGGAGATTGTAGTAAGAGTTAAAGATACAAACTGCCTCACAACTTGTGTGTTGTTAAGTGCTGCTGATTGGAAATGGTTGTTTTATTTAGTTAAAAGTTCCACCTATGCTTGTCCTGTTTTTTCTATGTAAAATTCAGAGACACTCTCATGTCTGAAAAACAAGAATGAAAGAGAAGGAAAGGCACAACTTGTTCAAACTTTTTTGTGGCCTGAGCCACTTACGGTGTTTAGATTCTGATGCTTTCAGAGCTGGTGGAGTTATGTAGGGATCTTTTCTCCTAGAGCTAGTTATGCCAGACTACTGTGTTTCTGGGAGATGATTTTTCCATCTTTCTATTGTTCTCAAATTATTAGCAGTCTTATTTTCCCTTCTAATATGGCAGTGGCTTGGGCACTAATTTTATTAGAATTTTAAGTAAATAAACAGGATCAGGGATGTCTAGGATGCTTGACAGTTGTGTGTCAGATTGATTAAGTGACTCTGTGTAAGGTTATTGGCAAAACTTTCAAAAAAGACACTTTAAGACTTCTTGCACTAGTTGGGCAGTGGCACATGCCTGTCATACTATCACTTGGGAGGCTGAGGCAGGAGGAGCACTGTGAGTTCAAGGCCAGCCTAGGCTATATAGCGAGATCCTGTCCTAGGCTACATAGCGAGATCCTCTCTCTCTCTCTCTCTCTCTCTCTCTCTGTCTCTCTCTCTCTCTCTCTCTCTCTCACACACACACACACACACACACACACACACAGAATTCTTGCCCTAGAGACAAACCAAAGAGGTACAGGACTCGTCTCTTACAAAAATCATGAAGATTTGTATTTTTTTACTATCCATCCCACCTTGTGGTAGTGGGGATTGAATTCAGGGTCTTTGCCTTGAGTTATATCCCAAAGCTCTTTTATTTTTAATTTTGAAATGGTCTTGCTAAGTTCTTCAGACTTGAGCTTGGAATCCTCCTGCCTCCACCTCCCAGAATGCTGGGATTATAGGCACCTAGCTAGATTTAATTTTTTAAAAAAAGGCCTACTAATTTTCTTCAGAGATTAGATTATTTCAGAAGAAGTGCTTTCTGAATGTCCATCAAGAAATCAAATAATAACACATTTGGCAAAGGCTGCAAGGGAAAAAGGAGCCCTTCTACATTGTTGGTGAGAAATTCTGTTTGACCCAGCCGTTCCCCTTCTAGATATCTTCCCCAAAGAGCTAAAGACATCACATTACTGTGGTCCATGGCCTATGTTCATAGCAGCATAATTCACAGTAGCTAAATCTTGAAAGTGGCCTGTATGTCTATCAAAAGATGAATGAATAAAGAAAATGTAGTCTTTACACACAGTGGAGTACTACTGTGCCATGTAGAAGGATAAACTTGAGTCATTTGTAGGAAAATGGATGTACCTTGAGACTATAACGTTAAGAGAAATAAATCAGACCTATGCACTTGTCACATTATTTATATGAGAAACACAAAGTATAAATAAATTAAAGAACCAAATAAAAGATAAGTAATAGGAAACTGGGAGATACATCTTTTGCATATGGAAAAGGGATCAAGAAATGGAGGGATGGGGAGAGGAAGGGACTTAGAAAAGATTAAGATGAGTTATGTGTATGTATTTTTACAGGGATTAATAGCAATATTTCTTGTACTGTTACAAAATTAATAATACAAACATTCAGCATATTTTCCCATCACACTTCATATAAAACTTCATACACTTCATACAAAACAGTGTTCCTGTTTTCTGTAGTCTCTCTTAGATGTTACACAGATACAGTTATGTCTTCTGAGAATAATGAAATCTTGTTTCATCTTTTTAATTTTTTTTCCTTCTGTTAGCTGTGGCACCCTAGATACTGTTCAACGGAATTGGTGACAATAAACATCTTTGTGTGTTTTTTCAAGGAAATTCTTGTACCATTTCACCATAGATGTGATGATGCTTGCTGTTTTTGATAATACTTTTTACCATATTACAGAATGATTACCAGTGGCCAAGAGTCCAGACTCTCTAGCTGGGAGGCCTGGATCCTGCCCTTAACAATATCACTTGCTTGTTCTTGGACTTTGGATGACACTTTTAACCTTGCTGTACCCATTTTACCAGCTGTACAGTGATTGTAATAATTGTTGCTATTTTATACAGTAGTCATAGACATTAAGTGAGTTAATAGATTTAAGACAGGATTAAATGAGTCAATATATAAAAGACACGTAAAACTTGGGCTGGCATGTTATAAATGCTGTGTTTACTATTTTTACAGTTACTGTGACAAGTTTTTGTCTGGTAAAAGTTTGTTTTTTGTTTTGAAATTGTGACAAGGCATTGAATTATTTCTTTAACTGATGTTTGACAGTTTTTGGATTTTGCTAGCACATTAGTATTTGTCAAGTCCAAGAGTTTCAGGTTTATGCTATGATGAGAATTTAATTAGTATGGCTTTTAAAAAGTTGGCATATTTGGTGGTAATTCCCTTTTATATGTGTTTCTCAATTGCTTTCTGTGTTGTTGATGATGTTGACCTTATCTCCTAACTACCTAAACATATAAGCATATTGTAATCATTGAAGAATCTGTTATCTGATGCCAGGGCAGTGTGTTCATACACTTAACTTTTAGTAGGTATAAATGGATTACTTTGTCTATATTTTAGTTTTTTACCAACAGACCAGCTGTTCATTTATAATTACCAGACCAGTAAACAGTTTGGGGTAGAATTTATCAAGACATTAAATTTTGTTTCTGAGTTCTCTTTTGAAAACTCACAAGTGTTGAAAAGTCTGTGAGAAAAATTTTTCTAAAGTTATTTGTATACAGCTGGGACTGGATTTATGGGCTGCCCTCTAACTTGCTAAAAAGCTGAAGATTGACAACCGCTTTCATACTGCATTATCTAGCTTGGCTTTTAACTCTGAGAGAACTGTGTTCACAAATTGATGCTCTGTTCCTTTGGGGTTGGTATAGAAGCATTAAATTGTACTAAAATATTCATATGTGAGTGCATTTAGCTGAAAGCAATTGATGTTCTGTTCCCAAGAGGACAGAGAGAAATGCTGTATGGACCCACAGTCCAGAAAACACCCTAAGCATGCTTCTTAAAGGTAATTACATGGCCTGGATGATCAAAGCCCTTACAAGGAGGGCTACAAGAACAAAGGAGACGTGGTAGAGTTTGTCAGCTATGGTTTGGATGTGTAAGTTTTGTAGTTGTGCATTTAATTACCAAAAATTAGAAGTTCTAATTATCTTTTGGTTTGTTTTCTAAGCTAATTTTTATTAGACTTATTTCATTAAACATTTATTCCAGAGAACTAGCTTCAGTAAAGTTATTTCTTACCATTTTTATATAAAATTAGAATTTAAGTTTCAGAGACTCTATTGAATTCTTTTTTATATATATACCATAACTGCTTAAAAGCATGCTACAGATATGAAAAATTGACATATCTGGTAGGTAGTTAGTCTTAACAGCTGGCATGAAAATCAATAAGGGTAGACAGCAAATCTTTGTTGTAGCTATCTTGGTATGGTAACTCGAAAGGAATTAAACTACTCTGAATTTCTGTTCTGAGAAACCAACATTGTGTAGTTTCTGTTCTCCCATATAAAAATTATTTTCTCATTCATAGTTTCAGGTATGATAAACATGCATAAGACAGTGTACTAGGTGGAAATGTTTATTCAATAGATAATTGGTTATTTACCATATGTAATTCAATACTTTCATTTACTTCAGGGCCAAAGGCAGACATACTAAGATGTACAAAAAGAACTTATTAATCACTTAGTTTAACTGTATATTAGTATGAAACACATTCATCTTAAAGGAAGTTTGGGGAATGATTTTGGGGGCTGGGAGGAATGTACCGCATTTCCTCAGAGTGAGATTGCTTTAGAGCACCTCTAGTTAGGCTGGAGGCATAGTAAATTTATTATTTATTTAAACGCACTACCTTTTCCACAGTATTAGCTCCCCTCCCATTCTTCACAACTTTAGAAGGTATTTAAAGGAGACTGTGTAAATTGGGCTGAACTTCACAACTCAGGCTGCTTCAAAAAACTTATATTTTAGAACAATTTTAGATTTACAGAAAAATTGTGAAAATGATGCATAGAATTTCCACAAATACTATACTTAGTTTCTTCTGTTTGTACTATTGTACGTTAACTACTTTTTATAGTTACCAAAAACACAGGTTTGTAGAGTTCAGTTTTTTAAATGGAAAATTGTGTGGTTTCTGTCAAGGTGATAACTTTCTGATGACTTTATTGTGGGACACTGTAACATAAAATGTGCTGTTTTAACCACTTTACAGTGTTGTACAACTATTACCACTGTGTCCACAATTTTTCATCACCCAAAATAGAAACTTCGTGTCGGTTAGATAACTCATTACCTCAGCCCATGTTAATTGCTAATCTATTTTCTGTCTCTGTGAATTTGCTCATTGTAGAGATATCATATGAATGGAATCATACAATATTTGTCCTTTTGTGATTGGCTTATTTTATTTAGCTTATTTTTTTACTTTATCCATGTTATACAAGTACTAGAACTTTGTTTCTTTTTATGGCTGAATAATATTTCAGCAATTCTTAAACATTCTGTTTATCCATTCATCTGCTTTTTTTTTTGGTTTTTTTGAGAGAGGATTTCATTTTGCAGTTCAGGCTGGCCTCGAACTCACAGTGATCCTCCTGCCTCAGTCTCCCAACTGCTGGGATTACAGGCGTGTGCCACCAAGCCTGGCTTTCATTCATCTGTTGATGAATACTTCGGTTTTATTTTCCTCTCTTGGCCATCATGAATTATGCTGCTGTGAATATTCTTATACCCATGTTTGTCTGAGCCTCTGTTGTCAGTTTTCTAGGGTGTATAGCCAGGAGTGGGAATTGCTGTGTCATTAGTCATTCTGTGCAGACCTTTTTGAGGAAGCATCAAGTTTGTTGCTTTATAACTCTTACAAAGTTCTTGCCATAGAAGTGATCTTGTTCATGTTAGATTAAATGTGAAGAAAGACTATGTAAGCAGTGGCACAGTTATTAGTAATTCTGGGAAAGAGGCAGCTTGGTAAGTGGAAAGAAAAATACTTACAAGTCAGAATACTTGAGTCTAGGGCCAGTTCTGTTTCCTATGGCCTAAAGTTTTTCATTGATAAAATGGATTACATACAGAGCAGCAAAAGTTCCATACAGTCCAAAATTCTTAAGCATGTATAATTTAGCATATTTTGACTTGGATCAGTTAAGAAACTCACTGATAAAAGTTTTGATAGTCAAAACAAACTTTGTATTTGACTTGCTAAAATGCAGAGCTTTGTAATAGACTTGATTATGTATCCAAGTATTTTGATGTTATATATCTACTTATTTCAGTGTCCATGAACTGTCTAAGTTTGGCCCAGCATATTCAATGCTGTATTTGACTTTCCATCATTTCAGGTGTACATGAAGTGTATTTCTTCATAATGGAAAAATCTATGAGTTAGTGTACAAGCTAATTAGGTAAATGGAAAGCATTTAATTAAAAAGTATAATTAAATATTAAATTTTTATTTATTTATTTTTATAGTACTAAAGACTGAGCCCAGGGCCTTTGTACTGAGCCTTGTTCATTTTTTTAAAATTTTGTGACAGAGTCTTGCTAAGTTACCCAGGCTAGGCTTGAACTTAGAATCTTCCTGCCTCAGCCTCTCAGAATGGTGAGATCAGCCTCCCAGAATGCTGGGATTACAGGTATGTGCCACTACCCTGGGCTTAAAATTATACTTTAATGTGAACATATTCTCTTGAGAAAACTTTTAAAGCCTGTGTAATTGAAATCTCCAATTAGAAAATAGTACTAAAAGGTCAGGGGTTGAAAGCATACTAACAGTACTAAAAAGTCACTTTTTCTGGTTTACATTTAAACTTTTGAATTGTGTATCACAGCATAGTTAATATTTATGGTTTTAGAAAAGTTAAGTTTGTATTTGAACAACTGGGTTGCTGAAATCTTAGACATAGTATGAGGTACATAGTGGACCACATAATAGTGGTATAAATCCCCATCTGATTTGACTGTATTATAACTAGGCTACTTGTGAAAAAGACATTGATTGATCCCCTGTATCTCTAAGGAGAAAAGTACCTCTGGGGAGAAAGGTGGGCTGCTAAAAAGAATAGGGAGGGATATTTGTCTGCAGCTAATCTTAGGGTTTCAGAGCATCTTTGAGCATAAAGCCTCTGCTAGCTACATGTTATCTCTGACAAGTAAGTACCACATCCAACTCCTGAGCTGTGGTATCCACTCATGTGAAAAGCCTTCAGAGGCTCAGTGATGACTGTGGCCTTTTCTCCCAAGTAAATCTTCTGACTTTGCTTCTAGATGCTTTCCTTTAACAGTTCTTTTGGAACCAGATACTGACTTCACTGAAAGCCAGGTTAGAATCTTTAACCAGAAAATGTTAGCTAGTTTTCAACACAGGTTTCATAAATTCAAACAAACAAGCATCGTGAACAACAGAAACGGTGATTTCTGAATCCTCCCTGTGCGTGTCTCCTCCGTGACTCTGCACACCAAGTGTCTGACGCAGGGTGGAGGAGGCAGGGTGTTATGACCAACACAGAAGCCTCTAGTGGAAGAGTACTATAAAGCTAAAGTGCATGGTTATCACCAGGGTGTATGATAAGAAGCGCAGAGATAATGTACCAGCATGAAGTATTTCTAGCAGCATAGGGTAAATGCCAGTGTTAGTTAAAATTGACATTACTTTTTAAATACAGAAACGTTAGCTCTTCATCTGAGCACATCTTATTTTAGGGTTTTTTCCTCTGAAATAAATATATTTGCTGGGATTTTAGTAGCCTGGCGCTTTGGTTACAACACACTACCAATTCTGTAACCAAACTGAGTTGTCTGGGGTATAGTAGAAGAGTACTAAGTTAAAAGCACAGCCTAAGAAGTCAGCCTTCTCCAAGGTAGAGAATGGTGGTTTCCAGAAGCCGTGGAAATGGGGTGATGCTGGTCAAAGGGTACACAGTTTCATTTGTGCAAGATGCAAAAGTCAGGGGGATCTAATGTATGTAATGCTGACTGTAGTTGGTCATACTGAATTGATTGCTCAAAATTTGCTAAGAGAGCACTCCTTGTGCAGTAAGACAGTATCTGTCTTTAGTGTCCTTAGCACCCCGACCCAAAATGACTGTGAGGTGTGTCGGTCAGCGAGCTGGATTGTGGAAGTCAATTCACAGTGTGCACATGTATTAATTGTCACACTGTACACCTTTCATATATGTACCTTTATTTTTCCAGTATGCCTCAATAAAACTGGGGCATGAAAGTCTGCCTTTCTCTAGGTATGTATGATCTTAGACAGCTCAGCAAGCCTGCCTGAGCCTGTGCTTTCTGTTCTGTGAAATGGGAATAATTTCCACGCTGTAGAGTTGTCCTGGTTATGTCAGATCATGCATTGAAAGGGCACTGTCGTTGCTGGCACAGTTACACATTCATGGACAGCACGTGGGATTGTGGCGAAAGTAGCTGTCTTGACTCCTGCTGAAACAGGAGCCAGGCTCAGTACAAGGGAGAATTGGACATACTCTCTGCTTTAAACCAAGAATGTGAGTTAAAATCTTCCATTCAGTAAAATGCAGTTTAGCCAGACTCCTGCTTGTGTTTCATAACACGGGCAGAGTGCTGTTTGAGAAAAGAGCCACAGATAGTTGTGCTCTGCGTTTTGGGGCCTCTTCCAAAAAGAAGAGTCTTAAACACATCTTGGCAAACAGAGGAAATAGTTTGGCCTTTTAAATGAGCAGCAGGATGAAATACAGCAATATTAATGCACAGGAGGCTCGCAGTAATTAGAAAATATAGTTCAGTTAATCTTCACAAAGAGGCATTCATTATTTGCAACGATAAATTCATTTAACTCCTAACCTGGCATTTGTCCTGTGTGTGTGCATTATGTCTTAGCTGATAGCTGCTTAAGGTTGTGCCTCCAGCCTGTTGAGGAAGAAGACTGAGAAAGTATTTGCTGTTCTGTAGACCCTTGTGCTGTCTGAGGCAGCTTGAGCTGTCCTTTCAGAGCATGTAACATTGGATCTCTGAACTCTAATAAAAACTACTTATGGGATGTGGTTTTAAATTTTTTCTTTAAAGAAATATGTTTCTTCATGTTCCTTTTCTAATCCTAACTTTATCTAGAATGGGATACTTGGTAGAAAAAATTTTTTTAAACCTAATTTTTTTTTTTTTTTTTGAGAAGAAGCAATATTGGCTTCATTTTTCTGCTCTGTATGCTCCAGATCTAACACTGCACTCATAACCACATCTCATATAAACAAAAAAGTAAATGTTTAAATCTCTCCACTCTACATTGTTTAAAATAAAGCAGATCTGAAGTTACTGTGGGCAGAATACTGTTCTAACTCCAGAAAACAGTGAATTTCAACTGTGCATGTATTTTTTTTTTTTTTTAATGTGGCCAACTTGATATATCTCGGCACCTGCATCTGGGATATGTACCCTTGCCTGAAAATTACATAAGAGGTTTGTAAAGAAATTCATCTTGACTGCGTAGGCCAGCACCGTCTAGGAGCTTAGGCAGAAACTCTCTACCTTAGCTCACTGATTTTCTTTGGTTTCCTTTATATATTTAAGGTTATAGATACCTAAGTATTGTATCACTTTAGGTACATCTAGCATTGTAAGATTGTGCCTTTTTTGGTGTTTTAGTCCAGGTATTTTTAAATTTCCTTTTTAATTTTTTGACTCAGATACATTTCATTGATGGCTGTTACGGCTTGTTTCTAGACATCCCCCCAAAACCTCATGTGGTCATGGGGCTTTTTCAGAGGTGGCTGGATCTAGAGTGTGTAATACTAGCATTGATTCATGGTGCAGTGCTAGGATTAAGGGTGGGTAGCTTGGATAAAATACATGGGACAGAACATGGCTTGCTTGCTTGCTTTTGCCACTTTCTACCGTGAGTTGTTTCTCCTCTGTGGTGCTCCTCTGCTGTGCCACCCTGCGTTGAAGCTGGCTAACTATGGACTGAAACCTCTACAAACTGTGAACCAAATAAACCTTTCCTCCTTAACCTTGGGTGTTGAGGATTTTGGCTCAGCAATGACAAAAAAGTAACTAAGACAGTGGTGAACCTTATAGAACTTCCAATGGTATCAAACAGCCCGCAGCAACTCACATGCTATAGGTTTGACACTACTACATTAGGTACTTACTTTGAGAATTTTGGGTTTTTGAGGGTAGATTTTTCTAGGTTCTTTTATAGGTGTAAAGAAAAAATACATAACTGCCTAAAAAACAAACTTTGGTGTTGAGAGTTGTTTCTCAGGGTGTAGACTTAAGTATTAAGCAGGCGTGCTTACCCGCCCCTCACTCCCACCCTACCTCCCTATGTCATGCTTTCCATCAGCTCTACGCTGTCTTCTCTAACTGTGTTCCTGTTAGATCCCTCGGCCTCTGATGCTTGTCCGCAGCTCCATCACGGTGCTGACATTCCTCTTGGACTCACTTAGTGAGTGTATACTGAGCTGGATGGAGATGGGCTTCTCTGGAGCCAGCACCTACTTTCTGTGTCTAGGTCCTGGTTGGGCCATTCTGTGATCAGTTAGGGTGAGTGCATCCCAGGGCATAACCATGGGGCCACGCCTGGCTTTGGCACTTGAAGTATGGGTAATCTAAATGGAGTTTAAATTCTTAAAATTAGTTTGCCTGTTTTATTTTACCTTGACATGACTACTAAAAATTTAAAATGGAACACATGCTTTACAAGTGCCTTCTGTTGGCTTCCCGGTGTTGACTGAAATGATACCTGTGGTGGGGGCAGCTCCCTGGAGCTCTGCGCTGCACCCCTCCCCCTTAGAAGCAGGCTCGTGATGACTGGCTAGAGTTCTGGAAAGATGTGAGGGCTCCCTTCCAGTCACCCTGACATTGCCCAGGCATGTGCTTTTGTCATCAAGTCAGAGTAGGAGGGAGGACAGGGGCAGGAGCAGGGGGCTCCTGCTGCTAGACAGGATGGAGACCTCGCCTAACCTTCTTCTTACTCCCCCGGCCTGTCAGGGAGCTGCAGGATGGGGCCAGACCTCGTCGCTTTCCTCACTATTGTTCTGTAGTGTGACCTTGGTTGGCCCATGCTGTTAAACTGTACGCTTCTTCAGGACAGGGAGCAGAGATTTAGTCACCTCCCACTGCCTGTAGGGTACAGCAACAATACCAGCCACAGTAGATGTTGGTGAGTTCAGCTCACCAGCACCACTGAACCGTTCCTGTTATGGCATGGTTAGAAAATTACAGGGGCGTCTGGCTTCCCAGCCCTTCTGATCCTTACAACTCTTGTACGAATCATGATGTATCTCCTACTTAAGACAAGTTCCTATACCGCCATCTGTTGGAAATAGTTGTAATAGAACTGCAGGTCAGTAGTGACTAAGACTGTTGCCTCCCTCCATAATTGTCAGTGTGCAACCTACTCAGCTGTACATGGTAGTCCCGAGGCAGAAACAGTGGGATGAGGAAATCAATATTTGAACCAGTGTTACCCATGAGAGAACAGATGCCGAGGGCTGAAGCCTCAACAGTAGCCCTGTAAGGTTGGAACTACTGTTATCACAGTTTTTCAGATGAGCCAGCAAGGGCAAGGAGAAGTTAAATAATTGGGTATCAGCTGGCAGAGCTGGAATCTGAACCTAAGAGGGAGGTTTTACAGCCTGGGTTCTTAACCATAACGGTGCGCTCCTCTGGCAGCCCCGCCAGGCCCTGTCAGCTGTGGCGGTGTCCGTCCTAGTCCAGGGTGGGACCGCAGAATTCTTGCACAAGCCCATGGCCATTCTGTCTCTTAGGTTTTGGCAGAGGGAAGGGATTCGCGCTCTTTTCCAGTGCTTGTTCGTGTGGGTGAGTGCCGTGCTGCTGGCCCTTCCCTCCTGGGGCTGCGCCAGCGGCCCCCACTCTGGCACCTGGACCCGTTCCGGTTCCTGTTCCGCCCCGCTGGATTCCAGCCTTTGCCAAAGCCGGAGGACCAGCTCCAGGACTGCCTCTCCTTTCTGCGCGTGTTCCTTCTTTAATCCCACTCTTTTTGAGTCCTTAATTGCTGTCCTACCCTCCAGCATCTTCTCTCAGCTCCTCTGGCAGTGATTTTACTGATTTGGAAAGAAAGTGCCTCCGGCAGGGGTTGCCTTGCTGTGTTTTGAAGCTGGTACCTCAGTGCTCCATAAATTAACATCTGCAGAGAGTTCTGTATGTACTAATTATTATTATTATTACTATTGAGATACAAAAATGCTTTCTAAATGTAGGCAGCATCCTGGGATATTAGTCTGTTTGCCAGTCGGTGCTTTTAAAAGGAAGAAGAAAGTCTCTCTTCCTGCCTGAGAGAAGCATCAGGCCTCATCTGGGCAGCCCCAATCCATGGGCTCCTCCTGGTTCTTGTTTTGCTGCTTTATTTTTATTTAGAGACCCATGTTTATGAGGCAGTAAAATAGAGTCCTCTTGGGTCACGTGGACCCATCAGGCTACTTACACAGTTGGAAAGGTAGTAATGGCCTGGAGCACCTGCCCTTGGTTGGCTCTGACCCAGAATCTGTCATTTCTTTGATGCAGTGATAGTTTTGGGGAGAGTAGCAAGTTTAAAGTACACTTATTTATGTGGTGTTTGTATTTACTGTCAGAGTGAGTCTATACTTTTATTAGCATTTCATGATGCAAATGGAGCTTTTAAGACCTGTGAATTTTCATGTGCACTCGTCAGGAAGCCTCACTTAGAGACTACTGATCTTTTCCAGTGCTTGCTTACTAACCACCTAGAGTGGTTAGTGGTATGGTTTCTGTGTATCTAAGTAACTTGCTTTAACAGTCTCTGTATTCAAATGTGTTGGCCTGCTTTTCCTGAGGGTGAGCTTCAGTTAGTACATATACAGTACTACCTTGGTTCATGAATACTTTCATTTGCAGAAAATCTGAGTAGAAGCAGTTGGCAAAATTTTGCTTCTGTTTGAGAACTGTGCATTGGTTGATGAACAGAAACTCAGCCAGTTTCCCCAGAATCCTGGAGTGAATGAAGTTCGTGAACAGAGGTACCACTGTACATGTGTTTTGATTTAGTGACTGTTTACAGATGAAACACTAGTCAGAATAAATTGAAGTGACCTTACTGTTGTCAACTGAAGTTATCTGTAACTTTAAATAGAAAATAGTGGTGCATAGGCAAAGAAAAGAAGCTTGTTTGTCACTCATGAATGTCCACATGTGAGAAGATAGTCTGAGGTCAGGGCCTCACGGTCTGTCCAGGCGCGAGTGGTCCTCATGGATGCAATGGATGCGTTTGAGGTCATGCATTAGCTTTGTATCTTCACCTCTACATCATGTTTCTATAGAGACCTTCCCACCCTCAGACCTGGTCTCTAAACCAAAGTGCTCTGTCTTAGTTACTTTTCTCTTGTTGCTGAGACAAAATACCCAGTGCCCAAAATTAAGGAAGGGAAGGTTTATTTAGCTCACAGTTTGTGGAGGTTTTAGTCCATACTCAGCTGGCTCCAAGGCAGAGTGGCACATGGCAGAGGGCAATAATTCATGGCAGCAGAAGACAGCAAAAGTGACAAGAGCAAAAGGTGGCAGGGGAGGGAAGTAAGCCTCTTTTCCTCCCTTATATTGTATGCAGACTGTCTGCACACACGCACACCATCTCAGTGCCCTCCTCTTGCAGAGGCTCAGGATGAATACCAAAAAACATCCTTGAGCAAGAAGGGAATGTCCTTTTCACGCCAGGATGTAGAACTGCTGAGTCACTTAGCCAAGGCTCTAGACTCAAGTTGACACAATGTGTCAACCATTAGCTATCTTGAGGCTGTTGGGGATAACTGTAGAATAAGCAGAATCAGAAAACAGCTCATTTTTATGATTAACTGACTTTGGAGACCAGACTATTTCCTTTTTCCTGTAAAAGAGGTGTCCTGCTTTGGAAGCAGTTGGATGCTTTATGCTCTCAGAGAGAAAGCCAGGGATGTCCCACCAGTTTGCTGGGCAGAGTGGCTGGGTTCAGGCTCCCAAGGATCCTGTCTTTACATCCTTAGCTCTGGCTACTTTTCAGGGCATCCCAAGGAGCTTTTGAAAAAATACCCAATGCTGGTGCTGTTCTTCCTCTGCTGACAGTTCGGGAAACTGAGGCCACATGAGGGAAACTGACTTGTATATGGCCGCATACACTTAGGTGCTGTGGAAACTCCTAGCATGAGGAGGCCGTGACATTATCCCAGGATCCTGGTTGAAGTGCTCACTACTTTGGGGTGAGCTGTTGTTAAATTAGACCCCAAGCAGTACTGAGATAGGTAGGACCCTGCCCCTGCCATTGGCTTTGAAGAATCTGCCGTCTAAGGAAGGCAGTGTGACCCAGCCATTTCTCATGTGAAGAAGCCTTTGCTATCAGTTGTCACAGAAGCACAGCACCCATCTGCTGCACGCCAGATGCACCTCCTGCCCAAGCCAGGACACGTCGGTTGGGTCATGTGTGGGAAAGGTTTGCAGGTGAGGCTCTAATTACACCTGCTCAACAGAATGCAGCAGGGAAGCTCTTTTAATTACGTACTTGTTAAGTCAGTTTTCCATGATGGTAGTGTGTTTTAATTTTCAAACATAGGTACTCTGAAATTTTTAGATTAGGAGACAGGACAGTAGTCAATCATCATTCCCTTCTAATTAGCAGGGGCAGGAAAAGGTACAGATGTCACCAGCAGCATTCACCAGAAACTGTAGTAGGGGCCTTTTGTTAGGTGCTGGGCATTCTCAGCCCCTGCTTTTGAGAAGAATGTGTGTGAGTGTGTGTGTGTGTGTGTGTGTGTGTGTGTGTGTGTATGTGTGTGAGAGAAACCTCTTGATACTGATTTGCTGACTTGTATTTCTAGGCTTTCTAAATACAAAGTTTAATAAATGTATCCTGTTTACCATTTTCACAGATACCCTTTTGTGAGAAGGCAAACAACACAGTCAAAATCTATTTTAGTGTGTTCAAGTATATGTGTTATGTCTGAATATAACGTGTGTGTATTGTGAACAGGTAGAGTTGTGACGTGATATCCAAGCACATGCCACAGGTGAAGAGTGCTGTGGCACAGATCATTGTGACACTAATTATGAGACTGAAACCATTGCCGTAAAATGCTTAGCTCAGGTTTGGTACATAGTAAATGCTCAGTAACCCTCATTATCTACCTGCCAATTCTTATACCACCATTACTGTAGGAATTCATTGAAGAATGAGATCTGGCTTCAGACGATTAGGAAAGAAGGAAAGCATAATTTAAGCAATGTGTATCGTACCTGTCTTACTCAGCATATCCTCTGCCTAGGATTTAAACTGCTAAGGGCAAACACTTAGGAAAGTATTATATAGTATAAATATATATTAATGTGGTCTCTTGTTTCAGGAACTTTATATTGCTGTTGGGATCTCTGGAGCCATCCAGCATTTAGCTGGGATGAAGGATAGCAAGGTAATTGTGCATAGCGTCACGATGCTAAGAGGGAAGGTTTTCACACGTTTAAATCTAGGCTTTGCTGTATGATTCCCTGTAGTTATAGTCTATGTAGTTGCACCTTTCACATTCACATAGATCTGGAACTAAAAGGAACCGAAGCCGCTGCTCGTTCCTGCAGATGTCAGTGGGAGGCCGTGCTGTTTAGGGGGATGCCTGACCTCAAGGCCCAGCCCTCAGCTCACGGCGTGAGTCATCCTTCCTGCCCGTCAGTTTGCCTGCCAAACGCAAGTGTTGGGTGATGGTCCAACACTTCAGTTCAGTGCTCCTTCAGCTCTGATTACCCAAGGGTCGAAAGTGTGAGGCTTAAACAGCTTGATGAAGTGCTGACCATCTGACTGTCTGATGAAGCTCTGGTCCTCAATTCTGTCTTCACTGTGGGCCCTCATAGCCCTCCCCTCAACCTTTTCTGGGTTGTTACCAAAGTATGACTGACACATCTGTGTTAGCACACCACGCCATCTTAATACCTGAGTGATTGTCATAAGTGCACCATGTGGACAAAGTACTTGATTTTAACTCAGCCTGTGGACTACGTCTATAGTCTTGTGTAATGACTCCATGGAACATATAATTCAGAATGTGACACAGTAACTCATGCATAACAATGTACAGTTTGAATTATGAACTTATCTTTCATGAAGTCAGAGATGCCTCTGACACTCCTGCATTTATCTATTCAGATGGAAGCATGATATAAAACATAATAAAACTTTTAACAGGCTTAACTTCTTGAAGAAATGCATGCACCACCTCTTTGTAACTTCTAAATGAACTGGTGCAAAACTAGTCAGATTTCACAGTTGAACGGCAGGCTCCTTTACTGAGCTCTGAAAACAGCATTGCCAATGGGGAAAATGTGGTTTATGCATTAAAAAAAAAAAAAACCTTCCAACACCAGCAGCCTTAAAATACATTTTCAGCTAGACCAGCTCAGACACATCTAGAATTCTGCTTCCTTTAAGTACAAGATTCTACATGTCGGGAAGGTCCTGGTGAAAATTCTTTACCCAGGCCAACAGGACTACCCTGTGAGAGAGACAGACTTGATAGTATGTAGGGGATCGCTGAGGTCAGGAGTCCAGTGTTGGTGGACAATCCATGAAAATAAACTTCAACCAGGACTTTTGTCTCTCTAGTCAACAAACTTTTATTAAGTACAGTCCTTACTTAAGGACTGCCAGGGTTGGTAGCCCCTATTGTCTCTTGTGGGAGACAATTTCCACTTATAATTTTGGTTGAGTTCTAAAATGGGATATTAGAATGGCTTGAATGTGGCAGTGGCATTGCCTAGAAGCTGCAGTTTTAATTAGCGTCGTGATAGCATTGAAGAATGCAAGGTTTGATTGTTTATCAAATGAATGAGTATAATGAAGGCACTGTTTGAACTATGTACATAATGATATGGGTGATAACAATCTGCATTTCAAAGCTCTGTTAGGAAGAGTTTGAATTCACAAGGAGCTTTTGAGAGCTCTGGAGTACAAGCAGGACTCCATCATGGTTATTTACAGTTGGTAATTCAGGAGTATAATTTTAGTAATCCACAAAACTATTACACATTTTTTCCCTAAATACTACTGTGATTCCTTGTCCATAGTTATGTGCTGTCTTTTAAAATTAACTTTTATGTCGTGGGATAAAGCTTTCAGATGAGTAAACTGTCAGGTGTTTGACTAGGTCGCCTAGAGAAACTCATTAACCATCATGGATTCAGTGCAGCTCTGCGTGTAGCTGTGAAAGCAGGCTGCACATTCCCGGAAGAGAAGCACCTCAGTGACAACACCCGTAGCTTAGGGTGTTTGTCCTTAGGATGTTGAACGTGAACCTCATCTTGGAGACTCTTCCTATTCTGGAGTGGTTGTTCCTGGACCCATACTGTGTTCCAGACTCAGATGTTCTGGCATAAATCTCTCATAGGTCGTATAGCCTGTACTTTAGGTCAGACTACATCAAAGTACCTTATATTCTAACACCAGAGGTTTTCTCAAGGTATATCAACAGGTGGAAACTTTACTTCTGGAGATTCTAATGATCATAATTCACTGTCAAAAATAATACTACATTTGAATCAAAACAATTCTAATTTAATGGTGCTAGAAGCACCTATGGGGAATGCCAAACTGTGTTTCTTACTCTGTTAATAAGGTGGCATAACCTTTGACAGGTAAGACTACTGTTCTAAGAGGTAAGAGAAAGGTTTGCTAGTTTTTTAAGGAGATATAGTAATTTGCTTGTTTTGTTGCATATATTTGCTGCGTACACCAGGACTAAAGAAAAACAGAATAATTCTCCTTTAACAACGGGCTGACAAGACAGCATTTATATTCCTAGAACGTACCCAGGGCAGTAGCTTTACAATAATTAGTGGGGTAGAGCAGGTGGAAGACAGAATGGTTTAAAAGGCTATGATTTGTTACTTTTTAATCTAAAATCTAACATTTTTTCATGAGTCAAGAGATAACTTTTAAAAAATTTTACTTTTAACTTCTTATACTGAGATGGACTAGTGGTGAGTGATAGATAGTTTTACTATGTCCCAAACTAGAAACTTCCAATAAATTCATCATATTGGCATGGAAGCATCCAATTAATCTTATTTGTTAGACATGTTAATAAGAGAGGTTAAAATTGAGCCGTCACTCTGTGTAGTGTTTTCTTGATAAAAGCCATACTCTTTTTATTTCACAGACGATTGTGGCTATTAACAAAGACCCAGAAGCCCCAATTTTCCAGGTGGCAGATTATGGAATAGTTGCAGATTTATTTAAGGTAAGCCAGCCTTGAGAGACTTGCTGTTACCTAGATTGTCATCCAAAGACCTCTTGGAGCTATTATGTGTCCCTGTGTGTACTGTTAACATACCACACAGCTTTGTCTGACTGACTTAGGTTGCCCTACTGTGTGGTGTTAACATATAGCAATATAAACTTCCTTTGGAAAGGAGTCCAGATTGTCTAAACTATCAGCCTGGCTCTGGCATCTCATGTGACGTGAGTACTATAAGCTGGACTCCTCCTTGGCAGAGCCTTGAGGAAGTACTGTGAAGCCTCCTCACTCAGGCTCAGGCTGTCGAGCTCTTCAGGGAAGAATGGAGCTTGGGGCCAGAGTATTGGGTTCAGCAAAAATACTCTGCTGTGCTTGGACACTGAAGGCCTGCACTGGGGGACAAGTTAGGGCAGTGGTGGCGAACTTATGGTACATGTGCCACAGCGGGCACACAGAGCCCTCTTTGTTGGCACTTGAGCCAAATTGCCTCAGCAACTGAGCATTAGATATTCAGGTTTAATTACAGTGCTGGCACTTTGCAATAAATCAGTAGGTTTTAGGTGCAGTTTGGGCACTCGCTTTCTGAAACGTTCACCATCACTGGGTTAGGAAAGCACTTAGTTCGCAATCTTCTACCCTGCCCCCACCTTCACACTTGTCACCCATGAAGAAAATCACCTGAGTCCTCTTGACTCATTAGCTGTAAGTGACAAACACCTCAGAAGCTCCTCGCCCATCATGGCCTGGTGTGTGCCTGGACGTGCCTGCAGAGATGGCTCATGTGGGAATTGACTGCGAGTTGCCTCTGCCCTAGAGAAGTGGATTTGCTGAGTGAGGACCTCTGACAGAACCACGTTGAGTGGTGGCCTCCAGCATGGCCTTGAAGGATTCAGGGAGGGCCCTTCAGCTCCTCAGTGATTCCAGTAAGGCTCAGGTGTCCTGGATCTCGTCTTGGGAAAAGTATGGCCCTTTTCCAGTGACCGGCCCTGTGAAATGTGGGTTCCGTTAGGTCTGCTACACCTGTTGCCTGGTGTGTAAGAGCAAGCAGTATTAGCAGTCATTGGTCCACTAGGTGACCCCAGTGGGAAAGGGAGCTGGTATGGAAAAGAGATTCTCTATATCGCAGCACAACAATAACTTTGTTCAAAAAGCAAGAATTTATTTCTTCTTGTAGGTATAAATAGAGGGGTATTCTTATTTAAAAGTAAAATTAGGCTAGGTATGGTGACACCTATGATCCCAGGACCCTGAGAGGCTGAGGATCACAAGTTCAAGCTCAATCTGGGCAACTTAGTGGAATTCTGTCTCAAAATTTTAAAATGGGTTGAAAAGGAGTGAGGCTGTAACTCAGTGTGAAGGCCCTGGTTTCAACCCCCAGTACTGAAAAAAAAGGTGAAATTAAACATCACCCCCCCCCACTGTATTCTGTCTTGATATATTTGCAGATAGGCATCTACTATAGTTACCTTTTGGATATTCTAATAAAACTTACATTGTGCTCACTTCAGTAGCACATATTCTAATAAACTTAGGTAATTTTGTTTGTTTTGAAGTATGTATTTCTCTCTGCCTGTATACTCTGTTTTACAACTCACATGAGAGGCTTACAAGATAAATCAATGAAAGTTAAACGTTAGAAATTTTCAGTGTCCTCTGGTGGATGGTGTCTGCCTTTGCGGGAGCATCTTTGTAGCAGCCAGTGATGGTCTGATGCCTCGCATGCTGCCTCCTGCACTGAAGGCAGCGTGCCTGTGTGTGTACTCCGTTACCTCCGCAAGAGAATCCCAGGATTGCAGCAAAGTAGAAAGGGACTTAAAAAAATCCAGACAGCTGATTCCCATCCCGAGGTTCTCGAACTAGTTGTGTTTTAAGAAGCCTACATTTGACTACAGAGAGACTGCTTGGACTGCGGCCTCCTCATTTTTAAATATTTATGCCTAGAATCCTTTTCCTACATTGATCTTCTGAATTTTCCTAACGCATACTGGTCTTTATTTCTCAAAACTCCCGAGTTTGGAGCATTTAATGCTCTTCTCATCTTCCTACGTTCCATAGTAGAAGATGAGCATATTTTTGGTTGGGTGGCTCATAGGCCTGTGTCTCTTCTTCCAGACTAGGAGCAGGCTTCTCTGTAGGTCAGAATCAGACCCGAACCTGCTTAGGCCCATAGTGACAGAAACCATCTCTGCCTCCCTTAGTACTTCCACGAGGAGGCACTAAGTGAATTGAGCTCACCAAGTAGGAGCTGCTTGTGGAGCATCCAGAAGAGAATAGAAACAAAAATCAGGTCTTTCGTACAGCTGGGCCACCAGACCATGCACCTGAGCAGCGTTTGTCTTCTCTGTGCAGAGGCTTTGGTCGCTTCTTCCACAACTCCAAGGTTGAGCTAATAAGCAGGATAAAACAGTGGGATGAGAAAGTCCCCTCAGCCCTCCTGTGGGAGCGTGACAGGAAGGAGTTCTGGAACCTCCCGGGAAAGAAGCTGGGCTCCAGCCTACTTTTTGTGGCATGCCCAGGTCTGGCATGGCTGGGTGAGCATGCTATGCGTGTGACCGGCATGAGCTCATGGTCCCTCCACTGAGGAAAGCAGGGGACATGGTGCCAGCACTTAATGCCACCCCTGAGCAAATGCCTGTGGCTCCCTGGTAAACATGGGCCTTTTAATAGGCTGGAGACAAAGTGACATTCGGAAGAAACAACATGTCGACAATTTCCTTAATAAATTTTGTACGAGCACATTATTTCCACCTAATGGAAATGTAGCTCTGTTAAATAATTGAGAAGCTGTATTCATCAGTGCCTCGTTCAGCTGGGATCCTGGTGCACGAGGGCAGTCGGCAGCCCTGCAAAGCTGGGAAACTGATACTGTACACAGGTGGCTGGGTCTGGAGGCCCGTGTGTCATTCCCCTGCAGTCCCCACCATGGTCCGGGAAGTCACAAAGCAGCCCCTGTACTGCCTGCTAAGACGAACCCTCAGGTTAATAATTGATCCTTTTTAGAGCAGGAGTGGACTCAGTTTCCCTTGCTGTGGTTTCTTGCTTGAGTGTTCACAGCTGCCACACTTGGCCTGTGTTGATTTTAACGATGAGTGGTGATACCGAATGTTTGGTTCACTTTTGTGTGCTGAACGACGGTAGTGTGTTGTGAACATGCCCAGGGTCTTCGTGGAACATAGGGTGAGTGAACAGTGTGAGAACTGGTGCCAGAGGCGGTAGGCAGGGCCTGGCTGGCAGAGGGCTTTGGAGGGAACTCTGCAGGGAGGCAGGAGTACAGGGTGTGGGAAAGGTCCTGAGGAGAGCACGACGGCGCAAAAGATGGCTTCTCTCAGCCAGGCCAGAAACGGCCCGCTTCAGCAGTGTCTTTAGCAGAAGCGCCCCAGCCAGGAGTGCCCGTGTTCAGGTGCTCCTGTCTCCCGTGGGTGAGGTGGGAGGGGACACCTGGGCTCCACAGTGATTGTCGTATTCGCCTCACGTGCTCACCAGGCACTGCCCCTGACCATGGGAAGGTCAACTCCTCACTTACCTGTTGGTGGTGGTTTTTTTGTAGGTAGTTCCTGAAATGACCGAGCTGTTGAAGAAGAAGTGAATCGTGATTGTGCCGTAAGAAGAAAATCTGTGTGAAAGTATTCAGTTGAAATCAGAAATTTACAATTTGAGGAAAAAAACCTAACAGCAGCCAGAATACTTTGCAATGGGACTATGACTATGTTTCTTTTTAATTATTTGTGGTCACAAACAGTTTTTTGGAGATTTTCTAATTCTGTAATAAGATCTCTAATAAAGCCTTGCCACAACTTTAACGCTGTCTCTGCTATCAGAAATATGCTTAGTTTCTTAGAGGCACATGAGGGACGGGCGTAAAGCGTTTCTTACTTTTCTTCACCTGCCCTGTTTGTGGAAGGTGTGTTTTAGGCCAGATTGTAAACACGAGTTTCCCATGAGTCTAATCAGCCTCGTTGATTGGTGACAGGTGAGGGGATTGGATGGGCAAGCTCAGAGTTTGAAAAGCCCACCTAAAGCATGACTGTTACCTTAAACATACTCCAGTCCTCAGAAAACCACAGCTGATAGGACAAAAGCAGACCAGACTCAAACCCGACTTGGCTGAGGATACTCAGTTGGCTTAAGGTAAATTTAATTTTCCCTTTCATTTTAATGTATTGTCAGTTTTAAGCTTTTATCAGTTCTTTGTCCATAAAACTGGGGAGTGGGGAAGGAGAGACAGCGGAACCTCTTATGCGAACAGCGTGACATTATTACTGGTGTTTAAAGCCCTGCCTCAGGGTGGCCCCACTTGTCCGGCAGCCTCTCCGCTGCCCCAGGGCACAGCCAGGATCCACACAGCACAGGGGCTGTGGGTGAGTAGAGTGCAGTTGGGAAGGGAAGCAGGGTGGCTCCGGCCAGGATGGGGGGGACATGGGCAGTGGCCGAAGTCCTGGGAGGGCAGAGGTGTGCCTGGAGAGACTGGGGTGGGGATGCGACCCAGCAAGGAGGGCAGAGGCGTTGCCAGCCTGTCACGTGGGCAGACGAGCCCTCCTCCTATGACAGTGGACCACTTGCTTGAAGCTCCTTTGGAAGTTGATCTCTTGGGTGCATCACCCTCCTTTCAGTGAAACGGGAGAGCAGCGAAGGGTCCCACTGCAAGCAGTGTCTGTGTGGGAATCCCGGAGCCCTGGACCCTCAGGCAGTGTGACCGCCTGGCCCACTTCTGTCATACGTTAGGGACCCTGGGTCACAGGACAAGGGAAGATGGTGGAGGTTGGAGTCACCCTCCGGAAATTAATTCCTGTGTCTTTGAAGCTCTAATTGAGGGGCCCCCCTTGCCCATGTGTCCCTGTCTCCGATGCTTTCATGAAAGACGGAAGGAGCCATGATGACCCTGGTGCCTGCCAACCCACCCAGCAGAGGGCGGCTGGCTTGGGAGGGATATCCCAGCCGGGGCCTTTGTGTGGTTCCTTGCCCCAAGTTGCCCTGGCCAGCCCTCTCCTTTTTGCTGCCCGTACCCACTCCATGGAGCTGTCCCCGTAGCCCGCGTTTGCAGGGTACATCATTGCAGCAAGCACTCCCATGTAGCTCAGCAATGGGAGGTGCGCTGGGGGGTGCATTGCTGCTCTCGCCCTCGTGCAGACTTGGAGGTACGCTCACAGACAGACACTGTCTGCGCTCTACTCCTGCAGCTGGCAGCACAAGAGATTGTTTGCACTGTGATGGGAATTTTCCAGCTCCGTTGTAACCTTATGGGACTGCTGTCACATGTGTCACATCACTGAACAAAAGCCTTCCTTAGGCAGTGCATGACTGTAGCTCTTGCCGTGTGCCTGGCGCTGTTCCAGCTCTTCACACATTTGAAACCCTTCACAGCAGTCTAGGTGAGATGCCATTGTTTCCCCTGCTTTACAGATGAGGAAGCTGAGGCTCAAAGAGGTTCTGTAACTCACCTCAGTTCTGAAGGCTTGTAAACGGGGTCCAGGGTTCAAAGCCAAGCAGCCTGGCTCCACCGCAGTGACTGCTAGGCTGTGGTTCCGCTTCACCTCAGCTCAAGGGCTGGGGGACTCACCGCACAGTAACCTCGGGAACAGAGCCAAAGATGGGCGGCACCTTGAGAACCCTGGTGGGGAGGGAGTCGCATGGCGTAGTTTCCAGCAGGATCCCCTGGAACTCAGAAGTCCCTGTGAGGTCCCCGAGGGCATACCTTCAAAGGGCAGTCATTGGGGCGGGGCGGGGGGGGGCAATTGTTGAAACTCGGTTTGCTAGAAGATGCAATGTAAGGTACTGTAGTGTTTTGGGGTTTTTTTGAAACTGGAAAGCAAATGCGCAGTTTCTGTTGACTGTACCCCCACCTCTGGCCCTTCGGCTCTGGAAACAGCTGGGGGAAGGGGGTTAAGGCAGCTTGTAATGGATCTGTGTTTCCTGCATTTCCTACCTGTTTTTTTTATGTCTTTGGCTAACCTCACGTAATCTCTGAGAATGTGGTGGCCTAGAATTTGGTGGTTTGGCAGAGTCCCGAGAGGGTAGGGCCAACTTGTGGAATGGCAGCTCTCTGAGGGCAGGATGAGCAGTCCTGGGCCCAGCCATCTAGGTCAAGCCAGCTGCTTCCAAGGCGGCCTCACCCAGCTTCTCTGCAGCTAGGCAGATAAACGAGCATGTTTCCCTGGCTCCCGTGTGCTCCCAGCAGCACCGTGGTGATGTGTCTTGCTGTGTGGGTGGGACCTGTGACACCGGAGAGTGGGCCTGGCCACTGCCTAGAGTAGCCTAGGTCTCCACGGGAGAGCAGTCTCCTGGCTGGTATCATGGGTGTTGTGGCAGAGTCGCTGCTCATGAAGACTTCCTGTCTCCCAGGAAGGACGAGAGATGGGCAAGTGAACGCAGAGGGCAGCTACTGGTGTGCGTAGCAAGGGCTCCTGAGTGGGCAGCCACGGCCGTTCCGTGGGGCAGAAGTGGGTCCTTGAGGCCATGAGGAACAGGAGCAGGCTGGGGCGTAGACCGAAGGTGGCAGTAGGTGGGGCAAGTATGTAGAGGACATGGACAGCTAGGAGGACTTTTTCCTCAGGGACCGGTGGTTCTCAAACTTTGCCCTCTAGGAACAGTTCCACTTCAGGAGCTGGGCCAGCCGTGGTACCATGAGAGCCACACCATAGAGGTCTCTTCTTGATTTGCAGGAAAAGCGAATCAGCAAAACCGTACCGGTTGTAGTCTTTCTTGCACAATTTTTCTAAAACTTTGATGCTTGCTGCCCTCGTCTTCTTGGGAGTGCGCGTAGATTCCCATGGACGAGAGCAGGAGGATGTTAACGAAAGAGATCAGCAGCCATGGCCCTGCACGCTGTTTTGTCCTGTGGGCATAGGGCATGGTGGTATTGAGTCCTTAGATACTCATGCTTGTCAGTATACTTTCCGCTCCTGTGAGTCACAGTGCAATGTGTCTGTGCATGACTGTTCCTCAAGTGGCTGCTCGGTTTCCTGAGGCCCTGCGCTCTGTGTAAGTGCAATGCTCGCTGGTGGTGGGAGCCCATGAGTGTCCAAGGCAGGCCCATCACCAGACCGAGCAGGCAGCCTGGCCCTGGTATGTTCCCCATGATGAGGGGAGGGAGGAGATGGGTGTGATTAGAGGGCTTCGGCAGGAATCCTCTGGCCTGCTGCCCAGATGGATCTGGCTGGAAGCTCTTCATCTATAGAATGGGTCCTGAGAGACCAGAGATGGGCCCAGTGCTGTGGGCACGGCTGGCAGAGAGCAGGGCTGCTCCTCCTGGGACAGTGGGGTAGCCAGGCTGCCGCCAGGCCTGGGCTAGGCGGGACGCCCCCGCCACGGGTGCACTTTGTGCTCTCACTGTAGGAGAGATGGTCAGCCTGGTTGCATTCAGCGCTGTCCCTGCTCAGGGGCTTTGTTTTGGTCGACATTAGTTGGGCTAGAGAGACTGGGAATGCAGAGAACTCTATTGATCATAACAGATGGATCTGGTTAGCTGGAGGCCTGACTGACAGCCTTGTAAACGTCCATGCTGAGTGATCTCCGGCCACGATTTCACATGGTTTTTCATCTTTGTGGGGAGCCCATGTGAAGACTTGCTGATCCTCCATGGCATAGGTAGCACTTTCATGAGCGTTATCCCATCAGAGGGAACGAATACAAGATGTTCAAGAGATGCACCTCGGAGGAGAGGAAGCCATTGGCCCCAGGTCACAAAGCGAGGGTAGAACTAAGGCATCGCCCTGTCCTGAGCCCTCCACGGGAGCACGGAGGACCCAGGCCAAGCTGGCTGGGGGGCAGAGGCAGGGGGTGTGTTGGCCTAGCCAAGCTCAGAAGGTGCCATCTCTCCATCATAGTGATATGACAATAGTGATATGACAAGATGTATCCAGGGCAGGAGGTATGACAAAGCTCATAAGTTCCCTGAAACACAACAAACTCTGCTCTTTCTGTGGAGCCCATGGAGACTGGATCCTAACTCCCGAGACGCCCTCTGGCGTGCACCTTCCATCTGAGATGCTCTGCTCAGGCAGCAGGGTCTTAGTCCTGCGGCGGGTCCAGTCTGCACACCACTCTCCAGTCCTAGCACCCGTCCCCCTTCTTTAGCATGGAGGCAGAGGTGGGTCCCCTCATCCTGAGGCTTAGTTGATGTTGAGGAGGCTCTTGCAGTGCTTGGTGCAAGGCGCCCTGTAAATCCCAGGCCTGAAGACTCCTGTCCCATCCATCATGGTGTTTAATGTCCCGACTGATCTCTGGGTAGTCAATCCCATTTGCTTGTCTCGGGATGAATAGGCAGCCTCTCCCTGTGCTGCGCCTGGGGCTCTGTGCAGAGTTATGTCAGCTTGCAATAAATTAGCCGTAAATGTTCCATCATTTTCTTTGGATAATTAAATTAATTATTCAGGAGACAATACCAAACTTTTCAGTAGTAGAGCCAGAAGAAAAAACTGCGGAGCGGTGATGGCTTCCCCCTTGGTGGATGTGGGAAAGCAGGTTTGGGCCAGAACTAGAACAGGGAGAGAAGGGTGGGAACGGCAGTGCTCTTTGCCGTACTCTGGGTTTGCTAGTGGGTACGTGTGAGCGGGGTGGGCTCCAGAGCTGGCTGTGGGGTCCAGGCAGGGCACACATGCACCCCACTATGCCCTACGCCCTCTCCAAACCATAACTGGGCCTCTCCTGGCCCCGCCCCAGAAGTGCTGAGCGCTGGCAGCCACACACCCTGGACGTGTATTATTCATGAGGATGCTCTCCGCGTCTCCCTTGACACATCCTCAGAGGGCTTCCCCTTCCATTATGTCATTAGTGATCCCACAGCCTCTCGGGTGGGGCCCGCAGGAGCCATGCTCTTGTTTGCGTGGGTGGGAGCGGCTGCTGGGCTCTACTCAGAGCCACAGAGCGGGCGGAACAGGGCTGGGCTGAGGATCCAGCACTGGGGCTGGGAGGTGCCCTGGGTGGGAACCCAGGCTCAGAGCCCTGAGGTGTCCACCCCACCTGGCTTTGACTGGCTGAGCCCAGAGCAGCTGGCGGCCATGATTAAGCAACTGTGCACAGGTGTTGGGGGGCACAGTGCTGCAGGACTGGACCTCTTTTATTTGGGGCTCTGGCCCCAAGTCCTTTCCTTACAGGCAAAAAACCAGCAGCAGCAGAGCCTGAGTCTCAGGATTCTGGCTCCGGGAAGGAGGTGTCCTGGAACGCGAAAGGACTCATCAGCTGAAGGTCGTGTGAAGGGAGTGAACCCGCCACATGGAGAGACACCTAGGCCACGCACAGCCTGGGACTCAGGCTAGGGCTCTGTGACAGCCCTGACCCTCACTGACCCAAAAGTCAAGCTTTGGGTTGGAGGCCTGGTCAAGGCTGTCAGGAACCAGGCAGGGAGCGTGAGACCTCACTGCTCCCATCTTGGGGGCAGCAGGCTGGGGCTGCAGCAGTCTCCTGCGATGGCCACTGGGTACTGCTAGCCCTGAGTTGGCTGCCTCCCTGGCCATAGGGCTGGGCCGGAAGCTGCGCACCCCCACCCCAGGAGGTCAAGGGGCTGTTTCTGTGTCCGGCTTTCCTGGTGGCTCCTGATTTGAAGCACCGAATACAGCGTGGCATTGCCTCAGGTGGACCTAGGTTTGAATCCCACTGCAGCAGTTCACTGGTTAGTTCCGCACCTGGGGCAGTTATTGAATTAATCACTCTGTGCCTCTGTTTCCTCCCCAGCAAAGCAGAGAAAAGAGTGCCCACTTCGCAGGTCTGTTAGAGGGGGACGGTGAAGAGGGTCTGTCACTGCAGGAAATGGGGTTCACTACTGCTCCTGCAGGAGGTGACAACTGTTACTTCTTCCCTCTGGGAGAGCCCAGACGGCTGCCCAGGGCCCCAGGGTGGCTCTCGGAAAGGTGGCTAGGCAGGCAGTGCTCAGGCCCCGTGTGCCAGGCGCAGCTGCCCGCCAGCTATCAACCTACTCCAGGCTATGAGGCCCAGAGGAGCTGTGGAGCGGAAGCTTGCCCACTTCCTGTGCCCCAGCCCAGAGGACCAGGCCTGAGACCTGCACTGCGATGGGGTCTGGCAAAGGAAGGGCAGCCAAGCCCACAGCAGGAGTGGCACGCTTCCCCGGTCTGCCCACACGGCTGGGTGGCTTTTCCTCTCTCTGCCACCCTCCCGTAACTCCACAGCCAGGGGGCCGGGTCTCGCCAACAGCTCGGCCTGCAGCCTGGCCCTTCCTCCCAGCGCTGCCTCTGCCCTGACCTTTCCTCTCCAGCACCAGAGGACGAGTGCCTGGCTCAGCCTGACAGGAAGAGCCTTAGTGACCTTTTCCACACTGTCCCGGCACGGCTCTCCTCCTCACAGCGCCCTCTCCATGTACCTGCCTTGCCTCCCACACTGTGGCTCCCGCATGCACCACGGCCCTGCCATCCCCGAGACATTGCCATTGCTTTTAGTGGTTGGCACCTGGCTTTAAGGAGGGCCACCATCAAAATTTTCTACTCATGTTTCCCGGAAGTGGGTCCGTTTTGCAGTTCAGTGCTGCAACTATACCGTAAAAATTGCTTTCATAAAGCACAGCCCCAGAGGACTGGATTCTACTACCTTTTATTCTTTGAAGATCCTCCTCTCAAGGCTTCCTCCCCTTAGAGGCCTTAGGCGCCCACAGGCAGGCACTCAGCTGCCTCTATCTGCATCTGGGGACTCTGGACACACAGAGGCGTAGCTGCCTTTACCTCTGTCTCCATCTTCATCTACTACGTGAAAGCAACAGGAAGCACAATGTTTAAGCACACTGAGAACAGGTGAGCTCTCATAAAACAGAACACAGCAAGCCAATGGAGGGGAAAAAAGTGGCTCCCTCACAGGCGCCAGAGGCTCTGGCTCCCACCTGCCCTGGGGCTCCTCCCTGGAGCCTCGGCCCTCGCAGCAGTGAGTGCTTGTTGGGCACCGGCCCACCTCACTGACTTGCTGGGAAGCTAGTGTGGCTCAGGAGCTGCTGGGGTGCTCGGCAAAGAGGAGGTCCCCACTCAGCTAGGCCTGGCTGGGGAAGTGGCTTTTTCTAGCCCCGTGGGCGTAGACTGTTAGTTATAGACCCTGCTGAGTCCTGTCCCGCAGATTATAAATCCAGCCCATCAGAGGGCACAAGCCAAGTGGCTGCTTTTTTCTGAGAGCTCTGGGAGCCCTGAGGCCCCGTGCAGACCTGGGCTCCGGTATCCCAGCTTCCCTTGCTAGGCAGCTTCCTCATCCTCTCTGGCCTCCACGGGAGCTCAGGAATGGAAGTGTGACCCCTCTGCTGGTGACCCGGGCCCTTGGGACATCTGTGTACCTCCCGACACAGCAGCTGCCCCACACAGCTCCTCTGGCTGTGCCTTAAGAGTGGCCCAGTTGGACATAGCCACCGCTGACACCTTGTTTTGACAGCTGCTGACCTCCCCACTCACTGGGAGGGTGCCCTGGGCCTGTGCGTAGATATTCCATAACCCCACTCCAGTCCAGCGTCTTCCCAAGTGGCCGTGCTCAGGCCTGTGGCCTGGGTTTTGGTTCCAGCAGGGAAAGGCAGGCAGGGAAATGGGCTGGCTACCTCATGGCTGACCGCATTGTCCGGGTGAGCCTGAGGGGACTCAGGAGTCAGGAAGAGAACAGACCTAGAGCAAGGGGAGGTGGGACACTCGCACGGTGACCACCACCCAAAGTGGAAGGAGAAAGGACAGATTGGAAAGGAGGCTGGAGCCAGGGCACAAATGAGTGAGCCTGGCTCGGGTTCCCCGCAGGCAGCAGGACCCCACACACACATAAAAAGAAAACATGGTCATAAACACAAAACCACTTGACAGCTTTTAAATGGGGGAGGCCTAGCAGCCCAGGGGACCAGACTGGAGGTGGGACCAAGGCTTGGCCTGATGAGGAGTTGCAGCAGCTCAACCCACAGAGACCAGCCAGCCAGGGCGAGGTGGTGATGGGCGGGGACGGCTACTTTGGAAGGGGAATGGTCAGGTCCAAGATACTGCAAGGGGTGAACAAAGCCAACTAGGCCTCATGAGTGTGTACTGGGCAGACCGTGCACCCCAGCAGGGACCCCAGGAGGAGGGCAGGCTATGGGCTGAGTGTGAGGTCCCCTGGGATAGGCTCCAGTCAGGGGGCTACCTAGGGGTTGCTGTGGGTGGGGACAGGTCCAGGGCCCCACTGCAAAGGCCTCAGGGCTGTGGGAGAGAGCTGGGCCCCCACGGACTGCTCAGACAGTGCTGGCCCCAGTGAGCCACTCTGGACACAGCACCCAGCCAAGGAAAACCTCCAAAACGGGTGTTTCAGTGCAGCTGGTTTTTATTATTAAAGCCAAGGTCGGAAAATGGCTGTCTCCCCACCCCCAGGGGCCCCAGTTCCAGACCTATCTTCTGTGTGAAGATTAGGTTTGTCTTTAAGAGATCAGAATGCTCATGCCGCAGAGAGAGTGGGGTGGGGGAGGCGTCATCTCCACCCTGGACTCCTGGCAGGATGCTGGGGTGGGGCTGGGCCGCCCCTGCTCACAGTGCTGTCCCCGAGAGTCCGGGGTGGGCGTCAGGACGAAGGCCACGGAAGAGGCTGAGCTGGCCCACGCTCTGTCCTGTGGAGGCTGGGCCGCCCACTGGCTTTGTAGAAAAGGCTAAAACCTGGCCATGAGCACCACCCTCCCGAGAGGAGGTGCGGCTCTGGGTCCTGAGGTCTGAGGCGGGTGACCTCTTGGCTTGGGTCACCTCCCCAGAGGCCGTAGCACCCTGAGGGAGGCCAGGCAGGATCCCTGCCCCGTGTGCGGCCCTCGGTGGCCTGGGTTCCGGGCAAGCTTCAAGATGGCTGTGTCTGTCTTCCCTGCAGGCTCAGGCCTCTGGGACCCTGTGCAGCGGCTGCTCTTTGGATTCCAGGGACCTGAGCTTCTCCTCCAGCTTGGGGCCAGCAGGTGGGAAGTGTAGGACAGGCTGGATCTGCACCACAGCGAAGCCCTCCCGGTTCTTCCTGTTGAACAGACAGACCCTCCGCTCCAGCTCAGGGCTGGTGTGGGCTGAGCCCGCCACACTGGGCTGTGTGAGGGGCGCTGGGTCCAAGGCCCTCTGGGGAGGGCAGGGGTCCTCAGACGGAGAGGACACCAGGTCCTGGGCTGTGGGCTGCTGGGGTGGCAGCGGTGGCAGGGCCAGGGTCGTGGGCTCCGAGGACGGCTCCTCCCGAGCCACGCTGCAGTCCGTGGAGGAGCCCAGTGTCTGGCTGCTGTCGCTCTGGGCCCGGGTCACTGAGCTGCGGGCAGAGCGGGAGGCGCTGTCCGAGGTGGCACTGGCGCAGGTGCTGTTGCCACCACGCTTGAGGGGCGCCTCTACTGAGAACAGGTCGGAGGAGATGTTGGGCTGGTGGATGTCTATGGCGGCTGTGGTGACCACACACACCCCTGGCTCTGGGATCCCGCTGTCTGCAAGAGAGGAGGCCACGCAGTCGCTACTGGCCACAGCTCACTGGCCCTTGGTGAGGGCAGTGGGCTTGGGCATTTTTGCTCTGTGGATTCCAAAGATCTGAGGGTCTAGGGAGGTGGGGACAGAGAAGGCTGCAGAGATGGCTTGTCTGAGGGTCCAAGAGGCAGCGTGGTGGACGGTAGCCTCAGGAGAACCCAGCTGTACCTCCCCTCACTGTCTTGTTGAAGCCAAGTGTTCTGGAGCCCAGGGCAGCTCCTGTCCATAGGTGATGGAGTTAGGTGACTGGGAGCACAGCCTTGATAACCTGCTGTGCGCTTTGTGGCTTATGTAAGCCACCGAGAAGCAAGGCCTAACCTAGTCCACCTACCTTGGCCCTGTGCTGGGACAAAGGACTTGGGTCTCTTGGAGTCGCTGGAGTTTTAAAAGGGCCATGGGGGGACTGACTGGCCTCTGGGAATGGATTGCCGGGGCAGACAATGAACACATGTGGCTCTCTAGGTGAGAGGTCCTGGGCAGGGCCACAGTGGTGTGGGGTGGAAAGCTTTCTCCCAGAGCTTCGGGGGAGTAGACAGGGGAGATGCTGAGCCTGGAACTAGCAGATTGGTTGAGGCCTGGACAACCTAATACCCTGTCCTTACAACCAGAGCCTGCTAGACATTAAGGGCTGTGAATCCCACACGGAAGGTTTACATTATCCGGTCAGAGAAGTAAGATGCTAAAGTACTGGGTGCTAGTTTAAAACCCAGTCTTTCCCAGGAGTCAAAACCACTAGGCTTCCCTGAGACTCTTCCCTGAAAGGAAACATGAATCAGGAACGACTGTCTGTCCCAGCCTCATAAGCCCTCTCATAGGTCAGTGACCACTAGGCTTCCCTGAGACTCTTCCCTGAAAGGAAACATGAATCAGGAACGACTGTCTGTCCCAGCCTCATAAGCCCTCTCATAGGTCAGTGACCACGGGCTGCCCCCACCCTGGCACCCACAGGCTTGGCCCCTGCACCCCACTCTGCTCTGGGTTTGCTGGAAGCCGAAGCTCCAGGCACACTCACCCCTCCGAGGGTTGAGCTGAGCCTGCCCACACTTACCGCTGCTGGGCCCATTGTAGTACTGGCTGATGTAGCTGTTCATGTCATCGTTCACGGCTGCATCTGCGGGGCAGGGACACAAGGGCACAGGGATGCTTGTCAGTCTGAGGCAGGGGCTCTGGCCAGGTCACACTCTCCAACCTCCTCCCACCCCGCAGCCAGGAACAGAGGCACCCGTCTCCCAGAAGGCCCTGCATAGGATCCAAGTCCTGATGCCAAAGCTGCCTGATAACCTGACCCAGGCAGACCCTTTTCTGCTGTCCTCAGTTTCTCTGACTCTGAGGTGAGCCAGGCAGGAACCGTGAGACTTTCCCTGCCTAGATGCCTGCATCTCGAATCTACCTGTGACACTCAAGAGTCCCTGGAAACACTGCCCTCAGTGTGGGTGCCCTCAAATCCTATTGGCAGGAACCTGCAGCCAGCCACAGGGACTGGGGAAGCATGACAACACCCCGAGGCTCGCTCCTGCAGGGGCTCCAGGCTTCTGTCCCACAGAGCAAATGCCTGGAGTGGTGCAAGGGACTCCCCCCTCTGCTAAGTCCCTATAGGCGGCAGGTGCACAGTAAGAAGCTAGTGAGGGAATAAGAGACAAGAATGTGAAAAGCTGTCCGGGTCAAGGGAAGAGATGGGAACAGGGTCTAAGAGAAATACTGGTCCAAGACAGGTGTGATGGGCCACACCTGTGATCCCAGCACTCTGGGAGGCTGAGGTGGACGGGTTGCAAGTTCGAGCCCAGCTTGAGCAACTTGGTGACTTAGCAAGACCTTCCCTCAAAAGAAAAAAAGGGCTGGTGATGGAACTCAATGCAGAGACCCTGGGTTTAATCCCCGGTACCTCAAGAACAGAAGGAAAAAAGAAAAGAAATACAGACACTCCTTGTTTAAAGACAAAGTTTTGTCACTAAATGAATTGGTCGCTAAATGAAGAATTGTAGATAATATGTAAATTATAACATTCTGAACAAAGACATGGTTTAAGGAAACTCCAACTTGGCACTTTTATTTGGCTAACTCTCACATGCAATACTGTAATGTGTAACAGAACATAAAACTACAGTACTGTACTGTACAATCAGCAAAACTTACAGTCCTGTATAAGCAAAGTGTACTGTACACAAAAAAGATACTGAGGCTCCATCAACAAGATAAACAGAACTGTATAAAAAACCAGAAGGACAGGTTGTATGAGTGGCAGGTCGTAAGTCCAAGCATGGCACCTTGGTCTTATGTCTGAAAAGTGATAAACCGGGTAGGTTGTTACACGAGGAATGTCTATAATTAGATATCACATTATCAAAATAGTTCAATGGAGTTTTCTTAAGAACACATGCTAATAACTTTTAAAATAAAATACAGCAGCAACCAACAAATCATCATACCATCTGGGTTCAGGCACTATGCATCCCTCACATGTCAGAAAAGGCAGGAATGAAAATTATTCAGAAAACCCAGGGGATCTTATGATATTGCAATGATATAGAAAGCACTCATCAATAATCATGATCGCAAAACAGATGCAATCCAGGTACGATCTTTAGCAGATCAATGAGACGTCTATTCCTGTATTTCCTCATATGCCTTCTCCTGACATCTTAGCAGCTTCTGTGAATTCTTCAAGATTACAGTGATCATAGTTGATATTGCTGGAAGCTGTGTTTTGAATGTGAAATTTGGGCTCATTAATGAAGGAGCTTCTGTAGGTCATTGCAATAGACCAATGAAACAAAAATACATAATACTAGTAAGATATCACAGAACCACAAACCTCCTTGGCTCTAAAAATCACCTGAAATTCCAGATATCCTTGACAGTGCAACTGGCATTAATGGAGCGCCTGCTCTGTCTGCCTCTGCAGTAAATACATCGGAGGATAGAAAGACAAATAAAGTATGTAGTAAAGGAGTGGGCTAGCCAGGACTATAAGACAAACATTAAACACAAAACAATCACGGAGCCAAGAATATCCATGATAATTATCAATCCTTTCCTGTGGTTCAGGAGTGCATACATAAAACCCTTGAGAAAATACGTACAGCCATATAATATGAGAGATTTCTATGTATCAAAGAAGTTTCAAAGGTATCACAACTTCTAAAGAGTTTGTTTATATCTGAGAATTTATTTACCTTCAAATGAATCAGTTTTATTATCACCCGAGGAACTGTCGGAAGACAATAGTTGCTAAAAGTGAGCCCAATAAAGAGTGCACTGATCAATTTTTCAGACTTGTTGGCACAGCTGTTCTGCTGTATCATGTGCAATTGACAGGCCGTGTAAGATCGTGCTCCAAAATCACTCCCCTCTGCATCAAAACAGGCAAACCATATCTATTCTGGATATTGAGACTTTTTTTGGCTTCAATATCTAAAAAATGTCAAGTAGCTTATTCTTCCCCTATATTAGACATTATAGAAATAATACATATTTTGAAGACATCTGTCTTTTCATGGATGCTGTGTTTATTTATGCAACATGCTTAATGGATGTGTCTAAAATACAATACCTACTGGAGCTCCATGCTTAATGACTGAGCTCCATTCTGGTGACCAGGTTATTAAATAAAGTGGTCACTAAATGAGGAATTGTAGGTAGTAACTACATTACAATATTCAGAACAAAGAAATGGTCAAAGGAAACGCCCACCTGATGACTTTGCCTTTATTTGCATAACCCTTCATGCGGTACTGTATCACAACAGGAAACTACAGTACTACATCAGCAAAATTACAGTACAAGGTATACTGTACAAAAAAACCCGAGGCTCTATCAATAAGATGTACAAAACTGTACCCCCAAAAAGGTGTTGTTAAGTCTGAGTCTGGTCCTAAGTTTAAACAACCTGCCTCCCATTGCAAGTCTGGGCAGTTGCTAAACCGGTAGGTGTTAAACGAGAGATGTCTGCATTGGATCATCCTGGGAGGAGTGGGGCAGGTGGGAGGGAGGAGAGCTGAGATTCTCAGAGTGGCCTGGGAGCAGGAGAGAAAAGCAGAGGGGCCTGAACTTCATCCTAAGGAACGTCACCATGCCCTGGGGGCAGTGAGGTGTAGAGGGGCTGCTCCTGAAGTGGTGGGGAGTGTGGCGTGGAAGGGGCCAGAGTTCAGGCAGGAAGATGAGGGGCAGCTCCCCATGGGGGTGACCAGCCTGAGGGACAGAAGAGTGGTGGGAGAGGGTGATGAACGGCAGGGTCCCAGCAAGGCCCAGAGAGGACAGGACAAGGACCTCAGGCTCCTGCAGCAACCATCAGGTCGAGCTCGGGGCCGCTCCCCAGCCTGCCAGGTCCTGGGCGCAGGGAAGTCTCCAAACCCCAACTCCACCAACACAGCCGAGTGCCTTACCAGCCACCGGCCCTGCCTGAAAGCGGGGTAATGACACCCACACTCCCAAGTCACAGAGATGACAGGCACTTGGGAGCCAGCACATCGGACTCCTCTGGAAGGCAGGAGTTGCTCCAGGGCCGTCCTAGGCCCCAGCCTGCACCCGGGCTCTGGAGGCACTGAGGTT
The DNA here is from genome assembly GCF_000276665.1 of Chinchilla lanigera. Lineage (NCBI taxonomy): Eukaryota > Metazoa > Chordata > Mammalia > Rodentia > Chinchillidae > Chinchilla > Chinchilla lanigera. Next base: position 1,378,374 of record NW_004955450.1, on the reverse strand, counting down.
GGCAGGAGACAGATGTGACCTTCCTGACTCATCAGACGCTACAGGGGCCTGTCCACCTCACACCGTGTGCATGAGGCTGGCTCTTAAAAGCGTTCTTGGCTTGTGCTCTGTCTGTGCCTGTGGTCAGGGGCGTGCCTGACACCGGCTCCAGGGCCTGCCCAACCTCAGCCGGCAGCGCTACTCTGTAGGCGTCATAATGGGTGTTGTAGACGCCATCGTCCTGTGGCTGCCCTGGTATGGCCGCTCCCAGTAGGCAGTGAAGGTACAGGGTCAGGCAGTGACCTGGTCACTTGTTCTGGTTGGGTCCTGGTGCTACTACTAGCCAGTTGTAGGAGCCCAAGTGCATCCCATCCCCTCTTCAGGTCTCAGTTTCTTATCTGCACTAGGGATGCATTGGGGAGGCGCTTGTGGACTTGATGTGGCTGGGCTAGGTGGTTGCACAGCCCTAAGAGGTGACACAGAGGGGAACAGGGCAGAGATACCTGAACCACCTCCCAGCCCCCAGTGGAGGACCTCAGGGGCTGCCTCTCCTCCATGGTCCTCTCCGCTCCTCCATGGCCTGTCTATCATGTCTGTTCTCGAGTGTGGCCCTCTGTACTGTGGCCCACACTCCTCTGGGGAGTGTGGCCCTCTGTACTGTGGCCCACACTCCTCTGGGGAATTCTGCCTTAGTGCAAAGCAGTTTTGAGAGTGAGCTCTGAGGTGGCTTCCTTTCCTCAGCCCTCAGGGAGGCTGGGAGGCCCCAGGAGCCTCTGCCTCAAGGGAGCACAGTAGGGACGCCGGGGTCTGCTCCCCATGGACCCACCCTTGAGCTTGCTGTCTCCATGGCCTGATGTGTTTGGGGCTGCAGGGCCTGCCTGACTTCCTGCTGCTACCTTGCCCCCACTCCTGAGTGTCTCTTCCGTGGGGAGCTCCTGCCCAGCTGTGCCTTCCTGATTTCCAGTTTCTGTGCTGAAGAACTAAGTGTGAGCTCCAGTGGGCCAGAGGGAAGGCGGAGGCAGAGGTGGAGGCTGGGAGGGAGCTGGTATTTATCTTCCATCTTCCCTGCTGCCCTGCAAGTCCCCTGAACAGCCCACATCCTCCGGCTGTGCCTACGAACTGCCCCCTGGTGGACATCCAGGTCTTCTCCGCAGGTGCAGGGTAAGGCCAGGCCTCACACCCTTGTCGGGGCGTCTCCTCCCTCCATCCTATGGGCAAGGGGGATCCCTGGGCTTCAGTCCAAGGTGCAGCCCCCTGACAGCTTTCTGAGTCAGGGATCCAGCCCACTCCTGTCTCTGTGTTGCCTGTGTGTTCAAGGAGATCACGTCCTCACCCCAGCTGCTGATAAAAATAACCCAGCGACCTTCAGCCCAGACCGCTCTCTCTCGGGCAGTGACCAACCTGGCCACTGTCCCCGGACGTCTACTGGACAACCTCCAGCCTCCTGTAACTCAACCCATCTGCAGTAGAACTTGGCTTCTCCCTCTTGCCACATCCTCCAGCTTGGCGACTGGCCCTCCTGTCACCTGGGCCGGGCCCAAGCTGCTTCTCGGCACCTCCTTCCTTTCCTTACCAACACCCCAACTCCTGCACAGTGTGTGAGGCATCCAGGGGCTTCTGACCCCTGCATCCAGCCTTGGGTGGGCACCTGTCTCGCTGTCAAGGCCCCCAGATTCCTCAGCCGCACTCACACCAGGGCCACCTCCAGATCACCCAGGGCCCGCATCTCTTGTTTTGGAGCCGAACCCTGGGCTGGCTCCTACCCTCACCCACGGAATGGTCTTGGAGCCTTTGGGGCACCAGCAGTGGCGCCTTGCCCTGTTCCTCTCCAGGCCAAGCCCTGGTGCCTGCCCAGCTCCCTGCCCTGCCTGCTGCGCCTGGCATAGGCTCCCTGGGGTGGGTGGGCACAGGCTCCCCGGCAGCGGCGTCTTCTCTGGACGCTGGCTCGGCGTGGGGGACGCCAAGTCTGCAGTGACGGACAGCGGAGTCTGTGGCTCGGGGGCTGTAACTCATGGAGTTATAAGAAAGCTTCAAGACTAATAAATTTGGGAGCGAAGTATTAATGACTACACAGGGGCACTGTGAACTTGGCAGGCCCCACAGCCTAGAACTCTGCAGCCCAGGTTTTAAAAATGATTTGTGCCGGAGCAAGTCTAAACACAAGCGGCCGCATCGTCTGATGGGATGTGACCGCTGGTAGGGCTGAGACTAGAGCTGCTTCTCCTCGTGGGCCGGGCCGTACCCCACCCTCCCACCAGCCCCCTACTCCCCCGCCGGAGGGACACAGCCCCCCAGGCTCCCTGACTCATCACTCAGGCTGCAGGTTAACTCCCTGCTGCGTGCTGCAGGCCTGAGGTTCAGAGCCAGCACCAGTGCTGCCCTTTCTCATCCGCAGCTTGCCTGGCTGTAATTTCTAAGTGTCAAGAGATCCCTCCCTGGACACAGCTGGGGTCACAGAGAGACCCATGGGGGTTGCCACGAGTCCCCAGACCACAGGAGGCAGCAAATCACGTGTGCCCCTGCCGCCCAGGCTCTGCCCTCTGCCACGGGGCCTTGGCGCTGCTACTGAGGGCTCCAGGGGTGGCGGAGGTGGCAGATGGGAACGCATACTGTATGACAGGAAGTGGGAGACACCTAGTTGGTGTCACCATGGAGGTAGCAGGACCTGATGTGGGGTCCCAGGCTTTGCAGCCACTCCCAGGGTGTGTGGCTGGCACCTTATGGGAGGCCTCCAACCTGTCCCAGTTCCCTGGAGGATGAGGGCTCGCACCTCATCATGTCACTAGCCGCATCAGTAACACCGGCTAGTGACACACAGTGAGGCTGGGAGGATGAGGGCTCGCACCTCATCATGTCACTAGCCGCATCAGTAACACCGGCTAGTGACACATAGTGAGGCTGGGCTGTGACTCGGACGCACTTTCTCCCTCTGCCTTCTGGGAGCTGCCCTGTGCGGCCTTGGCTGCTCACACAGGAGCTGGGGAAGCAGCAGTGACCCAGCTCCGTTTGTGTGGGGCTGCACGAAGGGTTGGCTTTGTGCTTCTGGCTCCCTGAGGGTCCAAATGAGGCACCTGGTGTCCAGCATCTGGAGGTACTGGCTGAGAACACCCACGCCCTTTACCTCCCAGCAGGGGCCCTGATGACAGAGCAGAAGCTGCTGCAGGGCAGCCATAAGAGCTCAGGACCACAGAGCAAATGGCACCAGCCTCTGGGGGAAGACCAGGCTGGGCCTGGATGTGGACTGGGTTGTCCTGTCCTTAGGAAGCTGGCCCAGGTGGCACTATGCCCACTGCCAGGAGGACTTTCAGAAAGGTAAGTGGGGCATCCACAGTCCCAGCCTGGGCACCCAAGGCCGGCAGTGAGTTCCGCAGGCGATGACTGCTCACCAGAGAAGCCATGGCTGCAGGGACAGGTGATGTCCTAGAGGCCCCTTTGTTCCTGGACAGTGATGGACTTGCAGGCTCTGTGCAGGCCCAGACTCTGCTGAGGCCCAGATGAGCAGGCCCTGGAGACACAAGACAGATAAAGCCCCCGAAGCAGCCTGGCGGGGTTCGTGTGAGGTCCCAGGAAGGCTGGGAGGGCTGGGTGCTCACCCAGAAATGGGGTGAAGTGCCAAGAGGAGGCTGGCAGGGAGCTGGGCCATTCGGAGGGCAGCATCCAGGAGGCTCAGAGCCCTGCTGAAAAGCAGGGATGGAGACAGATGCACAGGGATGCTGCCGTGGAGGCGGGAAGCAGACAGCAGTACAGCAATGTGTCTGCAGCCAAAGGAGCCACAGGTCCACAGCAGAAGGCAGGTTGGAGGCCAGGCAGAGGTCCTCTGTCACCATACTCAGAGAGACTTTCCCTGCAAACACTGTGATCTCAGGCTCCCAGCATCTGGGACAGGTGAGAGCCGATTTCAGCTGTTGAAACTACTCAATGGGTAGCACTTTGTCATGGGGACCCAGCAAACTCTTACACATCTTGGCGGGATTTGGGCTTTCCCTGATGGAGCGCATGAAGTCAGGTTCCACATTAGGAATCTGGGATGACCATTGTATGTCGGGGGGAAGGGGGACTGCAGAAGTCCCCGGAGGAGCAAAGCTGAGGTCAGAGAGCCGGGTGAGGTTGGAAACAACGGTGGGAGAGCAGTGAAGGTGAGGATGGGGCGATTTCAAGATCCATGCAAGAAGCAAGGCTGGCAGGGATTGGAGCTGGCCCAGAGGAGAAGCAGGACTGGAGCCATGGCTGAACAGGGGGAGCATCGAGCTCTGCTCAGGAGTCCAAGCGTGGGCTGCAGAGTTAGGGGTCAGTAGAACCACGGGGGACAAACAGCTACCTGGGGCAGCATCACGGGGAACTCAGGCCTGTGGCTCCCTGCCTTGGGCCTGCAGCCCCTAAGAAACTGCATTGGTTTAGGTGTTCCTCCGAGAAGCAAGGACCTGGAGAGCTTTGCCCCAGAAAGCAGCTATGGTGTGTAGGTGACGTCCCTAGAAAGCAGTGTCTGGAAGGAGGGGATGGCCTGGGCAATAGCTCCTTTGCAGGAGAATCTTCCTGTCGGCAGAGCCCTTGCAGGGAGAGGTTGTGGGGAGGGGTCAGGCACCTGCTCTTAGGAGCTGAGCGGTGGCCTGGGCCTCCTGGCAGAGTCACAGCAGGGACTCTGATGGCAGCACAGAGTTGGACACAGCAGCTCCCCTACCAGGCCCCAGATTCTATGGTTCTTAGATCTGACGCTCTCTCCAAGCATCAGAAGAGCAACCTCTGATCCCCCAAGTCATCCACAGCTCCAGAGCTTTCTCAGGCCCATTGGCTCCACACACTTCCTGGGAGGCCAAAGGGGCTCCAGTTAGGAGTCCATGCCACAGAAAGCCACACTGAAGCCAAGGAGAGGCAGAGCCACCCGATCTGCTCAGCCTACATGGCTCTGGGGTCGCTGCCCTGGCAAGGGGACACAGCACCCCAAGGTGAAGTCACCATGGGCTCAAGCTACAGTTGCTGGTCCCGCTCTGAGCCCAGCACCACCATGTCCTGGCCACGTGGCCCTGTGCAGTTCCCCAACCCGCCTGAGAGGAAGGCTCAGTTTTGGCCTCATCGCAAGCAAGACTGACAAAACCAAGGTCCAGAAAGGCTGAATTCCCTGCCTGGGGCTGCACAGCTGAGCATGCAGTTGGGACCTGGATCTGAAACCTCTCCCCTCTGCGCAGTGCCTTGCCTGGGTCACAGCCCCCGTCCCATTGCAAACGTTAGGCAGTAGGCTGCGGCCCAGGCCTGGTCTTGTCTTCTGCGCCCTTGGATGTGGAGTCCAACAGGAAAGTCCCAGAGTCTGGCTGAAGCCTGGTAGTGATGAGCCATTGGGTGGCTATTCTGGGCAGCTTACCTCCCGTGGTGGGAAGGCAAGACATAGGCACTCCTGGACCCACACGTATGAATGGAACATGAGGGCCAAAGATCATGTCTAGTTGAGCCAGCAGTGCTTGACTCATTGTTCTCCGTGAACTCCACAAGGGAGACCTGAGGATCCCAATCTGGGATTCCCCCAACTGTAGGCAGAAGAGCGGCCATGGCCAGTCCAGGTCTAGGAACCCTGAGCCCTGGGGGGCTTCACCTGACTCCAAGACTGGACTCACCTTGCGAGGGGTGCAGCTCCTCCACGACGCTCTCAGCTGCCGTCTCCTCATCCCATGCACCAGCCTCCACCACCTTGAAGCGGCTTCGTGGCTGGCTGAGCACGTGTGGGGCCTGCAGGGCTGCTTCCCGCTCTGCTGCCAGGTCCAGGTCCTGCTGTGCCAGGTGCGCACGCAGCTGCCGGATCTCAAACTGCAAGAGGCAGAGGGCCAGGTCGGTAAGCTGGAAGAGTGGGGGACCTCGGCCTGACGTGGGGTCTTGCTCCTGATGTGGGGCGGAATCAGGAGGAGAGGGCTGAACAGCCAAAGTCTGCACACTGTGCTTCTTAGAAATCCGCTGGTTCCACACTCTAAGGACAGCTGTGGGACTGGACTTCAGGCCCCGCATCTTTCTGGCCATGTGGCCTCAGACCTTCACCTTCCTTGGCCTTGCTGTCTTTCTTTGAGGGTTTGGGCTGCATGCTAAGGGGTTTGTAAAAACCTGAACACGTTTTTAACATGGTTTACTTTTGTTGGGAAGAGCTTCTTACAAAGCCTCCCAGAGAGCTCTTGGTTCATGGCTGAGATGGCTGCTCACACTCAGCCTTCCCAGACATCTGGGTGTAGGCCAAGTGTGGGTTTGACATGGACGCCTGGCTGTAGCTCAGCAAAGCCCTCGCTGCCACCTAGTGCCCTAAACAGGCATTACATTGCTCTGTGCAGCAGTGCTGAGGCCAGGGAGAGCAATAGTGGTCTGAGTGGCTCCCTCCCTTGGTTACTGCTTGCAATGGTTTCAGAAGCTCAGCCCTGACCCCTCGAATGCCACACTCGCTACCCCAGCTATCTAATGGACAGTGCCACTCAGCCAGCTCAAGGGGGCTGCAAACAGGCAGGTCCAACTGGGAGTTACCATCCCCCCAAAGCTGATGGGACCACAGGTGTCCCACCTCCTGTTAGCTGGAGCCGCACACATAAGCATCTACCTTGTTTCCTTCCTGTCCCTCATTCCAACATCCAATCTGCTCCCAATCCAGCCCCAGCCCAAGAGCTCTCTCACTTCTCCCCACCTCTGCTGCCGGCTCGCACCCGGGCCAGCCCAGCTCCTGTGTCCCCTACTGCCATTCTCAGAAGCCATCAGACCGCTGCACCCATCCACACAGCTCAGTGTCAGCACCACCCCTGGGAGGAAGCCCGCACTCCTCTCCGGTCCTGCCCATTCATCCAACACGATCTCCTCCTCTCTCCATGCCCAGCTTCCCCCCGCTCCACAGAGACACCAGGCACGCATGGTCTCGGCGCCACTTCCCTGGCTGCTCCAGGACTTTCCTAACCCCCACCTACAAAAGGCACTCATCACGCCAGTGTGTTTGGATTCTCTGTGTTGCACTACCGCATTCTGATGTTTTCATGTATTTTACAAAAATACTATTTTTATGAAAGCAGGTTGTGTATACAACCAGAATCACTTCCTAGCGCCGGGCTGGCCAGTTGGCAAACTGGCACTGGCCACCTTCCTGATGTCTGTGTCTCTTGTGTGGTCCAGGGAATGCTCAGGTCAGGTTATACCTGTGCCTGCCTGAGCTGAGCAGGGTCTGGGGCCGACTGTCACACCACTAGCGGAAGAACTTTCATTGACCGACACTTCCAGCCCCACGTCTCTCCCTGGCAGAGCCCTGCGGTTCAATCTCTCCCAAGGAAGAACCTCTTGACTCTGGGAGCATGGGCTCATCTCCTGACCCTGCAGGCTTCAGAAAGGGCCTTAGGGATTCTGAATGCCGAGTGCAGGCTTTTGGCCACTGCACCCTGCCTCAAAGCACACCCTGTCTTCGCTCCGGGTGCACCGAGGGGACAATCAATCCCTTTCCCTCATTACCGCTTTCCTGTCTGCTTTCCCCAAACCCCTTGAAAGCTCTGACAGGACAAGAGGCAACTTCTTATCTCTTGTCCCTCCTTTACTGTGGAGTTTGGGAAGGAGATTGGGTAATTATGTGCAGTTCCTTCCCCACTTTATGTAATGACTATCTACAGGCTTATCTCTCGTTCACCCCGACAGTGTGCTGGGTAAAAAAAGCCAAATTCTTCCCAGGGCACGCTAATCGATGCAGGAGGCTGACTTCAAGCCACTAACATGGTGTCATGGGCATTTTGGAGAAACGTGTGCAGCTGGCTCTGGCTAGTGGCAAGAACCCTGGCACAGGCGGCCAGCCCCACCCCCCAGCAGAACGGGACAGCAACCTTGCTGTGATGTCACCTGACACGCAGGAGGCACTCAGGTGATGTTAAATGAGTGAACGAACTGGTAGCTTGTTTAGTTCTGTGGTTTCAGACTGAGCCTAACTCCAGCCTCAACCTGGAGGAGACTCAAAACTGAGATGGAGACTGAGCCTGATGCTGGTCAGACTGAACCCTGATCCCAGCCACATGCAGAGCCCTGACTCGGCCACAGCCTTCACCCTGACGCTGATCTCAGATGGAGCTCAGATCCTGGCCCCACCAGCTCAGCACCTAACAGGGCTGCTGGTCTCAGAGGGTGGGAGAGCGAGGCTGGCCCATTTTGAGGTGTCTTCTGTGCAGGAGGAGAGGGTACATGCCACTCCTTGGCACCACAGCCTCTAGGTCCTCGAGGGCCCATGGAGCAATGCGGCTGAGCTCATCCGAGAGGCCTGAGAGTGTAAGGCCACTCCACTCCCTCTGGGTAGGAAGCTTCTAAAGGAGGAGCCCCTCCTGCCCATGCTGATCTGAACTTCCCCTGGGCACCCTGGTCTGCTTTCTCCAAGGCCACATATCTGGGCCTGCAGGCCCAGCTAATGGCTTCCCGGGCCACTCTGAAGGGATGCATTATTGATGGCCTGAAATTGATACAGAGCTGCCCCAGAAAGTCCCACTGGAATTCAGGCCAGACAGCTGGAGGCCAGGACTCGCCCAGCCCCAAGCCTACGTGTGCACACAACAGCTTGCACACTGATACAGGTTTCGAGCTAAAGACATGAGTCACTCACTCAGCTCTCCAAGTCACTCATTCAGTTGCCAAGACAGGCAGAGTCTGCTGGGGACCACATTAAAATTCTGTTATACATTTTGTCATGGAAACACCTGCCCCAGCTTGGGGGTGATCCCTGGTACAGAGGAGGCATGGAATGTACACGAGAGGGGGTCAGTAGGTGAGAGGGATTGGGGATCTGCGGGGAGTGTGTGTGGCCACAGTGAGGTGTTTAAACAGCAAGAAGCCAGGGAAGTCCTCATAGAGCTGGGTGGGTGGCGGAGGTAGTAGGTGGTGATCCAGGGAGCAGCCTGAAGGGACCATGGCAGCTGCAGAGTGGAGATGGGACAAGATGGGCCAGGGTGGGGACAGTGCAGAGGGGGAAGAGGGAGACCTAGGAGTGCGGCTGTTGGCAGGTGGCAGGGACTAGAATGGGGTGAGAAGGAGAACAGCCTGCTTTGTGCGCACAGTTTTACCGGCTTCCTGTCTGGAGGCAGTGGAGTGGCCCAAGGCTCTCAGGCCTTATCCTGGGAAATAGTGGCTCACTTCTTAGAGGGGTGCTGCAGAGGGGACACATGGCTCTCAGCTCTGATCACCGGCCGGGGCAGCCCAGGGGGTCTCAGGATGTTCCAGAGAACCTGACTCTGAGTCCTTACCCTGGCCACACGTGCTTCCTGCTGCCAACGGAAGGGCTGTCAAGGGTCCCAGGAGGCTGATTAGTCTGGGGTCCCAGCGCTGATTAGTCTGGGGAGACAACTGAGGCCTGGAGGGAGGAAGGAGCCCTCTGTATGGGGAGAGGGCAGGCAGAGGCGAGGGCCACAGGGTGCTTCTGCAGCAAAGCAGGGGACACCGCCAATGACTCTGGCTTCCAACCCCACGACCTTGTGTCAGGGGACTTCGCAACGCATAGATGGAGAATGACTTAGCAAACAGCACAGAACATCCTGGTGGCTGCAGGGCCAGGAAAGAGCAGGAGCTCCCCATGGGCGGGAGAGCTGAGGGCAGGGGGCGGGAACCTGAGTTGCTGGTTCTCCCCTCCCTGATTTTGGGTCTATCTATTTACCTGTGTTGTCCAGGAAGGCAAATGGCCTCGCTGAGTTCTGGGTCTGAAATGGATTCAGTGCTACCTCTGGGGCCCCAGCTGGGGTGGGGGGATGCAAATGCCAGGTAACACTTAGTATTGTCTCGAGGCCATCCCTTGATCCCTGCTGGGATGTCCACTTCCAGGGACTGAGTCTTTAGAGAAAGCAAAATCCCAGAACCTCTGAAGTGCATCATCAGCATCATACAGCATGGAATGTGACCTACCAGTCAGGCAAACAAGCAGGGCGAAATCACTATCAAGACGGAAAGCAATCCGTAGAAGCTGACCTATGTAAATATTTTGTTGCAATTCAGAAAAAAATATAAGGGCTTCAAGTAACTATGATTAATATGTTAAAGAAAATCAGGGAAAAGATGGGTGGAATGAATGCAGCATTCCAGCAAAGAACTAGAATCAATGGAAGGAATGCAATGAAACTTTCAGAAGCTTCATATACAGTATTTAAAATTAAGTACTCTATTGATGGGGGTGACAGCAGGATGGACATTACAGAAGACAGTTTTGGACAGCCCAATAAACATATCAAAACTTACAGCCTGAGGAAGAAAGAAGGGGAATGAGGGAACAGAACAGGGTGTAAGAGAGACATGAGACATAGTCAGTTGGCTCGATACAGGATTAAAGCCCCAGAACAGAATGAAAAAATGTGATAGAAGCAATAAATCCACCAGTCCCAAGGCCAGGGGTGTGGCTCCTGGCAAGGGTATGTGGGAGGCCTTGGGTTTAATCCCCAGAATAAAAACAAATCATGACACCCCCCCCCAACAAACCCCAAATCTAATGAGAAACATCAGCTCATAGTTTCAGAAGCTCAGACACCCTGAGCAGGATAAACATGGAAACCTCACACCAAGGTACGAGGAAGTCCCCGCAGGAAGAACCACCCCACACTCACTCTCCCCGGGAGAAGGTGCCGGGGGCTTCCATGATTGAAGGAAGCAGGTTTTCCACTGGCAAACTGACCTATTGGAAAGAAAAAGAAAGTCCGCCCCAGGATGGGAAAGAATTCACTGTGGAGTCACAGCCCCACTAAATGCGAGTCATTAGCTAAGTACTTCTAATTGGATAACCTGCCAGATGGGTTGGGGTCCGCAGGGAAGCCCGAGGTGTGCATTACTGGAGTGGATCAGGGCCTTCCACAGACGGTTTTTAATGTAGGGCCAAGTGGGCTGGACCCACTGGAGGCTGTGGCCACACCCAGCACTTCTCTGCCTCTAATGGGCTGGGTGTGGAGTCCACTTGATATGGGCCTTGGTCCGATCAATGCACTCCTGGGCCAGAGCTCGATGGTATCTAATGCAATAGCAATAATTCTGCTCCATCCTATTAGTGCTGTCTACGCAGACTGCCCTGCCTTCCACCCCCATCTGCTTTTGAGATGGCATCCAATGTTTATTTCCATTAGTTCCACCATTGTTGGTAACAATAAAAATCAGGAGACAGTTGCAAACTCATGATTTAGGGCCAGGGTGAAGCTGAGACCAACCTTGGCCCCTTTCCATCCACTGTGAAGATGACTGGTCGTTTGGCCATAAATTTAAATTATGGCAAAAGGATAACATAAGTTATTCCTCTGATGGCTAATTTTATCAACTAAATAGGCTTGTCATTAAAACTATCAGCTCTTTTACAAATCACTTCCCATGTTAAAATTAAAGAAAAAAAAAATCCTCTTCCTACAGGGAAGATCCTGAATAATCCAGGTAACAAAGGCACCTGGGCTGAGCCGGGACTCGTGGCCTCCACCAAGAAAGAGCTCCCTGGGATGATCCAGCTCGAGCCGTCCTGGAGCCAGAATGTGTTCCCACTGTTTTCCTGCTACGCCTGCCCTCTTGCTCATCTCGGAGCTGTGTCCCCAGCCTCTAAGTGAGCAATTTTTGTGCACAAATGCCGGGGGACATCCTCTTGGGGTGCAGAGATTGGAAATGCGGTTGGCTGGACAGGAAGGGGACAGTCAATGTCGTCCTCTGTCACCTTCTTCCTCCAAACACATGCTGAGCAGAGGTCAAGATTATGGCCTTGTTTCTTCAGGAAACAGGTAGGGAGACACACCCCAGGATGTTGTGCAGAGACTGCTCCTGCCACATAGGGATGGGGAAAAGGTAAGGAGGTCACGGGCCCATTGGCCTGGTTTACAGATTAGGCAATTGTGTAGGTGACCTTTCCTCTTCTGGGCCGCACAAAAGGCTCCCCTGGCATCCGGCCTGGGACTGTGTAACTGAGTTTTGCTAATGAAACAGGTAGAAGCCACATCACCATGTCCGAGCTCAGCAGTGCAGCTCCAAGCTCAGCTCTCCATGCCCCTTCCCTGCACACTGGCTGAATAAAGAAGACCCCGCGGGAGGAGCCTGGGGGCCACAAGGTCCTCCTGTGCTGCACCGCCACAGCCTGTCCTGGAATGAGGTGTGTGACAGACACACACTTCCTGCATTCGGCCACCAAGATGGCTGGCATCGTTTGATGTGGCCACTACAGGTTCTCATCCTCACTGTGCCTCGTGCACAGATCCTATTATGGCGAAAGGAAATGAAGTCCTGGGTTGGTCCCCAGCCCTCTTGTGACAAACGGCACCCGGACAAGAACAGCCCCTCCACACCTCAGCCTTCCCGTCCATGAAGGGTCCCTGGCCTCCAGCCATGACCATCGGATGGAGTGAGCTGACGCGCATGGCAGTGCAGGGTCTGTGCTAGGCGCCTAGTCTGCTCCCCATGTTTACTGAGCCCCCAGTGTGTACTATGCGGTTTAATGTGACCCTCACAGCCTCTGCATGAGGAGAGCCTTGCCTCCCTTTTTCCAAAGACAAAGCTGTTGCCTCCCAGGTCAGGGAATTTTCTCCACACCAACCCCCAAGGGCTCCCGGGTTCCTCTGGCCTCCCCAGAGGCTGGGCCTCCTCAGAGGCTGGGTCTGAAGACACCCTAGGTGGGACCCCTTGTCCCTTGGTATTCTGCCAACTGCCTTGGAATAAAGGTTACTGAGGACAGAGAACTCAACTTCCTCTGTGCTTCCTGTCGAACCCAGGATAGAAATGAAATTCCACAGCAGGTCCATTCAGATCCTATGATTTGGGGCCAACATCTATTGTAAGGCTTAGAGAGCAACGAGCAGGTAGCCTGGATGTCCAGCAGTAGAGCAGGATGCTGGGCATGGACCTACATACGTCTCCTGAGTGGGTTTGAAAGATACGTCAGAAGAACAGGACAGTGCATTGAATTAACCACTGCGTTTGAGCAGCTCTGATTCCTGGAGCATCTGGTAGACAGAGACAGACAGACAGACAGTTGACACTGTCTCCCTGAAGGACAGCCACGAACATCCTGCTTCACACCCATTTGGGGACAAGTGCGATGATCTCTTAGGAAAATTCAGGCTGGGATCCAGACAAGGAACAAAATAAACCTGAGAGAGGAACTTTCGGCTGTGGAGTGGGATTCAGGATCCACGTCTTCATGTCTCATAGGGCGGTGGGCAGGGTAGAAGTGGACTGCGTCGTATGGCCAAGGCCTAGAAGAGGTCGGACTGACTTGGATGAGATTTCCTCTCTGCTCGGCCCTCTCGGCTCCCCTTTGGGGCAGAAATCTCACGGTAATGCCCAGAAGTCAGGAGGGAGCACGGGAATAAGAGAAGCAGCGAATCCCGTCTCCCTGTCCAGAAAGAAGGGCCACATGGCCCTGAGTGACCTGCAGGAGACCCCATTTTCCTTCTAGCCTCCAAGCTGCTCTGTGGCGTTGGGCACACTGCTCCCCTTCTCTTGGCCTGCAGGGCCCTCTTGGCTAACCCTAGACTGGGCACGTGCCCTCTAGGAGCCTTCCCTCTGCAGTGTGAGGTGTTCTGGTCCCTCTGGGCATGGCTGGTGGCAAGCAGTGAGCTGTTAGGTGGCACAGAAGATGAAATGTCTAAGGTGTCCATGGCAACCAGCAAACACGTCACCTGAGAGGAATCTGTATGGTCACAGAAGAGGCAACTTAACCTTTCTAAGAAGCAGTTATGGGGCGGGGGGGACTGACAAACACCAGGAAGGACACCCGGATCCATCCCAGGTTCCAAGAGCCCTGGAACGCTGTGTGCTCTTGGCTGAGTCCCCACCGTGGGCGTGTGGACCTGGGGGCGGTCACATGGGCCCGGTGGGCAGGACGGAGGAGCACCCAGTGTCAAGGTTTATCACCTGCCATGTTTTAAGCGTAGCAGCCTCACCTGGGTTTTGTTATCACCCCCATTTCCAGATGAGCAGGACTGAGGCCCACAGAGGGTCTAGCAGTGCCCAAGGCACAAGTAGCATGGTTGGCTTTGACCTAGTTGTCCTTAATGTCTATTGTTACCATCACAGGCTCCTCTCCAGAGGGGTCTGGCCATCCCCGACATTCCAGGGACAACACACCGAGGCGAGTCTCAAATCTGGTGTCAGCCCTGGACAGCAGCTTCCTGGTTTCCCTGCAGAAGCTCCAGCACCACCCGGCCAGCCCTCCCCAGCATCCCCCTGGGATCCAGCCCACCCGATGATTTCTGCTATCTTAACTGGGATGACAGGCTTCAGGTGGTTTTTGAATTAGGATGGCTGGTTTGTGTTCATCTCTTTTCCAGATGTCACCAGCGAGAGGGATCTGTCTGTATTTATTGACTCCTTCCTGTGCAGAAGCACAGCAGCCTCCCTGTGGCCCAGCCCCCCGGGGAAGGTGGCCACATGTGGGCAGAAATTGGGGGGCTCAAGACGGGGGTCACTATGGAGACACGGGGGTGAGCCTACCACTAGGATTTCCTCCTTGGCCACCTGATGCGCGTGCTGCTGACAGGAGGTGAGAGACGGGGTCGGCACATCCCCCGCCAGCCAAGCGGCTGTGCATGGAGGTGGGGCGGGCAGCAGCTTTCTGCTGATGACTGCAGAGGCAGCGCGTTTGTTTTTCTGTCCCAAGGTGCACTGAGAACCACCTGATAACCCCCAGCAGGTTTCTGGATGACACCCAGAACTGTCTTCTCCTCTGGCCTCGATGGCCCCTGCTGTACAAACCCGACTCTTCCACCCAGTGGTTGCTGTCTCTTTGGTCCCCTCTGTCCTCTCCTCTCTGTCATTCAGTGTAGCCAGGAAGAACCACCGAAACTCACATCAGAGCCGACGCCTCCTGCCTGACTTCCAGCACTGCTCCTCCCCAAGACGAGGCCAGCCTGGGCCATGCCCAGCCCCTCCAGCCCTCCTGCTGCCCGCCGCCTTGGACACGGGCCTGGCTTTCAGCACCTCACTGCTCAGGTCAGGGCCCCATCAACCCCCCTCACTCTGGACTCTGAGCTGGACAAGCCCTGGAGAGGTGTGGGTGGCACTAGACCACCGTCTGGGCTGCCCAACTCCCCAAGGCCCCTGAGGGCAGCGGCCATGTCCATCAGGGATGCCAGCACAAGTCCTGACTGACAGAACGCACTGGAGAGACCCTGTGGACTGCCTGCTCCCAGACCCCTGGACGATGTGTCCCTCGGGGGCCCGCCTGTCACTCAGAGGCATTCTGTGCTCAAACGCAAGGCTGTAGCGTTTCCGAAACAGGGGCAGATGGGGTTCCCTGACAGACAGACGAGTAGGCACATGGCATGTGACGGGTGAGACACCAGCCCTGAGTCCCCGGAGGGACCCTGTGTACCAGGCAGCGGGGGCACAAGTGTGGCCATCCTCACTGCACTGCAAACCAGGGGTATGTGCCTTGGGGCTCCATACCAAGCCCGGCCTGCAGCGCTGGGGGTGGCAGGCTGAGCTTGCCTGGATCATGGAGCAAGGGGGCAGGATGGCCTTCCTGTCATCTGTCCATCACCCCAACATCCCCACCATGTGACCTTCACAGGAGCCTCATCTGCTAGCATTCTGCAGCACCCTGTAGCCCAGCTGCAGGACTGGCTGGCACTCAGGCCCTTCTTCTGAACCCCCTGGGGAGGGCTGTGTGCACCCCTAACCCCTCTTGGGGTGTCCCAGGGTCCTGGTGCTGATGGGCACAGTGGTGCTCTGCCGCCCTCAGCAGACAGATTTGCGCCTTGGGGACCGAGCCCCTGTAAGTGCCGGTGAATGGTGGGTGCCTTGGCAACTCAGCTGGGATGACAAGGACTGTGCCCTGGGGGGCCCCCTCACCTCATGTCCCCGAGTGCCGGTGTCCTGGGGCTCTGGGCATTTCAGTGTCCCCCACAGGGCCTGCTCAGAATGGACAGAAGAGCCGCACCGCACGTTACCTACCCCCTGCTCCTGGCAGATCTGCGTCAGCCTCTCCAGCTGCTCGTCCTGCATGACCTTGGCCTTCTCGTACTGCTGGATGACCATCTCCATCTCCACCTTCACGGGCAGCACATATGCTGGAAGACAGACAACCGTGAGGCTCGGGCCGGGGGCAGGGACAGGGTGCCCGGGCACCCGGCAGCATCTGGGGAGATGCTCAAGCTGCTGGGGAGACACTTTCTTGCCCTACAGGGACTTAATGTTGGCTATTGTCACAGCTGCCCGGATAACAACTACCCTCCAGCCTCTTTTGCAGCCGTGAGTGGCAGCGGACGCGTCCTGGCCAGTGGGTGTAGCGGAGGGGGCATGGCATCTGCTTTAAGAGGCTCCGGGGCTGTGGGGACTGTCACATGTCCCTGGCATGTGGCCAACCTGGAGAACAGTTTGGCAGGGCCTCAGCACAGTAAACCGAGGGGCCACAGCCCAGCAGTCCCATGCCTAGGTGCCTGAGAGGACTGAAAACACAGCCCACATGGCAGCGTCACTCACCATGGCCCTGAGGTGGAAACAACCCAAACCCCCACCAACCGCCGAGGGGACAGATGAAACGCACACTCCAACAGCACTTGAGGGAGGAGGGATGGATGCATGGATGACACTGTGAGCCCTGAGGACACTGTGATGAGTGGAAGAAGCCAGGCACAAAATCCCTGTGTTGCGTAATTCCGTTGACACGGCGGGTCCACCATGGGCAGCTCTGCAGGGGTGGGAAGTGGATTAGCTTGAGCCTGGAGCTGGGGGACGGGAAGAGATGGCTGGTGAGCTCGGCCTTTCTTCTGGGAGCTGACAGTGCTCTGAGCTTAGGTCTAGCGCAGGCTGCACAACTCTCAATGGCCTAGAACTTGCTGAAGTATGCATGTTGAATGAGTGGATTTCAGAGCATGTGAATTAATCTCAAGGAAGATATTAATGACAAGGCGGCCTGTATCCCAGTCCAACATGGCAGACAAGGCCTCTGGGACCAGTACAGAAGACTGAAGCTGGACTCTGAGCTCCAGGAACGGCCCCAGGCTAGGCTCTTACCCAGGCTATGGGAGACAAAGACGGACTAACTGGAGTCCAGCTAGGAAAGGCTCTGGCTGGCTGGACACTGCCGGTCCCTGCATGACATCTTGAAATACAAGCTGACCTTGAGCATGGCATTCCTGTAACATATCCCGCTGTTGCTCTACAAACTATAGCCCAAGCAGGCCAGAGACAGCAAAGATGAACCAGGTGGCAGACTCTGCCTAACAGATCGCTGTAGAGCTTTATGGGCCAGGAGTGCACACAAATTGGAACTATTGCATCTCACGTGCCAACTGCCTGGAATAATGACTTTTCCAGTCTCTTCTGCAGCTACCAGTGGCCTTGGGCTGTGATGGTTGGCACTGTGGCAGCCACTTTAGACCCATGGCTCTGGGACTGGAAGTGGCTTATGAACAGTATGATCCAGCACAGAGAGAAACAAGGCCTGGGGCTGGGGATATAGCTCAGTGGCATAGTGCCTGCCTGGTAAGCACAAGGTCCTGAGTTCAATTCCTGGTACCAAAAAAAAAAAAAAAAAGCCAATGAAGGGTGAAGCCACTGGGACAGGAGAGAGGGACCTTGGGTAAGACATGTTCCTGTTTTTCTGTGCATCACTCTTTATACTCATCTAACTCCCTTCCACCCACTCCTCTACCTCCCAGTATTAAGTAGCTGAGCAAGCATCACCAGGGGAGAAAGCAGTACTGCAACTAAGTTTCCATGTTAGGCTGAATGTGTAGGGGGAAAGACTGGGGCCTTGGGAAAGCAAAGGGTAGTGTATACCACCTTCCCAGGTAGAGAAGTGTGAAGTCTCTGAGGCACAGGGAAGAACTGAGTATTAATACACAATTCTTTTGGTTTCTGGAGATAACCCATCAAAACAAGTTGCTTCTCCAGATAGAAAGATGACAGACAGACAGACAGAAGACAAACGGCAGCTGGGGCTTTCCTTTTGCCTCTTCATCATGATCCTCTCTCCTCCTCCTCATAGTGAAGATGTGATGGCTGGCACTGGAGCAGCCATCTTAGACCATGAGGTGACACTGAAAAGTAGGATATGAGTCTAGAGCAGTGGTGGTGAACTTATGGTACATATGTTGTTTTTCTTTGAAGACAAGAGATTTTAATGTAGGAGTTGTTTTTTCCTAAACTAAAACCTCAATATTCAGGTTTAATGGCAATATTGGTACTTTGTGATACACAGTGGGTTTTAGGTTGTGGTTTGGGCACTCATCTCTAAAAGGTTCACCATCGCTGGCTGAGAGCAACACAACAGCAGGAGCAGGCTCCTGACCATGGAGGTGGTGCCATATCACTACCTGCAGCTACCACCGACGCTCATGTGAGAGAAATGAGCCGCTGCTTTGTTGAGGTCATCGCTTGTCTGGGTCTCTGTTACAGAGGATCCCGACTGTAGCTGACACGCATGGTGAGGCATGGAGGAGAAAGCCCGGACTGTAAGTGTGGGGTCCCCCGAGATCTCCTCGCCAGCAGCAGCCTCCTGCTCTGTGTGTGGCAGTTCCTGGGCTCAGCAGCTAGGGGCTCCTCAGAAAGCTCAGAATCAGTTCTCAACCTTAAACCGGGCTCTCCCCTGATGCCCTCTCTCTCCTCAGGCCACGTGGCCCATCCTGATCCCTTGGGAACTCCGGCCCCTGGCCTCTGCTGCATTCTACAACCCTCCAGGTCTACAATGCACAACTCCTTTCCTCCCAGCGTCCCACCCCGGATATTCTCTGGCTGGAGCAAGCATCTCACACAGAGGGGACGCCGGCCAGCTCAGTTCAGGTGGACTTGAGGGCAGCTGGCTGTCCTGAGCCGTCTGGGGGCCCAGTGGCCCAGCCCACGGCTCCTGAGGCCAGGGAGCGAATCCATGTCTCTGCTCACTGCAGTCTCCACAGTGAGGCTCCTGGCAGGGGTGCAGTGGGGAAGGGGCCACAGCAGGCTGTCAAAGCCCACTAGTGTGATGGGTGCAGCGGTGCACAGCTGGCAGGAGGAGCCCGGGCTGCTGGTCACTCATCTGCTGCCTGACCCCAGCCCTGCTGGCCTCAGTTTCCCCATGTGTCGAACGAAGGGACTAGGACAGATGATCCTCCAGATGTAGCTGGACCCCAGCACACACTAGTTTGATGATCCTGGATGAGGCCTGAGTGGCAAGGGGTCAGGCGGAAACAGGACCAGTGTGCAGCGTCTCCAGGGTGGGGCGTGGGCTGGGGACAGGGAGAGGCTGCTCCAGGGGATGGGCCTGGTGCCCACTGAACAAGCACTGCAGAGGAACACTCCGGCCACAGCAGCTATCATTTGGTGTAGGATTTGGATAAGGGGAGGGCACGAGGTGGCTCTGGGCCCTTCTGCTCTGAGCCGGTCTGCCTTGCACACTGGGCAGGATTTTGCACAAGGAGAGAACAGCTTGGAGTCACTGTGACTGGTCAGGCTGGGCTGGGCCTGCTCTCCTCATGCAGAGCCTTACTTGCCCCTCACCCCCTGTTGCTACCACAGCTCCTGCCACGCCCCACAGACCCCCAGGCCACTCACCATCGATGACCCTCTTCACCCGCCAGATCCGGAGCATGATGATGAGGCTGATGGCATCCCAGGGGCTCCTGGGCCCGTTGGCCACAGTGGATGCCACCATCGGGGCCAAGGACAGGATGATCACCGCCCCATCAAACACCTGTGGGACGAGGGGCGTTCAGATCTCCAGGACCAAACAGAGCCAGGGCTGAGGCTGGCAGTGGCTGCAGGGGTTCCTTCCCTATGGGTAGCAGGCATCGGGGGCCTGTGTATCACCCTGAACAGCACAGAGTCCCCCACCCCACAGGGACAGGGAAGGGAGCCTGACAGCACAGTGAAATTCTGGACACGGAGTCTCGCCTGTGCAGGCAGAACCGGAGACAGCACAGCGAGGCCAGCGTGCCTCGGCCCTGCCCGCCACAGCCGGCTCCTTCCAGCAGAGCAGAGCGCAGGCCCAGCCCAAGAAGCACGCTGCAGTTTCCTTGCTGGGCTCCCTGACCAATTGCTGCATTACATCAGGGTATATTTGTTTCTAAACGCATTTCAGAAGCTTTTCAGATTGAGTCCAAAAGCGACATTTTTTTTAGTGCTGGAGACAGAACCCAGGGCTTCATGTGCTAAGTACCTGCTCTGCCACTGAGTTACATCCCCAGCCCAAGAATGCATTTAAAAATGGCGTAGAACAGAAAATTTCTTAGAGCATCCTTTGGCTGGAAACCAGACCATGTCACCCCTTCCCTGCCTCCTCCCCAGCCATCCAGCCTGTGCGGCTGACAGGACTCAGGGGTGGGGGTGTCTACTGCAGGAAGGGCTGGCTTGAGGTTGGGTCCCACCTTCCCACCCTGGGACGGGTGAGACAGTGACGTCTGCCAGCTCCCAGGTCAGCTGGGTTGGCGGGTGGTGGCAGACCCGGGTCCTTACCTCTATTTTGTTTTCAATGTAGTCCCAGATCCCCAGCACCACAATCCTCAGGACAGTCTGAGGAGAGAAGAAGAGCTTGCTGGTCTCCAGCTCCGCCCTCAGCGAAGAGTCCCTGCTCCTCAGCCTGGCGCCTTCCCCGTCCCCTCTATGAATGTCCTGCTCTGGGCCTATCGGTGGCCAGTGGCCATGCCTCTTGTGACCATTGCCACCTATCTCTGTGCCAGGCCAGCCCTGCTCAAAACCCTTCACGTCCAACCCTAAGGAGGAGTCCTCAGGACCCTACTTCCCTCTCCAACACTACCGCGTGCCCCGCCCCTCATGACACAAAACTATTTACACATCTTCAGACATGCAAACTTCCTTCCCCTCCTTTGTCTCTACATATGGTGAAGGCCAACAGCTGACACCGCTCTTCTGTTCTATAGCATATTTGACACCCAGCTGAAGACTACATTTCCCAGCCTTCCTTGCACCCCAGAGTGACCACAGGACTAAGCTCCGGCCAATGCCCAGGTTGCGCTCAGCTCTTTCCTCTGTGTTCCTCTCCCTGGAGGCTCAGTGGGTGTGATCGGTCCATCTCTAACTGGGGAGGGCTGAGAAGGACACAGCAGCCTGTTAGGTGCCTCCTCAGAAACCTCTCCTCCTGTGACATCCATTAACTCACCCAGTTTAAGCTCCTGCACTTGGGGTTTTCTTGTTACAGCAGGACGGCCTGTGTGCTAGCCAGCAGGGCACTGTCCCATCTTGTCCTTCTGTCCCCAGTTCAGATGTCACTTCTGTGGAGCCTTCTCCACTCCCCAGGCTCAGTGGGTGCCCTTTCTCAGATCTGTGGTCCTCAGATCCCCACCCAGCTCCACACCCTAGTCCCTGGTTAAGGTTTGCTGGACACTGTCTGACCGCTCCCTCTTAGACCTAGTCCCTGGTGTGGTGTAGACACTGCATGGTGACACCTGTGACAGAGTGACAAATGCATGCACGGAGAAATCTCTCAGCCCTGTGGCCTCCAGGAGTGGCTTCCTCATCAGGAGGATGTTTGTCCACCGAAGATTCTCAAAAGCTGGTCTCTTCTGACCCTACTTCATTTGTCTGTGGTCCTTCCTTGAGCCACAGTGACAGTGTTTCATACCCAACAGTGTTTCATACCTGTCCCCGGAGGCCACCTTCTGAGCTCAGGGACACTGCTGAGCCCTTGGGGCATCACCTACCCACGCTTAGATGCCAGAAGAGACCTGGCTGGTGACGTTCACTATTCCGCTTAAGGACTTGTCTGACTTCCGTGAAGGCCCAGGGGGAAGGACCTGGTGGCAGCAGTTATGCTCTCTTTGAGAGGAATATGGCAGCCTGGCAGCTCCTCTGCGGCCTCTCACTCTCCGGGTTGGCAGGCCACACTAAGCTGCAGGATGGCACCCAGGTAGGACTAGGTCTGGGCGGATGTGCGAGGCCCTGAGGTGACACACAGCTCAGTCCTGGACTGGCCGGGTGATCTGGGGCCAATCAAATCCCAGCTGTGCTCTGCCCCACCTGCCCAGGATCCCTGAGGACCCCATGCGTGAGGCCTGTCCCCAGGGTGGCCTGCACAGCCTCCTTCTCCCCAGAGCTACTGCTCTGGGACTTCACTGTGCTAGCTGGTGGTATGCGGCTTTGAGTTTCCCACGTGTGACTCTGCATGGGATCAAAGAACAGAAGCAACTGTCTCCTAACAGCCCAGCAAATGCCCATCAAACCGCAGTAATTTAGGGTTAATTTAGAGCACATTTAGAGGAAAACCCTCAACTCAGAATCTATATTCTACGTTAACATCCATAGTCTTGTTTTCTTTACTAGTGAGCCCCCAAATTCATTAGCATGCTTCAATTTATTAAAAACATACAAGGGAGGGGCTGGGGATTTAGCTCAGCGGCAAAAGCGCCTGCCTGGCAAGCGCAAGGTTGTGAGTTCGGTTCCCGGTACCGGAGAAAAACCAAAAAAAAAAAAAAAAATACAAGGGAAACAGCATTGAATTCAGCTCTTCTGGAAGTCAGCAGGACACAGCGGTGGCACAGCTTTGGCGTGAGTTCATGGGCACCTCTGACTGTCCCACCCGCTGTCTGACAAATACCTGCACTATTCTCCAATAAGCTAACGCCGCCAAGGCCGTGTCTTGCCTTTTAGAATAAAAAATGGTGATGGTTTTAAAATGTCAGTAAAACGGGCCAAGTATGTCAATATAGATTAATTTAGAATAAGTATATAAAATAGTATTGCTGAGCACCACCAAAGCCATTTCTAGCTGGGTTTCACGTAATAAAATATATTGGTGACATTGTTTCAAATTTCCAAAGTCCATTTAAAGACTCACTAGCAAGGCAAGGACATGCAAACTACATCCTTCTCCTCTCCAAAGGGTGGCAGAGAAAATGAAAGGAGATGCAGACCCTCTCTCGGATAGAGAATGGGGAGCAGAAGAAAGAGTGAGTGATGAGTGCGGGTGAAAGAAGGTCAAACATTGAAAGGGAGGAAAAACGCTGTGAGGAGGGGTCATTTGTCCAGTGCAGGCCTGGCAAGCACAGGTGTGGGTCTAGGAGGACGAGGAGACGGTGGCCTGGGGGTCAGTCCTCGCAGGCCAGAGCCTGAGCCTTCAGAGTAAGGGCCCGGAGCTGACATGTTGGTCCCGCTGTGTGCCCCCTTTGTGTTCGGGAGCTGGGGTGCCCCACCCCGGATGCACCCCTGCCGGAAGACTGTGTAACACTGACTTTTGGAAACGAGGCATCTCCTGTCAGTGTCTAGGAAATAGCTATAATAAATCAATTATGAGGTTCGCTGAACCCCTTCTGCCATCTCCAAGACTTTACACCTTGACACTGGTTTTCAAAAGGTCTCTGCCCATGACCCCAGGTCCAGTTGAGGAGAGGCTCCTGGCAGTGGGGAAGACTCAGCCAGGTGTCGGGGCAGGCTGGCTCCGGTGCCAGCCCATGGGGAGGGGCACGTGCAGCACGGGGGCTGGGGGCCTGGAGCCTGCTAGGCAAGGCTGACCCTATGAATCCCAGTGCATCTCCTCCGTCTTCTCACCTCTTAGTCCTCAGGTTCAGCCTGCAGGGTGGCAGGGCAGCCACTGCCCCCAATGGAGGGCTCCCCTGGGCCTCAGTTCCCTTACGCACTCTGGAACTTGGAGAGGGCAAGGGGCAGGGGAACCTCTCCTGAAGCCCACAGGGGGGGGAGGCACAGAGAGGGCCAGCGACTGGCCCAAGATCACACAGCATTATAGTGGCCAAACTTGCTCCCTTAGCCAAGCAGAGTAGAAGCAAGTTCATCTTCATCTTTCAGTGCATAAAGTACAGCACCAGGCCCTCACCTCCCAGTTGAGCACAGAGGCTCCCAGGGCTCCCAGAGGACATGCAAGGAGGGAAGGACTTCAGGGACCCAGGACCTCAGGGTGGCTACAGATGTGCAACGACAGGGCCCTGGCACAGCTGGTTTTGGCAAAGGGCTGTGGAGCCAGAGACAATTCGGGGAGGAAACGGTGGTTGCCTTGAGCTGTCAGTGACTGGATAAACAAACATGGTCCGTGAAATATTAGTCAGACATGAAAAGGGATGAAGTATTGCATCGTCATTTCAGGGCCTGTCCTGGTGGGCCCTGCTGTGGAGTGACCCAGCCTCAGCGAGGAGGTTCCAGAGCTCTGCATCCTTGGCTCTGGTTCCGAGTGGCCAGCTAGGCGAGGTCCCCACAAAGAGTGGTGCACTTCGCAAATGTTGCTCAAACTGCCCTCAGATCCCAAGGCTCTGCTCACTGTGGGGCTGCAGGTCACAAAGAAGGCTGGTGACGCCTCCTGACCCAGCGCAGCAGGGCCTCTCGCCGTGGGCTCTGTCGGCCAAGGCACACACTCTTGCTGCTCTGAGAAGCACCGGTGTCCACCATGGTGGCTGGTGGCCAGTCTCTCCCTGCCTGTGGACCCAGCACTGTGCTCTGGGGCTGGGCAGACAGCAGCCCTCTTCCCCAACTGCCTGCAGAGCTCTGGGATGAATGAGGGCCACATCCAGCTCCCTCTGAGGTTCCCACAGGCCTTGGGGGCTTTCTACATGCTCGGTGCCTCCGTTTCCTAACCTGTGCTGTACCCGAGGCTGTCCCAAGGTTCCACTGAGATAAAGGGTAGAATATTGCTCAGGGCCAGGGCCAGGGCTCCAGGGCAGCAGGGGCCCCGGGGACTGATTTCCGGGATGATGCCAAAACGCAGCTGCTCACCAGGCCTGGGAAGGGACAGGCTGCACCTGGCTCTCAGTCACATAGTGGAGCAGGCGCCAGAGAGAGAAGGGCCTGGATCAGAATGGCGACCTCCGCTTCCCCAGACGAGGAGGGAGTCTGGTTGTCCTGGGGCTGTGGTTAAACTTTTGCTTTCTCCATTCCTGGTTCTGGCCTCGGTCTTCCCCAGATTTTCTCCTTTCCTGAGCTGCTGGCCTCAGGCCCACAGCAGGAGAGCAGGGGCGAGACCAGGTCAGGAGGCAGAGCTGGGTCAAGCAGTGGCTATAACTGGCTGTGCAACCCAGGCTGCGCCCCTCCGTGGGGTGGGTCTACAAGGCCCCCAGTGGCGTGATGCCTGCCAAGGGGTGCTGGCCCCCTGCACTTCCTGCCGGCCATGTCCCCATCACTGTGAGCACAAACACCTCACACATTTCCAAACACCAGGGGTGGGGACTCTGGGGCTTGGTCCTCCCGGCGCTGGTGACGCTGCCTGGACCCGAGCTTACTGCATTCCTTGTTCTCAGTGGCCTGGGCGCTGGGGGAGGAAGGGACCCCAGCTTCTCCGTGCCAGGCTCCAGCCTACCTTTGCCATCTCGACAAGGCCCAGGGTGAGGTTCAGCCCTTCTCCCCAGATCCTACACCCAGCTCTCCTGCCGAGCCTGCGGGGAGCTCCAGCCCCTTCCCCACTTTGGGGGATGTGTGAAGGGCTCGGTCTGCGATTCCTGAGGACAGGGCCTCGTCTGTTTCAGGTGGTTTGTCTCCGGCAGTGACAGGAAGGGGATGCCAAATTAACGCTGGGTAATAAATTCTGCCAAAGCCAATAAAACCAAAGCAGAGGGATGGAGGGGAAGAGCTGCAGCAACTGATTAAACATTTTTGTTGGCAGCCACAGACGCACTGGGCATTTTCCAAGGTTTGCGTGCTGGAGCCATCTGGCCTAGCCCCTGAGTCTGTGGAACGGGATCCCAGGGCGCAGAGACGGGTGGGGGAA
This sequence comes from Chinchilla lanigera, assembly GCF_000276665.1. Lineage (NCBI taxonomy): Eukaryota > Metazoa > Chordata > Mammalia > Rodentia > Chinchillidae > Chinchilla > Chinchilla lanigera. Next base: position 1,352,837 of record NW_004955450.1, on the reverse strand, counting down.
AGCAGGACCCCTTGGGGGCATGCGGCCAGGAGCAGGCACATTGCTTCAGGGACAGCAACCTGGTCAGGGAGCTTCCTGGAGGACAGCATGAGAGATGCTGCTACAGTCTGGACCCCAGGCCCAGGCTAGCCAACTTCAGGAAGCAGGGCCCAGAAAGGGAATGTTCTAGAATGCCTGCTGTGCAGTCTGCACACCCCACATCCAGGATTCTGAGCTGCAGGCCCCAGGCCCAGCCTTCCCCTCTGTAGTGGGAGGGACAACAGAGCTACAGATCAGCCAGAGCTGGTCCACAGAAGGCCTGGGAGCCTCTAGCTAGCTTCTGTGGTGTGGTCTTTACTCACTGACCCCAGCAAGACCCGGGGCATCGTGTCCCCAGGCACCACTTGGGAAACACACTCCTTTCCTACCCCACCCCAGGGCATATCTGCAGATCCGCCTGTCCCCTCTGCCTAGCCCCAAGAGCACACCCTCTGCCCTCTGCCTTCTTGGCCCTGAGGGTCAGGCCACTGAGCCTTCACTGCTCCTCTCCTCCGGCTCCCTGGGCTTCTGCCTCACCTCTGTCTGCTCCTTGCTGGCCACCAACCACCCCTGCTCTTCAGTGTCACCGTCAGTCTCTCCTCACAGAGCCATGGCCACCCCTCACCCCGACACCACCTGCTCATCCTCTGGGCCACCTCTCAGGGTCGCCTGCTTGGACTCAATCTCACAGCTGGGAAGGCCCAGCTCCTCCCCCAGCACCTCCCACGGCGGCGCTGCCTGCAGCGCAAGGACCAGCAGGGGCCTGGCCACCAGGAAATACATAAGGAAGCAAAACTTGGCTTCCCAGTGGGGCTCACAGCCTGAGTCTTCACCTACCTCGGAGAAGAACACTGAGAGGATGACCAGGCTGACCCAGTGAATGATGCTGGCAAACTGCAACGCACTGGAAACTGCAAAGAACAGCAAGGACCAGCTTTAGCGGGGTGGAACTGGACGTGTGGGCACTGCCCTGAAGACCTCTGGGGTCACCCCAGCTGTGGGAGCAGTTAGCTTGGGTGACACGTTGCACAAGGGCAGCCCTAACTGTGTCTATGAGGGAGGTGGTGACAGGCTTGTGGCCAGCGGTGCCGTTCATCCCTCCAGCCCCAGGCGTGGCAGGCCAAGGAGGAACTCATGCCAAGCAGTGTTGGTGAGGCCTGAGGGGCTCTGGCCCCGCAGCTCAGTCCCCCCAAGTGCTGCATGTGACCAGCGGGCTCCGGGCCAGCTCGCTCCAACGTCTCGTCCTGAGAACTGAGCGGCTGAGACAGCAGTATCTGTGGGTGTTTTGGAGGTGGCTGGAGGAGGCCTGGGATGGGGAGCAGGACATGGGGTGACCATGGCAAGGCCTGAGGCAGGCTGCCCGGGGTGCTGCTCCCTTCTAGGTCTCCAGCAGGAGTAGGGGGGCTGTTGGCCTCTGATGGTGCCCATCTCACCTAGTGCCAGCTGTGCTGGAACGTGGGCACCGTCTCTGCAAGGCCTAAGTACAAGAACCCTAGGGCAACAGAGTTTCCCAGCAAGGGAGGACGAAATGGGACGATGAGGCCATGGTGAGGGCTGGTGAGCTTCGAGGGGTGTTCCAGGAAGGATGCTCCCCAGAGCACAGAGACCCTGGGGCATGCTGGGCCCTGGACCGGGGTGCTGCTCCAAAATGGCTTCAGCCACCTCCCTAGCGAGCTTGCTGGGGTTGCTCCTCCAAATGCCCAGGGCCATCCACAAGAACCAGCACCCCTTCCCCGCATTCCGGGACATGCAGTCCTGGGGCTGGGTGAAAACCCAGGCCTTCAAGCAAATTCGAGGGGAAGAAGCTGCAGTATCAGCATCCAGGTGGGGGAAGCTGGGGGACACTGAGGCCCCCTAGCTTTGGGCCACGCTGACCCTCGGAAGAGGGGCCCTGGAGATGCTACGGATCCTTCCCGCCCAGAACTCCATGAATACTAGAGGGAACCAAGGGGCGGAGGCCTGGGTGACTCTGCAAAGACCTCCGGATGATTCTGAAAACATAAAATCTCTCCCCATTATTTCTCAAATGAATTCCTGTGCCTTTTTTTACGGTTTGCTTTAGAAGAGCAATAAATCTCTGATTGTGTGTTTTATGGAATTTAAGATGCCTTTTATGAGCTGCTATTGGATCTCCCACCAAAATCAATCTCCTGGATACTTAATTTTAAGCAAAATTCCAGCGTCGGCTGGGTTCTCAGTTCTCCTCAATGCCTGTCACAACCTGAGCGGCCGAGGGCCCCGACGGCAATCCACCGCAGGGGAAGAAAGGCCCCGTTATGGCCAGACCTCATAAAAAGGAGACAGTAAGGACGAGTGGGAGGGAAAGTCTACAACACGGTTTAATTGAAGACAGGTTGAGTATAAAACCAGTACCGGTCACTTTATGCTAGAAGATATTTTAATTGGAACCAAGGGGCCCCAGCTGCATAAAACCCAACTAGGCTTATCAGACAAAAGCAATTCTGTGCTTGCTGTCACCCTCTCCTGGAGAACCAGGAGGTGATGTGACTTGGGGGGATCCCTGACAGGCCCTGAGTATGGGGCACCCAGTAGAGAAATTGGGGTGTTGCTAGAGAATGAGCCCATGGTGACCACAAGGGCTTGGGGGTGGCAGGATCTATAGTCCTGGATTTTGACAATGGCAGGAAAGGAAATCTCTCCAGAGCCAACCACACCACCTTTGTAAAAATCTGCACCTGAAAGCTCTAGCTTCTAATCAGGGAGCTGGGGGAGCAGAACCATTCACTCCTCCAAAGACCCTTGGCCCCCAGCCCCTGGGGCACCAAACAGGTCTGCAAGGGAGGTGAAAGGATGGCCTTCCCCTCTCATAGCCATGCTTCCATGGGACAACTGGGGCAGAAGAGGCAGTCGATAAGGTTCCTGCTGCCACACGCATCTGGTTACCATAAATGTGGAGCTGGGATGAACCCCAAGAGGATCTCACCCACGTCGGTGTGGTAAGAACTGGCCAAGCGGATACATGGCCTGGTGGCTGGATGCTTCCCTCCAATACCTGCGACCTAGGGCATGTCTCTAGCTCTAACCTCAACTTGCTCTATCTGTAAAATGGGACTGTACAGTCTTGCCCATCATGCAGGGCAGCTGGTGGGCCAAATGTGTCAAAAAGCAAAACTATCACAATGTACGTAAATAACACCAACTTACAGGTGGGGAAAAATACAAGGGCTCTTAGTGTCATTGTGGTTGCTGTCATTATTCGTTATGACAGGGTCATGTGCTCCACACATGGGAACTCTCTTTAAGCTACAAAAAATTTCAATCTGGAAAATTCCAAGTAGGAACAATAAAAAATTGCACACAGCAGTCCCCAACCTTTTTTTTTTTTTTTCATCTCACCAGTTTCTGCTCATGGGATGCAAGGGGAGGGAACTGAAGAGTCCACATTGGGCAGAGAGGGCACACTGATTCTGGGTAACAGAGCAGCTGCCAGATGTGTCCCTCCCCAGTGGCCATCCCTGTGAACCAGGGGGCCAGTGGCTTGGCAGCAGGATCAGGTGGGGCCTCGCAGCCTGCCTGTTGGGGACCCCTGATGGTTGCGGATAGATGCACAGTGAATATTGACATCATATGTATTTGCATAGGTATCTCTCTTGCTACTCACACTGGAGAAGCTTTATATCTATTAGAAGTTCCAGAGTCAGGAGAATCACCACCAATATTACACAGGCTACCAGGAAACTGTTGAGGCTCGCACTGAGCAAAAATACCTGCCACACGGCTGCTCTCTTCCCACAGCATGGCTTCAGCCAGTTAGACCTGCAGGGACAAAAGCAGGAGAGGAGGGCTGAGGGTGGTGGGCAATGAGGCAGATCCCATGCAGCCCTGCCTTAAGCCTGCTGGTCTCCCTCCTCCCGACTTCATAGGGCTCTTGGCTTCATGATGAGCCACTATTGTATTTAGGAGACCAATGGGGTAGAATCAAATGTATCTTGGGAAGGGGACTTGTGTTCTGAATTCAGGGGAGACCCTGAACTTGGTGACCTTGCACACTCACAAACAGAGATAAGGTAGGTCCTGGAGACAGACCATCTCCTGAGCAGTGTTCAAAGTGGGGACAGAAGCTTAGGGCCGGGCGGGTCTCTTGGGCATTTGGTCCTCTCTCTCTCAGGGACACAAGGGGCATCTTTGAGAATACAGGGAGGAGGGGTGGCCATGTTGAGGTCACCTTGCTGACAAGGTCGTTCAGATATGAGCTGGACTGCTTGCTTCCCTGTATGGGGAAGGATGGGCATCCTGGAGAGGCCAAGACAGGGCCAGCCAGGAAGTCCATCTTTCTGGCTGGGCCTTCAGCACCCTGGGGCCATGTGTAAAGGCCTCCACCAGTCTAGGATGCTGCCTCTCCGTCCTAAAGCAGGGCTGGTGCTCCTAACTCACAGGGTTAATAAGAGCTGAATGAGAGAACACATCTGACCTGTTGAGCAGTGTGGCTGAAATGGCTTGATGACAGTGATGATAACGATGATGAAGATGGCGGTGATAAAGATGGCGGTGATGAAGATGGCGACAGAGTGTCTTAGGACCCCCACACGTGGCCATCATTGGCCAGCAGAGGGAGCTCGTCTGTGGCAGCCTGCTGCCAGGGGGGCCAGCGCCCACCACCTCCTGCAGTGCCTGAGGGTATCACTGGGCTGGGAGGGCAGCTCCTTTCTCCCCAAAGAAGGGTGTGAATAGTCCAGGCCGAGGTTTCTTCCTGGCAGTCCATCCTGGGGGAAGGCGTAGGACGGAGCTCACAGTTCATCAAGAACCTGGCAGAAAACTGGGCTTGCTCAGGTCTTTTGGGATTCCCTCTAATACTCACAGGAATGGCAGGCCCTGTCCTCGGCTCTGTGGGAACATAAAGACTGGTGCTCAGCCCCCAGACTCGGGAAGCTGGTCCCAGAAAGAGAGGCAGGAGGATTTCGATAGGTAACGGAGGAAGAAGAGGTAGCTTTGGGTGGGGACAGTTGACAGGAGCCGCAACATGGCCTGAGAGTGAGGGCTGAGGGCTGAGGACCCTGGCCAGGTCAGAAGAGAAGGCATCTCATGAAGGGACCCATGGACATCAGGGAGAAGGCCATCTTCCTTGCTGTTGGCAGTTGGCTTCCAAAGAACACGAGGAACCATTTCTTCCTACTTCCCTCTAGGCTCCCATGGGCTGACCCATGAGCAAGAGGCCACCAGGTTAACCCCAAGCTGCCACCATAGGAGCTGATTCACCATATAAATACTGGACGTCCAATTAACTTCAAGTTCCAGATAAATCAGTATAACTGTGTCCCAAACAATGCACAGGATACACTTAAAGCTAAAATGTAATCTATTGTATATCTGGAATTCTGGTTTAACCTGGCATCCTGTTCTCTTATTTGCTAAATCTGGGGCCCTAACCTCTGAGCTGAGGGTCTCAGAGAAGCCATGTGAAGATGATGAATTTAGTCAGAAGGATGGAGAACCAAGGGACCTGCTCGAGGAGCCAAGGTGAGCGAAGGAAAGTCCATGAGAGACCACCTATAGCAGTGGGCGGTGGGCAGGATGGGATGGAAGAGGCCTTGCCACCCACTTGGGGGCAGGGCCTGTGCCCACCTGCTCATGGCCCAGAGGCCTGAGGCTGCTGCCCACTGGGCAAACACTACAGAGAGCTCCTGTGTGTGCACCAGAGACATTTGAACGTTAAGATCTCTGTGATTAGAGCCCCTTGGCCCCCTCTCCCTCCTGATCCATCTTCTTGTCTCACCTACTCCCCCGACCCTTGGGCCTCCACTCCCCTCAGTTTCATCTTTCACACCTGAGACCCTGCCCCAGTGGCCTCAGGCTTCTGGAAGTTTGGTGACTTCCTCCTATGGCCAAGTGCACTGTCTCTCCAGGACTCTCAGCCACCCAGCTCCAGTCCCACATCCTCCCAGAATACCCCTGCAGTGTGTGTAGCCCCTACGATGGTGTCATTTTGCTGTCATTTAAAGTTGGAGCCAAGCACCTTCCGGTAGCTCTGAGCAGAGAGGCTCAGCCTCACCGTGAGGGTTGTCTGCCCAGATAGGGTCCTGTCTGGAGTGGACAGCAGAAGGCCTCACCCAAGGCCCACAGAGCCAGCTGGCAATCAAACTTCTGCCCCCAAGACACTGCTCATTCTCCCACACGAGCAGACCCCGAGGGGGAAGGGAAGTGCACAGAGCATTTCATTAGGTAGCCCTATTTCTACCTGTTCCAACAGGCAGGACACTCAAGCTTTGGCCTCCTGCCATGAGACGGAAAGTTTAGTTTGCACTGCTACTTCAATGTTAGCATGTTGACTTTCCTTTTCTTTTGACAGAATTGTCAATCAATCAATCACCTATTTTTTGTGACAAGTTCTCATTATGTTGTCCAGGCCTGTCTTGGGCTCCTGCGCTTAAGTGATCCTCCTGCCTCAGCCTCCCAAGTCGCTAGGTCTACTGGTGTGGTACGTCTATGTCCAGCTTTTCCTTTTCTTTTGAAAAGACACAGGCAGGTGTGGGGAGTCACCTGTGATTTGGAGTCAGCCACTGGGAGGCCACACCCTGATACCCAAGCCAGGGGGAGGACCAGGCAGGTGTCAGGTTTTAGAAACAAGTCAGAGACAGGTCTAGAAGTCACATGAATGCCGGAAGACCACCATGGTAGTAGGCACAGTGGTTAAGAAGCAACAAGAAGAGGCAGCCATCAGAGCGTTTTGGGAAGTTCACATTTCATGGGGGCGACACTCACACTGCGAATAGCCGACAGGGACAAACCAGAGGAGGTAGAGGGGTCAGGATGTAAAGTGGGAGTTGACATTTTAAGTAAGACAGTAAGGGTTGGCCTTGCTAAGAAAGTGACCTTTGAGAAAGTGGATGGTGGTGAGGGGTGTGGGAATCTGGGGGTAGACAATCCAGGCAGGGCTGAACCAAGCAAGAAATTCTACTGTGAAGTTTTACTGTACCCTGTGGGGTGGGGCAACAAGAACCACTCTGGGTGGGTGCAACAATCAACCGCTCCCACCAGGGCAGGAGCTGTGGATTCTGCCACTGTCCTTGGTGGAACTGATGTAGCACTCAGAGATCCCCAAGGCAGCTGCAATACTAGGCCTTGTGTCTCTGGTCCTGTTAGTTCGTACCTGTACCAGCTCGGGTGTGCCCTGCTGCACCCGCCTGGCTTCTGGCTACCAGCCTCTAGCTGTGCCAGCCAGAAGTGAGCTCACAAAGCCTCAGTGGCACAACTTTAAGGGGTGCTCCTTGCATCACACTCTTGGTATACTCCTTCTCCCAGGGACCCCGGGGCAACATGCACAGCTCTGGAGCCCACGCACACAGAGGAGACACTGAGGGAGAGAGACATCACGCCAGGAGCTGAGGATGTCAGGGATCCACAGCTGCGGGACTGGCCGCCTTGGGTAGGGGCAGGATCAGCACCCATGTTGGCAGTCTCAGCTGAGGCTGTGGCTAGAGCCATCAAGACAGGCTTAAAAATCCCAAAACCCAGGCTGCACGTCAGACCCCTAAACCACTGCTTGGGGCAGGACCAAGGCTTGTGCTCCAAACCCCCCTGAGGTGATTCCCGTGTGCGGTTGGGATGCAGAGCCACTGTCCCCAGCCTTGGAGGCCAGAGAGCCCCAAGGACCAGGGGCAAAGGCCTCACCTAGGGCTGTGGGAACTGCTGAAGCTCACCCCTCCCGCCCCCGGCATGAGAGGCTGCCCTTCCCTAAAACCCGAGGTAATAGGGAAGAACTAGAGCTTCAGGTGGCACAGGAGACCGACAGTTAGCTCAGCAGGTGAGCAGCAGGAAAGGGGACTGGAAGCAGGAGAGAAGAGATGTGGGGCCCCAGGGCCCTTGCCAGCCCAGGGCAGTGCAGGGCTGTGTGTATCCACGCGTGCCTGCAGTGGGCTGGGAGGGGACCCAGAAGGCCCAGGGCTCTCAGCTTCTCCTGGATCTGCAGAAACAAGGCAGGGCTGCTCTACTGCTGAGGGACACAGACCCAGGGCCCCAGGATGGTGGCCTAGAGGGAGGGTGGGGACATGCGCGGTGGCACCGAGGCTGCTGGTTTTCTGGCCGACCCAGTGTTTGGAAATCCCAAGCTGCTAATAAGATTCCCTCTAAAATTCAAGTGGCTCAGGTATCCTTGGGAGGTGGCATCTTAGCAACAAAATAGAATGTGTCCAGTTTCCAAAAATCCTTGCCTGGTTAACTAACAATTCATGGCCTGTTTCTTTGGAGACGCTGCTTTCTCCTCAGTGCGACCGCACCGGCCTGGCTGGCTCGAGTGGTGCTGTGCTATGGTGGCCACCAGAGGGCAGGCGTCTCCGTATTTCTACCTACGAGGGGCCCGCTCTGGGGCTGCCGGGGTCGTCAAGGTCCACACATACCAGCGGCCAGATGGTGCCGCACGGCAGATGGGCAAGTGGTTTTGCCAGGCAGTCCTGAGACCTCAGGGACATCCAGGCGGAAGGGAGACTGGGCACCTTTGCTGCTCCTGCTGTCTACTGGCAGGTGTGCGAGTGAAAATTTAGGAGAGTGCATTCTGGAATATGGAAATAGTCCTGCGCCTGGCCTGTCCCTCCTAAGCATCCAGCCACGATGGAAGAGCCAGCCATGCTGGGGCCAGGGGTGGCCGCACTGACCTGGGCCCTTGGGGACGGTGGGGACCCTCTCAGTATCCTCCAAGGAGCCTATAGGCCGTGGGAAGTCATGGTGTCCCCAGAGGAGGCACAGAGCAAAGAAAGCCGGGAGACCCTGTGCCCTGAACTGGGATTGTGACCCTCAGGCCCTCAGATGCCCAAAGAAAGGTGCACAGGGAAGTGCAAGGAACCTGGGAGCTGTGTGGCAGCCACAGCTGGGACGAAGTCGAGCTCCGGTCTGCCCGTGACTGTGACCTGGTGAGGATCAGCAGCTTCCAGGGGCAGAGCTCCATGACACTTCTTAAAACAGTGGCCTCTATCTCAAAATGCAGAAGATCACATGGGGTGCCCAGGCTCCCTGAATCTCACAGACATCATCACTTTTTTCCTTTTTGCAGTAATAAGGATTAAACACCAAGGTCTTCCCACTGGGCTACAGCCTCACTCCTTTCTACCTATTTTTTTTTTTTTAAATTTTGAGACAGGATCTCACTAAATCACTGAGATGCCAAGGCTGAGTCTGAACTTTTGACCCTCCTGCCTCAGCCTCCCTAGAAGGCTGGGATCACAGGTGGGCACCACCTCACCCAGCCCAGGTGGATCATCTGAGGAGACCTGGATTCCAGGTTAAAGCCCTAGGATTGGGTGGGCTGAGGCCCCTCTTGCTCAGATACTCCAATTTTACAATGCTGAATTCTCTATTCCAGGGGTCCTGGCTGTCTTAATGAGCAGCAGCACAGGCCAGGCCCACTTTACTTCTCTTCATTGTATTTATCCTGCATGATTCAAAGTATTGTCAGAGAAATTCATGCAGCTGACTCAAATTTAGCTTCTCTCAAAGGCTTGGACTTTATTCTTTTATTTTTTGTAGTACTGGGGCTTGAACCCAGAATGTTATGCATTCAAGGTAAATGTTCTACCACTGAGCTACAGCCTCAGTCCTTTTAAACTTTTATTTTGTAACCAGTCTCCCTAAGCAGCCCAGGCTGCCCTTGAACTTGCAATTCTCCTGCCTCAGCCTACTAAGCAGCTGGGAGTACAGGCATGAGCTACTATACCCAGCTTGGGCTTCAGTTTTACTGATTTAACAGATGTTTACATGACACATATTAGGTACCAGGAGCTGTTCTGTGCACTTAAAAATATTAATTTTAACTCAGTAGTTACTGAAATGTCCTAGCTGGATGTGGTGGCATGTGCTTGTAATCATAGAACTCTGGAAGCTGAGGCAGGAGGGATACAAGTTTGTGCCCAGCTTTGGCAATTTAGTAACTTAATGAGACTGTCTTAAAATAAATAAAAAAGGGCTGGGGATATTGCTGAGTGCAAAGGCCCTGGATTCAATACCCCTAGTGCCACAAAACAAAACCAAAAAAGAAAAAAAAAAAAACAAAACAGGCAAATTCTTCTGCTTTTTCCTCTGTGACCAGATATAGAAAGGCAGACTTTCCCTCCTGTTGGGCTCTGGTGGCAAACGAGTGTCTCCAAACAACAGCCCCACAGTGACTGGATGCTGAGAGCCCGCTCTGAGCCTTAGTTTCCTAATCACCAAAACGGGGATCCCAGCCTCCACGGGATATTGGGAAGGGTTTAACTGAAATGAAAACTGCACATGGAGAGCATGGCACACTGCTTACCACAGGGCATCTATGGCAGCGATGATTCCAATACACAAATGTTAGAAAGGGGATTAAAGGTCCAACTCTGGGAGGCCTCACATTCCTCCCACTCTATACCCAGTCGGTGTGGCCCCCTAATGCCAAGCACTGTGCCCATGGGGTGGAGAGGGCCTTGTCCCTGAGGAGCCTGCAGCTCCCTGAGCAAGGAGCTCCAGGTCTGGCACCACTTGAAAAGTGGGACAGACGGGGTGGGTGGCGGAGGAGGGAGAACAAGCTCACAAGTGTGGCCTCTCCAGCGAGCTGCACGATCCAGCCTGTGAGACCTCTGTGAATGTCTGTGGCCGGTAGACGCCTTTCTCGACCCCGCTGGGGAGAACCAGAACAGCGTCTCCTTCGCCGCTCCCCAGGTGCAAAAGGTGAGCTGCGGCACTGCACGCAGACCCCAAGACAAGCAGGCACGCTTCATGAGAGGAAAGGCGACCCCCCTGCCACCCAGGGAAACAAATAAACCTGGACCCCAGGTGGGCAGTTTCAGTTGTGTTGGAGGTAAATGTCCCCCCAGCCTGACATCTGCTCACCCTACAACTCCAAGTTCCTTGCATCCTTGGAAACGTCAACTCTGGGAGCAACAGTGGGGCGTGGGGGCCCGCGCGCTGCAGGAGCTGCCACTCTGCCTGGCAAACAACTGAGCCTCACGGGGAGACGACGGCCAGCACACACCGTGGCCTGGCTGTCCTTACGGGGAACCGAGGGCGCCCTCCACACACTGCTAAAGGGCTTAGAAACACGACGTGGTCAGGCAGTGGCCTCCATGTGCCTGGCAAGTGGCTCAAGCTTGACTTAGGGCAGCAGGTGGGAGCTGCTGACCAAGCGCTCCAGAGACCCCTGTCCTGAGTCTGTCCACTCTGGGAACCGGCCACAGCCAGGGCATCTGCTTTGTGCTGTGCTGTGGGAGCCTGGCTTCCTAACCTGGGGGAACAGGTGGCTACAGCCTGCAGGGAACCCCCATCCCTAAAGTGCTGTCCTGGGTTGGCTGAGGTTTGGCATTCCTCTCAGTCATGCTCTCCCTTCGTCTCTTTGGCCAAACTCTGGATCCCAGGTACTTGCATAGATGATTGGGGTCCCCATCTCAGACTCCCTGAACTCACCTCACTGTCAGGGGTCCGGAGCTGACTGTCGGCGTTCCCCTTCCTCCAGGGGGCTCAGGCACAGCGCCACCGCGTGATCGGAGGCGCGCTGCTGCCATCTAGTGGCCCCCAAGGCTGCGCACCTTGCCTGAGCCTTGGAATCAGGGATGGCGATGCTTCGCTGAGAAATAGATCTATGAATTTACTGCCTTATTAATCAGTGAAAAACCTTTGAGGTTCCTGGACACAGGCAAGTGGGCTGGCTTGTGCTTACCCCTAAAAATATATGGGGTGTCATGCACTTGCAGGACCAGCTGGGGCATCAGAAGAAGGGTGGTGTTTTATTATAGACAAATTTCACTGGCATCAGAAAATGGCTTCATGAAACTCCACATCTCTTTTCCCCTTAGGGGAAAAATAATGTAAAAGATTCCATAAACCCCACAGTGTATAGCTTCAGGCTTCACACTGGTCAGGCATGGCTGGGGGGAGGGGTGTCTGTCTGTTAACCCTGAACCCAGAAAGACTTTTCTTTCTTATAACAGGACACTAGGCTCTTGCTAAAGGGAGCTGGTATTTTCTGAGACCAATCTGGTTTACTTCTTTTAGTTTGACTTTATGGGGGTGGGCTACAAGGTAAGCCAGTTATAGACCCCAGCCTCAACTTTTAGGCATGGGAAACCTGGTTTCCTCTCTCCGTGTGGCTTCCTTGACTCCACAGACTGGCAATCACCTCTCTCCAGGGAAAGGGACCCCCTTCCAATCCTTACCTCAGTGCAGTGCCCCCCATTTACTCAGTCAGTCAACCAACATTCCTTCCACTCCTGCCTGGGGGAGCTCCCGGTCCCAGCACTGGGGACAGAGTGCAGCCCAGGGTCACTCCTGGGTGCAGTGACAGGTGTCAGCAGAGGGCCATGGGAGCTCTGAGGGGAGCCCCAGACTGAGTGGGCTTGGGGACAGAGGCTCTTGCAGGAAGAGCCCTTAGGTCAGACAGTCCAGGATGAGAGAAGGGGGTTCCATCTGTGGCTGACAGGTTCCTATGCTCCCTTCCCTTGGCCCTCGGTTTAAGCCACTTATCCATTCCTGTCACTTTCTGGTATTTTTTTCCCTTTGGTACTGGGAATCGAACTCACAACCTCACGCTTGCCAGGCAGGTGCTGTGCTGCTGAGCTATATCCCCGGCCATTCCTATCACTTTCTGAAGCAGGTATGCAAGTTCTCTTTCAAGAGTGTCTTTAGTTGTGCTGTTGTGGCTGTCTTTAAGTCCTGAATTGATTCTAAATATTTACCTTTCATGGCTATTTTGACTTTGGGGAAGAGCAGAAGTCACACAGAGGCAGATCCACTGAATAAAGTGGATGAGAACACTGCATGATGTTTGCACAGGCCTTTCCATTAGATAGCAGTCAGCAGCAGTACTCACTTCATTTTTGATCATACCTCGTGCAGACACAAAAAATGACTTCCAGAACTGCTTCAGAAAGTGGCAAGAATCAGTGAAAGAATCGAGATGGTAAGAATAACAGAAGAAAGTCTTCAGAAGCCTGATCTTTAACCAACCAATGACTAGAAAGGCTGAATGAATTTAAGATCTCATGCTGTATTGAAGGCTATTAATGGAGAACTGATTCTTAAAGGCTGTGGCGCATGGCAGGTGATTCTCCAATAGCCACACTACCCATGTCCCACTGGGTAACAGCAACCAATTTTGGGAAATGCTACAACTCAAGAAGTAGGCCTGATTGGCCTGTGGGCTTTCCCATATCCCTTGCCATGTAACTCAATTCTAGCCAATGAGGTATAAGGCAAGAGCTACTGGAGGCTTCAGGGAAAATTCTTAGTTGCTCTCAAGAGAATGATGAGCTGCCATTCTCTCCTGCAAGAATGAATGAGGAAGGATGTAGACTGATTACTACACACAGCTCTCTTCTGGCAGTGGTTACCAGTTTCAAATGCTGGAGAGAGGACAACACAAAGATCCTAGCAGCAAGACGATTAGTTGCTCTTGAGGAGGACAGTTTCTAGGGCATGGAGGAGCCTGAAGCTAGCCTCCAGTAGATGGAGAAATGAATGGGAGGAGTGATGGGAAAGAGTAGGTGTTGATGAGGCTCCCAAGAAGTGTGGCTGCAAAGAGGGAGAGATGGTGGGGGCCACTGGGGAAGTGGAGCTGAGGGAAGACACGAGAGGCTCAAGTATACAATGAGATGGGTGAGGCTGTAGCTGATGGGGGGAGGGTCCTCAGCTGGGGAGGGGACGGGATCAGAGCTCAGGAGATGGGACAGGTCCTGAGGGGTGCAGTGCAGCCATCCAGGACTGTCTCTGCTCTCACAGGGAAGGAGAAGGTCATCTGCTGAGGGCAAGAGGGGACTGAGGAAATGGAAATGTTGGGAAATAGTCACCAGGATGCTCCAGGACCACTGAGGAGGCCTCGCACCCTTGCATGGCACAACAGTGGAGGGGAGTAGCGTGGACTGTGGACAGCTTTGTGTGAGGGCCCTGCTAAGTGGGTGAATTCAAGGACAGAGGGGTCCCGGGATAGCCAAGGAGCCTGACTGAGGCGGCACGAATCCGGGGCTGGGAGCTGAGCAGTTAGGGTGACTGCCCCTTTCACCTCACAAGGCTCACATGGACAGATGCAGAGGAGACTTACACCCCCAACTGACTCACACCTGTTAGTGTGGCCACTGTCCAAGACACAAAGAAGAACAGGTGTTAGTGAAGCTGTGGGGAAACGAAACACTGTGTGCAGCCGTGGGGAGGGAAAATAGTGCAGCCGCTGTGGAAATCAGCCGTGTGGCAGAGCCTTGAGAGAGTAAAAGTAGAATTAGCATGGGACTCCGCAATTCCACCGCGGGGTGTATATCTCCAAGAACTGAAAACGGGGGCTTTAGAAGATATTTGTACATTTGTTCATAGCGGCATAGCTAAAATGTGGAAGAAACCCAAGTGTTCATGGACAGACGAACGGAGAGGCAAAAACGTAGTGTATACAAAGCATGGAATATTTTAAAAGGAAGGGCATCCTGCTACGCTGCAGCACGGATGAGCCCTGAGGACGTTATTCTTGTTGAAATAAGCCCATCACAAAAAGGCAAATGCAGCATGAGTTTACAGATAGGAGATGCCCGCGGCAGTCAAATTCAAAGGCAGGTAGCGGCATGGCAGACGCCAGGGGCTGCCGGAGGGGCGATGGGCACCATCGTTGTTTAATGCATAGAGTTTCTATTCTGCAAGATGAAGAGACTTCTGGAGACAGATGGCAGTGATGGCTGCACGACAACTTAAGGGACTTAACACCTCGGAAGCACATGCTGAAAAATGGAGAAGATGGTAAATGTTACTATACATATTTAACCACAACTAGAACATTGTTTTGTAATGCCAGGAAGTTAAAGGCATACATTCAATGGGGCAGCCTAGCCGTGGCGGTCACACGGTGACATGGTGTGGTGCATGGAGGTTATTTAGTGTCACAGCCACGATACTGTAAAGGGTCAGGTGACAAATGAAAGCCCAGAGTGCTGCCTGGACCAACGGCCAGGAGATGGGGCCATTCCTAGCTCTGTCACTATGCGACTTGAGCAGGTTCCTTGCACCCTAGCCCTAGTGTCCCATGTGGGTACCTGAGACACCTGCCTTTCTAAGGTCTCCTCCAGGCCTAAGAGTCTCAGCATCAGGGCCCCCTCAAATCACAGCTGTCAATGAGCTCAAGGGACAGGTCCTTGGAGAAAGGTCCCTTCTCATGTTGTCCTTGACAGCTGCTTCTTCCCCACAGTTTGTTCATCTTTCCTGGGCGTGGGTGCTCACACCAAGCTTGCTGTGAGCAGGGACTCTTCGTTTGGGTACACTACTCCAGAAAAGGCCAGAGGAATGTTGGGGAAATGCCAGCAATAACGCCTGGAGTCAAGAAGCCAGAGGAGTAGAGTGCTACCCTTCATTGTGGGTTTTGTTTGCCCATTTTCCCTGGCCTGGATCTGGCCTGCTCCCCCTTCCTCCAGGAAGCCCTCCTGCTGCCAGCTAGGTCCCTTGGCATCTGTGTCCCCTGGACTCCAAGCAGCAGCCCTGCTTGGGTTCAGGTCAAGCCTGGGCCTTGGGGCCTTGCAGGCTCTGCATGGTGCTTGCTGACTAGAAGAAACTCCATAGGCCCCATTTGGAGGCAAATGAGAGATGGCAGGAGGTGTCCCCATGGAAGGGGTGCCCCAGTATGGTCACCTGCAGGAGAGAGATGGACCTTGTCTGACCACAGCTTCTCAGAGCCACTGGACTATGGACCAGAAAGGCCTGGCCCAAGGTCTGGCTTGCTGGGAGGTTATGTTTGACCACCAGAGTGCAGTGGCTGGGGACTTTGGCGGTGCAGAGATGGACCCCATGAGCTGGAATCCAAGACGACAGCCACAGAGCAGCGAGGCAAAGTGGGGGTCCTGACACCTGGGCTACACATGTGAGGCCTAAACCTAACCTTAACCCTAACCCATTCCTACCCCTGCCCCAACCACTAATCCTAATTATAGTCCTACCCCTACCCTTACTCTTTGTCCTAACTCCATCTCTGCCCTCACCCCTAACCCTAACCTTACCCTTAACTCTAAGCCTAAGCCCAGGGCTGCAAGCTTGCAGGGACAGAGTAAGCTGGCTCTGTCACCGGACAGGTGTGACAGCACCCTTGGCCGCTCTGGCGTTCTGCTGACTCTGTGCCAAGGCTCAGACATACTGCACTTTCAGAGCAAGCCACCAGGGAGTTGTTTCTGCAAGCAGAGGCATGCAGGGCCATCTATCTTGGAAGGAGAGAGGCCCCTGGGCCCTGAGCACAGGGAATTCAGCTTTAGCTAAGACTTCTCGTTTGTTGCTAAAATACCCAGCAACCATTCTTGTTTGTACCCAAAGCATCCAGCATGTTCCAGAATGTTTATAGACACATGGGAGGGTCACCAGGGCCGGCTCCCAAGGCCCTGGTCAGTGTTGTAATGATGTATCTAAAAGCCACACTGTAGGGGTGGGAAAGCCCAGGAGGCAGTCAGAAGTCTGGGCTGCTGTGTGACTCTAGGGCTTGTGCCTATCCCACTCTGGTCTCTGAATCTCCACATCCCTGTGGGTCTCCTGGTTCCTAAGTATACTAAAAGGGAGTTGCAGGGGCCTTAGGGACTACTCTGGCCCTAAAACAAATTTTATGAGTTCCAAGCACCTAAGATATTGTGGCAGTGACAGGTATGGTTTGTGTCCAAAGCTTTTTGAGTGGGCTGATGTGGGCCCCTGGTCCTGACCCGTTGGCATCTCTAGTCTCTGTGATGCCTCTCAGGAGGACCCTGGGGAGACCCAGGAGCCACCCAAGTGCTTCTCCATGGCCTGCAGCATGGTGCCTACCCTTCTCTTTGGTATTCCTCGTCCAGATTTGACAGGAGCTGTGAGCCCGCCGTGGACAGGTCGATGGCAGCCAGGGGCAAGTCCCGATAGGCAAAGTTCACCAGCTGCACAGGAGCAAGGCTCTTGGTTTCTTCTTCAACTTGTTGGGAGATGATCTCAACTTCGGAAATTCCTCCTTCAATGGCGGGCCTAGAGGGACAACAGGAAGGGGTGGGCCCCAGACCAAAATCCTGCTTTGGTTTCTCGAAAGGAGGAGATGGAAGCACCAGAATCTGCTGTGCCAGGAAAGCACAAGGTTGTCACACATGTCCCACTGTGTCCCCAGGACTGGACCAATGCCCTGAGCAGGTTATTGTAGTATTCTCTTCACAGGTTGGGGAAGAAAGGGAAGTGGAATTGCTCAGGTCTGAGCGTAAGAACTTTGGGCCAGGAACTTTGTCAGGGGGAGGCAGAGGCACAGATGACCCTGGGCTTTTAGGACTCTGAGTCACTGTACTTTACACTGGAGAAGATACTTTCAAATCATTTCATGGTCCCTTGAAGTGTGCCTGTCAACTGTCCCACGACAGGGAAAGATGTCTTTGCTCACCACTGGGTACTGGGAGTCTACCTGGAGACTTGGAGGGACCTCCAGGGCCCTGGGTCAGGAGAGGAGCTGGAGTTGCTGTTCCCTTCCTGTTAGAACTGGTCCTACCAGGTTGCTCTTTCTAAGGTTAGAGTAGGAAGTGGGGTTCATTTGATCAGATGTCTGAGGCATCCTAGCTCCCTTTCTATGTCATGACAGGCTCACTTTGGGCACTGAAAATAACCCCAACTCTCCTGGCACCATAAGACATCCCAGCCAGGGGCTGTGCCACCTCCTGACCACCAGGGAGCTTGGCTGTGTGTGGGGGCACTATTGGCAGTCACTGCTGATGATGCAGATGAGACTGGGTGTACTTGGGGTGATGTGGTCTTACAGTACTGACATTTGAACAGGGTGGGGACACTGCTCACCCTGAGGTATGTTTAACACTCTGCACTGTCCTGCCACAAAACCAGCAGAACCCTGGCTGGGTAACTTTGCTTTTACTCCTTCCTGTCTGTGGTCCTTCCACAACCCTCCACCCCATCTCTGCCTGCAGAATCTGGATCTGGGTCTTGTTGCTCTGGCCAGATGAGAGTTAGAAAACAGTATGAATGGATAAGAGTAAAATTTAAATATTTGAAGGAACATCTTGGGTTGGTGTCCTGGGTAATGAGAGGTCAGTTCTGATATAGAGGCAGCAGTGCAATCTGCCAGAAAAGGTAGGTGCCAGCTCTAAAGCCACCTTCTGTGGGGCTCCTCCTTGGCCTCAGTTTCTCTAGGTGAAACTCAAGTAATAAAGGCTACCTGGGAGACAGACCTTCTTGTCCTAGGGTCTGAGATGGACAGAAGTCTGGAGCAGTCAGCCCTCCCTGCATGTGGATGGGGGCCTCTACAGCCAATACTTTTCTAACAACCACTGAAACCTAACCAACAACACATGCCAGCCCTCAAGAACATTCTGAGCTAAATCTTTTTACCTCTCTTTCTCTTGGAGCATCCAGATAATGGAGGGAAAAATGGAGTTTTTATTTGAGTGCTACTGGGGCTTACTGGACCACCTGAATTCACCAAGCAATTCCCAGTGGCCCAGATCTCTTCTGTAGGCCTTGGTTAAACCTCTGCTTTTCGCTGCCTGTCAAGCGCAGATAATAGCATTCATCATTGCGTGACATTTACAAAATGACTCAAGATCCTCAGACAGAAGAGAGGATGTGCAGCTTCTGTGTTTCTCAACAATTGATAGAAAAGTGTGGGCGTTTATAGGGGGAATCCCAGCTCCCCCAGATATTTCCCGAAAGGTACATGCCGGGTTGAATATGTTCTCTTTTCTTGGGGACTGTTCAAGGAAACTAGGAATTTCTGAACTGAATAAACAGAATGCTCTGATCAGTGGGGAGTTTGAGGAGGACTGGAGTGAGTTTCTGAGCTTAACAAAATATGGCTCTGAGAAGTACAGGGCAAGTTACTTCTGCCTTCCTAACTTTCCGGCCTCCCAGTCACTTTCTGCCTATGGCCATGGTTTCCCAGTTGCATTTCTGGTCACACAGCCATTTTCATACAGAGATGAGGCCTCCATTGGTGGGAATGAAGGTTCCATAGTTCATGGTTTAAGTATCCTCTTGGGTGAGGATCAGTATGGTTAACAGAATGTATTAATGGTTCCGTCCCTGCCCCTCCTTGAACCCAGGCCTTTGCCATGTGACTTTGCTGCTCCCATCATCAGAAAGAAGAGCTGCTTTCCAACCCTTGCTACTGCTTCCAGTCATGTGACTTGTGTTGGCCAATGGGATGTTAATGGATATGACGTTCACAGGGTGTGGCAGACAGTGATAAATTCTGCCTCTGCTCCTGCACCCCAATGTCAAATCATAGAGGTTTGGCACAGCTACAGAAGGAGGTGCAGAGTCCAGTCACCTAGATCGGCTGCCAGCCAGCCCAGCCTCTCCTCGAAGTTGACCCCAGGTGAGATCAGCAGAGCTATCTGGGTGGTCAATCCAGACATATGAATGACATTTATGGTTGTCTGCTACTGAGACTGGTTGTCCCCAAGCACTACACTGGTCAGATGGCTTCATTATGCACGGGCCAAGTAGCCTGGCACAGGTGCCTAGGGCTAGAGAGGCCGGAGAGTATGGTATTATAGTTGGACCGTTATTGTCATCTTAGTAGTATTTTTGCCAAAGGGTTCCAAAACACAAAATAAATAACCACCTGGTTACACCATGCTGGCACTTGGAAGGTGAAGTGGTATCTTAGGTTTGGGGACCTGAAAGCAGATCTCCCTCAAGAGCTCTACCCCGGGGTTTCATAGAATCTTCTTTTAGAAATCCTGTCATGACTTTTAAATTTCCTTGCAATTCCTGTTTGGTTCATTCATCCCAGATACTTCCTAATGTTCTGAGTCTTGTTTTTGATAGGTTCTCCTCATTTCTGTGGCCCCTTACTGGGGATTGAGCCCAGGGCCTGTGCATTATGCAACTGTGCACGGTACTTGCTTGAATCAGCAGGACCTTATCACGTGGGAGATTCAGGGTGACACTCCTGATGCAGACAGAGGGTCCCATGGTACTCACTGTGGATCTGTCATGTTGAAAGGTGCCGCCAGAGCCATGGGTCTTTTGGTGTCTAGCAGGGCTGAGCTGTCCTAAAGCCTGCTGTCAGCATTTCTGAGTGTGGTTTCCACAAGACGTGAACAAAAATAGTGACCTGAAAACAAAAACAGGAATTTATTACCTTCAGATGCAATCCCAAGTTCTCCTAAGCATATCTAAAATTAGAACTTACTCCCGCTTTTCTGCACAGCAATGTTGGATAAATTCTTCCAATAACCCATAAAGGGGTAACAATAGGCATGAGTTTTCTTCTTCTTCTTTTTTTAAGAGATAAGATAGAACCAGAGTGGAAAAGTAGCTTCCTTTCCTTCCCTTCCTCTTTTCCTTTCCATTTCCTTCTCTTTCTCCTCATTCTCCTTCCCTTTCTCCCTCCCTCTCTCCCTCCCTCCCTCTCTTTTTTGGCATTACTGGGGATTGAGCCCAGGGCCTGTGCATTATGCTATATCCCAGGCCTTTAAAAAATTTATTTTTATTTTGAGATGAGGTCTTGCTAAGTTGCCCAGGATGGCTTTAAACTTGCAATACTCCTTCCTCAACCTCCTGAGCTGCTGGGATTATAGGCGTGTGCCAACACACCCAGCTCAAAAGTCAGCTCAAAGTGACCTCTCTGTGTCACACAGAGATAGTGGGAGAGGCAAGTTAGACCCTCAGTTTTCTGACTTCTTATCCACAGCACTTTCCACCAAGCTGCTGTGGCCCCAACCCCAGCATAACTCAGAGTCTGTATTTTTATTTTTTTAGGCCTTTTTCTGTGCCTCTCTACTGGGTCTTCAATTAGAGGCAGCAGAGCAGCTAAGAGGACAGACTCTGGAGCTAGACTGCCATACTTATTCCTTCTGCTCTCAGCTTCCCCATCCATAAAATGGGGATGGTAAGAGAATCAAGTAACACAGTGCATGTAAGGGACTTAGAACAGGGCTTCATACACGTCAAGTACAACATCAGCGCTGGTTTTCATTATTGTAAGTGTGATGTTTTCGTAAATTAAAACTGCATAGGATGTTGAACCTAGGCACATTTCAAAGCATCTGGATGGCTGAATATAAAATTGTGGCCTGAAGTTTGAGCTAGGTAACTGAATATACTTTTTCAACCAACCCAACAGCACCGCCCAAAACTCCCCTGTGAGATGGCACAACCCAGTAGACAAAGTGACGGAGCCTGGCGTAGATGGCTGTGAACAAGTCTTAACGAGGTGACTCGTAGGAAGGTGCAATCCTTTTGTAAATTGTTTTCTACCACAAACTGCTGCTCCTCCAAGGAATCAATGTAGAATAAAACTCTCCACTCAGCTTGGAGGGACAGTTCAGCTAGGGAGACAGGGACAAATGGGGAGTTACACAGACAATTCACTGCAGGCTGCTAAAGTCCAGGAGATGGAGGGTCAATCTGCCAAGCTCTGTGTAACAAAGAGGAAAGACAGTACAAGCTAATAGGTCTGAATTTGGAGCCACTGAAAAGAGGAGAGGAGGAGCCCTAAAATACAGAAAGCCACCAACCATTTCTACACCAGAGTTTTATAGGGATAGGGGTAAAAAAGCACAGAGTCAGGGCAACACCAGGGGGAATTTGGCCTGATTAGTGGTTTTGCCTTGCCTCAGTGGACCTCAAGGCAGAGGATCTAAACATTAAAAACAGAACTCTCCTCTGTAGGATTTGAGGTTGTGTGTTAACTATATAGTAAATGTTATACAATTATCCATTCCACAATGCAGATTTAACCAGTCCCATTTTTGTTGTTGTTCTCTTCATACATTCCCAAGTTGGAAAAGTCTTCCCAGTATTAGGATGGGTCATGAGCATCGTCTAACCTCAACGGACAGTGAAGCCAGGATTGAGACCCCAGGACTGGAGGACAGGTGGGCAATGTCCCCTTCCGGACATGTGTCTTCACAAGCTGTGTTTCCAAACAAGTGTTTGATATGTGATATCAGGCCATAGCCCCGAGGAGGGCTTGACAGGAAGGTCTTACATTCATGGACATTCCAGTCTAACTGAGCAGGTTTAAAACACAAAAAACTCCTAACTTCTGGCTTCTCCTAAATAGCAAGGAACAAATAAAAATTGATAAACCTATACTTAAAATTAATAAACGTGAGCTTCTGCATTAATATATTACAGCCAACATAAAACACAAAGAGTAGAAATTAAAATGATGAAAAATAGTTTTAATTTCACTTTTAGGAAGGAAAATTTCAAACATATACAAATGTAAGGAATTGTGTAATGGACCTGCAGTTCCCCACTGCCCAACTCCAGCAGCTGTCAGCTCTTGACAGTCTTGTTTTCTCCATATCCCTGGCCCTTCCCTAACCTTCATGATCATTTTGAAATAAATCCTAGGTATCACCTCATTCAACTGTAAATGTTCAATATGTAGCTCTGAGAAGACTCATGATGAAAGACAACTGCAGGACTGTCATCACCCCCAAGTCAGCGTTAGTTTCCTAATACTATTATCTATCTAAACATTGTTCTCATTTCCCTGTTTGTCCTGTAATCTTCTAGATGTTTGTTCAGTCTGGAACCAAACAAAGTCCACAGATTGGGATTGGTTAACATGACCCTTGAGTCTCATTTAATCTACAAGATTTTCCTCCTATCCTATTTTCCCAGGCAATATATTGGAAAAATGGATCTCACAGTTTTCCATGGTCTGTACAGTACTGTTTAACATGTTCCTCTATCCCCTATATTTCCTGTAAAGTCTATACAGACTTAAACTAGATTCAAGTTCATTTTTTGGGCAAAACTTTATTGGTGGTGTTGCAAATATCTTCTTGAGATCTTTTTATGATACAGACAGCCATTGATTTTGTTCTAGATTTATTCATTCATTAGAGTTTACAAAATGGTGATATTTTAATTTCATCATTCTTTGTTAGTAAATTGCTATAAAGATAAACTTTCATCAATGATTTGATTAGCCTAAGGTACAGTTCATCTACGGGAAGAAGCATAAAAGCTTCATGTCCTCTTTTTTAGTTACTGGTTTTCATAATGATGACTCAACATCTTGTCATCTTCCAGAGTGATGGTGAGGCATCTGCTGTTGTTGTGCAGCACCCTAGATTCCTTCACTCATCTCTGGGGTGCATGGGAAGCAGAGTCCGTGAAGCTGGCAGCAGTTTCCTAGAAAGGACACATGGACATGGGGAAGACACACCTGGCCTGTCCAGTACACAAGCAAAGATAAGAGATGGATGAGGGTCAGGTCATCTTTAGATAATACAGTAGTAAGTAACTGCTTCTGCTACAGGTTTGATTCCTAACAAGCAGCACAGTGTAGAAGACTACCTTAAGACGATGGGAATACTTAGCCTGGTGTTATATAAAAATAATATTTTCCAAACAAAGCCACCCCCACAGCACTAGGCTAGCACAAAGCAGGTGTCGTCTAGCGCTCTATAAATGAACATCTGAAGTACAAACCTTCTGCCTCATCAACCTGGTAAAAGGCAAGGCAAAGAGAAAACCTGTTTTGGATTTGCTGGGTCTGCACTGGCAGGTGGAGAGGCTGCTTTAGAGACTTGACTAAATTCCTAGGCTCTTCTAACTGTGGCTCATGCATCTCTCTACTAATATCATGTTTGCTTGTTGCATCCAGATCTGCAAAGTCTGACCTTTCTCAGCTGGTGTCCTTGGGATTTTATGCCCGAAGAAGGCTGCTAAGACCAAGAACTGGCCTCACCCAGCAGGTGGACAAAGCTAAAATTCAGCTCCACTGTCCTCAGAGGCTCCCAGGTCTGTTCCTTACCCCTTACTCAGCTGACAGCCCTTGGTACACACTGCCTGCAGGCACAGCCATTTCACTGGTTCCCATGTCTGCCTTTACTCTGACCTTTTGGGAGATATGAATTAATTCATGTGCTGCACTGCATAGATGTGAGTGGGACACAGAGGTGGAGTCTAAGACCGGTTAGTGCTCCCACGTTTCTGACAACACCACAACTACGTGTGAATATCTAGATCTCTGACTCTCAAATCTTCTCATCCACCATGCTCTCTGGGGTGTGTATTAGAAACCAGACTTCTGGGTCCATCCATGAAACTTCTAATGGAGTACAGCTAGGGTAGGGGCCTGAAAGTTGAGCTCTCTAACAAATTTAGAGGATACCAATTTGCTGTGCACAGACCACACTCTGTTCTGTGAATTGGAAGCTTTGCTGGAAGTGAAGTAGGTATTTGTACCCCTCCTTTGCAGAGGAAGTTAAAGTGGCTACAAAGCTACTTGGGTGGAATTATCAACAGAACCTAGGCTGGCCAGGCTGTAGAACCAGAGAGGCGAGAACTATTAGGAAGGCTTTTGCCTGCAAGACATGGAATGTCTCATGGAAACTGAAGCAATGAAGGCTGTTACTATGTTTCCTAACAGGGAGGGGAGCTGAGAAAAGAGGATCACAGGAATAGAACTGTGGCCAAAGGATACCATCAAGGTAGAGTTTTTACCCTCAGCTTTCTAGAGTATGACAGGTTAAAGTTACATATATTTAAAGTACAAAACATGTTTTGAACTGCATGCAGTGGTACATGCCTGTAACCCAGCTATTCAGGAAGCTGAGGCAAGAGGATTGCCTGAGCCTAGGAGTTAGGAGCCTGGGCAACACAGCAGGAGTAGGTCTCAAAAACAAAAAAGTGGAGGACCTCGGGGAAGATGGTAGAGCAGTAAGTAGCAACAAGTCAGTCCCTCTGGGATCTGGAACTGGGAAAATAATAACCTGGAGGTGGGGAGAAGGAGGAAGGTAGAGTTCTGGGATCCAGGAACAGGAAGGATCTGACAGAAAGCTGTAGCCTGCAGAGAAACTGAAGAGACAGAACATAACTCAGAAAAGGGAATGGACAATCTATACTTCCACCCTGGCCCCTGCTTTATGGCTTGTGAGAAAGAAGGACAGATTATACAAGAAACAGTGAAAGAAGGAGTCTCCAAAAGACTTCAAGGAAAAAAATGCAATGGTGAAAAGGATCAGTGGATATTGTGAGCAGTAACACCTGATGAGAGACTCCAGCCCAGGCACCTGCCACATCCCCTAAGTGAACGCGTACTAAGGAGGGGGCAGATTGAGCCTGGATGTGGAGCAGTTGTGGGCTGGCTTTATTTCAGGACTCCAAGTTTTATATTCCTACAGGGACTGGATGAGTGTCAGCAATGGAAGATATCTGTGGTTAGGGAGCCATGGTCAGGCTAGCAAGAGATACGCAAAGTGTTTAAAGCTAAAGGACCCAGGCTCCACCTGAGGCCAGGTTCAGCCCAAATCTGCTTGAACCTGAAAGCCCTGGGGCCAGAGCTTCTGCACTCCCACCATGCTCCATGGCCTGCTCTCTGAGGACTGTGTCCAGCACGGACCTGGGCTTGGACTCCCTTTTTGTCTCCCAGTGATAGCAGGGACTCATCTTGAATTGAACACTGCCCCAAAACTGTACTCACAGAGAAATTCTTCTTCGTTTCTTTTTATTCATTTGGTTGGTTTTTTTTGTTCGTTTGTTTACTTTTTGTTTCTTAAAATGTGAGCACTGTTTTTATTGGTTTTGTTCAGTTGGTTTTATTTATTTATTGGTTTCTTTCCTTCTTTCCTTCTTTCTTTTTTCTTTTTGGTACTGGGAATTGAACTCAGGACCTTGTGCTTGCCAGGCAGGCACTGTGCCACTGAGCTATCTCTCTGACCCCTTCTTTCATTTCTTCACCATTTTCCTGGGGCTTGAGTGACCTTCTTCCCCCTGCATTGCTTTTAACTGCTCTTCTTTCTTCTCTATTTTTTCCTCTTCTTTTTAATTTTCCTCCTTGTATTTATTTGCATTCTCTATATTTCTTTTTTCTCCCTCTTTTTTTCTCTTTCTTACTAGTGTTTTTGTCCTACCTTTATCTATTCTATAGATATCTTTATACTCCTCATAACAAATGCTGGCAGGGCTGTGGGGAAAAAGGAAGCCTTCTCCACTGTTGGTTAGATTGTAGGCTGGTGCAACCACTGTGGAATTTAGTGTACAGATCTCTCAAAATACTAGGATTAGAGGTCCCATTTGACCAAACTATTCCCCTTCTGGGTATCTTCCCAGAAGACTTAAAAGCATCATACCACAGCAGTATTTGTGCACCCATATTTATAGCAGCACAGTTTGTAATAGCTAAATCTTGGAAGCAACCCAAATGCCATCACCTGATGAATGGATAAAAAAGATTTTTTTTTTAAATATAAGGAGTATTACACAGCCATAAAGACAAAATTGAGAGATTTGTAGCTAAATGGATGGACCTTGAGGTCATAATCATAAGTGAAATCAATTGGATATACCTGGGTAAATATTGCATTATCTCTCTGGGGTGACTGAAAATGTAAATAAGAACCAAAATGTATAACAGATATTGTGAAATAGGAAAAAACTGTTCAAAAGGAAAAGGGAAGTAGGGATCAGGGAGGGAGAAATGAAGGAAGGAAAAGAAAAAATGAGAAAAGAAGGATAAAATAAAAAGCAAACTTTGTGAATGGGGAGGGGAAGACAGCTTGAAAGGAGGGGATGGGAATGGGAAAAAAAAGAGGAATCAAGATATATCATGTACAGAAACAAATTTCCTATAATGAATATGATCATTATGTATATCCAAACTGTACCAATGAACCTAAGTAAACAAAAAAAAGAGAATAAAACCTCAAAAAAGGTAACACAAATGGCATAAAAAACCTGTCCACAGAAATAATGCCAGTAAATGCCCCAAACATAGGGAAAGAAATAAACATACAGTAAGTGAGGCACATAGAACCCCAAACACCTATGACCAAAATAGAACCTCTCCAGCTCACATTTTTCTCAAAATTCCCAATGTCTATCACAGGGACAAAATTTTAAAAAGTGCTAGAGGAAGGCAATGAATCACACACAGAGGTAAAGTAATAAAGATCACAGCAGACTTCTTTACACAAACTTTAAAGTCCAGAGGGGCTTGGAATGAAGTGTCTTAAGTCCTAAAAGACAACAACTTTGATCCTTGCTTTATGTATCTGGCAAAACTTTCCTTTAAAACTGATGGCCAAATAAATTATTTCCATGACAAGGAGCACTTGAGAAATTCATTTCCACAGGATTACAATAAATGATCAAGGATATCCTAGAAAGAGACAATGAAGCCAGAAGTGCCAATATATCAAAAAGAATGAATACACCTGATGGGATGAGCAGCTAAGCAAAGTGGGAAAAATGAAGAAATAAGCAATAGGAAAATAATGCAATGACAGAATACCTCTCAGTAATAATTCTCAATGTGAATGGTCTCAATTCCCCCAAAAAAGATGCAGACTGATAGAACAGATTGAGAAACAAAACCCTACAATATGCAGTATGCAAGAAACACATTTAATTCAAAAAGATTAAAAATCAAAGGATAGAAAACAATATTTCATGCAACAGGAACCTGATAGAAAGCAGGAGTTGCTATACTAATTTAGAATAAAATGGATTTCAAGATAAGACTGATCAGGAGAGCTAAAGAATGTCACTAGATATTGGTTAAAGGAATAGTTCAACAGGAAGAGTTAACAATTATAGATAAATATGCACCAAATATTTATCATAAAACATACACTTATAATGGACCTGAAAAATCATATGAATACCTGTATAAGTGTAATGGGAGACCTCAATACCCCACTGTCACAAAAGGACAAATCAACTAGACAAAAATTCAACAAAGAAATATCAGAACTGAACCAAACTTTCAAACCAATGGACTTAATAGATTCACAGAGCATTCCACTCAACAACAAAGTACACATTCTTCTTGGCAGCACCTTTCTCCAAAATAGACTACATATTAGCCCATAGAGCATGCTTAATTACCCGAAGAGCATAACACTGGGTTCCACAAACACATCCCTTTTCTACTGTAAATTTTTACTTAGCGTAACAGTAGCCAGTGATACATTTCAGTACCTTTGCTTAAGGCATACAGGAAGTGATCTTTGTGTTTATCCACTTGCCCACTTACAACATAAGGCAAGGTATGTGCATGTGTGCAAAAGTGTCAAACCAGGATTTTCACTGACATGACACTCTGTTTACCTGAGGTTTTGGCATATGTTTACCTGAGCATCACAGAGGGTATAATACACCCACACTACCCTAGGATTTATTTTAAAGAAAGTTTTCTTTTGATTTTTCTGGTAGAAGTAGCCCAGTTCAGTACAATGGCACATAAAAAACCAGATTTGCAAGTTTTGGAGGTCAAAAGTAAATCACCAGATTACTCATGCATGGATGATGAAGATGATTCACTATGGTAAAATACACGTTTTCATAACACAAGAGTGGTGTGGGTGGATGACGATGATGATGATGATGGCGATGATGACTCCTGACATTGGCCATGAGTGCCCAAAGTTCCTGTGGCAGTGAAATGGAGCAAGAATTGACTTATACACACACAGGGGATGCAGACCTCAATTTAGATGACAAAGAAAACAGCAATGTGAGTACATATTTAACTAGTCAAAATGTTGCAAAATGGCCACACAACCAAATGGGATGATCCAATGTTAGAAGTAGGTCTGAAAATATAGTGAGGGTCTTGGCAGGGGTGGAATGTATTGGACAGAATGCCAACACTGCCATTCAGTGTTGGAAACTGTAACAGATGAAATGTTACAACAGATGAGATACGCAAAGGCTGAAATACAAATAAAATGTTCTGTATAAACCAATAGCCATATGAAAAAATCGTATTTATTATGACACCTCACTAGCTGAACTAAAGGCATTCATAGATCTGCTATACTTAGCAGGGAATTCTCATGGAAATCATAGGAATGTAATAAACTTATGGAAAAGCAATGGGTCATAATATGGTATAAAAATATATGCTCTTGTAGATGTGAAGACTTATTATGCTTTCAATTTAGAAATTTATCCTGGAATTCAGCCATCAGGTCCTTATTTATATAGTAATAAACCAAATGTTATTAAAATACTTATTGCTCCCATCTCCCAAACTAATTGAAATGTGACATTCAACAATTGGTTTACCAGTTTCCAACTGATGTTACATCTGTTAATAAAGCACAAGTTCACTAGCGCAGGAACTGTAAACAGGAACAAAGCAGAAATTCCAAATGAAATGCTGCAATTTCAGAACAGAGAATTGTATAGTATATGCTCTTTGGCTTTCAGAAAGGTTTACATTGTCTCATATATGGCAAAGAAAAACAAACTGGTACTGCTGATGTCAACACTGCACCATGACAGAAATACTGATAGGGAAACCTCGACAAAACAGAAGCCTAAGATGGAAACTTTCCACAACAAAACCAAAGGCAGAGTAGATGTTGATAACTTATGTAGCAACTATGATATCACTCAAAACACAGAGCATGGCCAATGGTTGTATTTTATTCAGTCCTAAACATACGTGGTATAAATAATTTGATAATTTACAAAGAAAATGACAAGTGCAAGATACCACAGAGAAATTTTCTTGGAGGACTGGGACTGGAACTCAAGCTCATAAGAGATCATTTACAGCGGAGGAAAAACAAAGTGTCTCTGCCCAGGGAACTATATAAAAAAATTGTTGACCACACTGATGAGCTGACAGGTGAATAGGCAGGTGCAGCATCCTAAAGACCTACTATGACAACAGGAAAATGTTGATTGTGCCCTATAAGAAAGGACAGGAAAATAAAACATATGTGCCATCAGTGTAAGTGTTACTTGTATATGGAACATGTAATTTTCATGTGTGAAGACTGTCTTGGGTGTGACAACTAAAGCAAAGATTATTTTTGTTGTAGAGTGCTATTGGTATTTTCAGTGTAGTTCATATAGGAATATTTGTTCTTCTTTTTTAGACTTTGTACACCAAAAACTAGTCGATGTTGAAAATTTCGATGTTTTTATACTCAATAAGTATTAAAAACACAATATTTTTGTAATATTTTACCTGTGAAACACTTACTGTTTAATAAAAGTCATAAAACTGAATAATTCATCAATAGAATTACTCTAAAAGTTAAGTGTGGGTTTGACACAACCACATTTATGGGCCTTTACAGAAAAAAAAGTGTTATGCTACCTTAGGTAAATGCAAAAGAACTGAAATTATCCTGTGCATATTATAGGACCACAGTGCAGTGAGACTAGAAATCAGTGGCAAAAGAGATCATAGAAACTATGCAAATACATTGAAATTAAGTAATACCTTCCTGAATAATCAATAGGTCACAGATGAAATTGAGGAAGAAATCAGTTTCTACAATCAAACAATAATGTCAGTATGATATACTGGAACCTATGGGATGCAATGAAAGCAGTCCTAAGAGGGAGATTTGTAGCAGTGGATTTTCACATTAGAAAGACAGAACATACTCAAATAAATAACCTAAAGTACTAGAAAAGGTCCTAGAAAAAATATGAACAATCCAAACCCAAAGCTAGTATTAGGAAGGAAATTATAAAGATTAGGGCAGGAATTAACAAAACTGAGACAAAAAAATTACAATGAATCAAAAAGTTTCTTTGAAAGACTGAATAGAATAGACAAACCCATGGCTAATCTTTAAAAAAAAAAAGGAAAGGAAAGAAAAGACCCAAATCTATGCAATTAAAAATGAAAAGGTGAAATCACAATGGATTCTGCTGAGACCCAGGAAATTATTGATAACTGCTTTGAGAACCTAGTAAAATGGAAAACTCAGAAGAAATGGGTAAATTCCTAGCTACATATTAACTACCAAAGCTGAACTGAGAAGATACAAAATTTTAAATAAACCACTCAGTGAGTGACATTGAAGAATAAAACAATACCAACTATCCAGATTTTGAAGGATTCACTGCTGAATTCTGCAACACCAAGATCTATCATCAATACTTCTCAAACTCTAATGAAACTGAAAGCAAAGCAGTACTCCCAAAATCATTTCTGGAAGCAAGCATTATCCTAATTTCAAAACCAGAAAAATACCCAGTCAAAAAAAGAAAACTACAGCCCAATTTCCTTAATGAACATAGATGAAAAAATCCTCAATAAGACACTGGCAAACAGAATGCAGCAAATTATCAAAAAGATCATACATCATGACCAAGTAGGATTCATTCTAAGGATACTGGGATGGGTTAACATACATAAATCAGTAAGTGTAATTCACCACATAAATAGAATTAAGGACAAAAACTATATGATTATCTCAATAGATGCCCCCAAAAAGGCATTTGACAAAATTCATCAGCTATTCATGATTAAAAACTCTCAAGAATAGGAATAGAGGGACTTTATCTTATTTTAATCTGATAAAGGCCATCTATGACAAACCAATGGCTAACATCATACTGAATAGTAAGAAGGTGAAAAGTTTCCCTTTAAATTCAGGAACAACATAGGATGGCCACTATCACCACTTTTGTTCAAAAGTTGAAATACTAGCTAGAGCAATTAGACAAGAGAAAGAAACAAAAGGGATATGGGAAGGGAAAGAAGTTAAATTATCATTATTGGCAGATGACATGATCCTCTACATAGAAGACCCTAAATCTTCATCAAAAGACTCCTACAATTAGTAACCAAATTCAGTAGTATAGCAGGATATAAAGTCAACACTCAAAAATCAATAGCGTTCTTGTACATCAATAACAAACTCACTGAGGGAAATTAAGGAAATAATACCATTCATAATAACATCAAGAAAAATGAAATACTTAGGAATTTTCCTAATTGATGTAATGAAACACCTTCACAATGAAAACTGTAATACTCTGAAAAAGGAGATTGAAGAGGTTATCAGAAAAAAACAGAAAGATATCCTCTGCTACTGGATAGGCATAATTAATATGGTTAACATGGACTTGGGCTGCGGATATAGCTCAGCAGCACAAGTGCCTACCTGGCAAGTGCAAGGTCCTGAGTTTGATTCCTGGTACCAAAAAAAAAAAAAAAAAAAAAAAAGATGGACATACTTCCAAAACTATTATATAGATTTAATGCAATTTCAATCAAAATATCAATAACATTTCTTATAGAACTGGAGAAAGCAATCTTAAAATTCAATAGAACTAGGAGCAACCTAGACTGGCAAAAGCAATTTTGGGTAACAAGAGCAAGGAAGGGAGTATCACAACCAGACCTACAAAGCTACAGCCATAAAAACAGCATGATATTGTCAAGAAATAAAAGAAAACTAAACAATTGTAATTCAGTGAAACAGAATAGAAGATACAGAAATAACTTCAGCCAAAACTCAGCTACATGACCTTTGACAAAGGGATCAAATCCCTTTGCTGGAGGAAAGATAACCTCTTTAACAAGTGGTGCTGAGAAAATTGGCTGTCCACATGGTGAAGGTTGAACTTAGACCCATATCTCCCACCAAATCCTAAGCTAAAATCAAAAAAGATCAAAGACCTCAACATTAGAACAGAAACATTTAATTTGGTGGAAGACAGGATAGGCAAAACTCTTGAAGACATAGGTATAGGCAAAGACTTTCTGATTAAAATCCTGGTTGCACAAGAAATAATACCAAGGATCAACAAATGGGATCACCTTAAATTAAAAGGCTTTTGGACAGCAAAGGAAACCACCAGCAAAGTGAAAAGACAATCTACAAAAAGGGGGAAAAATTTGCCAGCTACTCCTCAGACAAAGGACTAATATCTAGAATATATAAAGAACACAAAAAATTAGACCCTCCAAATTTAAAGACCCACTTAAGAAAGGAGCGTTTGAAATGAACAGACACTTCTCAGATGAGGAAATATGATTGGCCTATAAATACATGAAAATGTTCAATGGCACTGGACATTCGAGAAATGACAGCATTAAGATTCTATCTCACCCCAGAAAGAATGGCTACCATCAAGAAATCAACCAATGACAAACACTGGTGAGGCTGTCGGGAGAAAGGAATCCTTCATTGTTGGTGGGACTGTAAACTGATACAATCACTATGGAAATTATTATGGAGATATCTCACAAAACTGGAAACAGAAATTCCATTTGACCTTGCTATCCCCTTTTAGGTACCTTCACAAAAGAGTTAAAAAGTCACACCACATACTCATGTTTACAGCAGCACAATTCACAATGGCTAAATCTCTGGAACATCCTATATGCCCATCAACAGATGAATCTATTAAGAAAATGTGGTATTTATACACAATGGAGTACCACTTTGCTGTGAAAGAAAGATGAACTTGAGGCATCTTTAGGAAAACTGATGTCCCTCGAGACCATAATGTTAAGTGAAATAAATCAGATACACAAGGTTGAACATTGCATAGTTTCCTTTATATGAAAAAATTAATAGAAAAAAGTGAAAAAAGTTATTGTATTCTAAGTATGTTTCTTGTGTCAATTCCTATTTTCACTCCAATATGGCATGAGAGCTCACTTTGCAGGATTTCCATTGGTTTGGGTATGTTAAAGTCTTTATTATTGTTATGAGCATGGTCTACAATGAGTAAAAAAAATTCCCAGAATAGGTAAATCTATGAAGATGGAGAGTAGTTCAGTGGTTGCCTAGACTTAGAGGGGATGGACTGGGAGATGACAGTATGTTTTGTTCTGGGATAACAAAAATGATCTTAATTTGATTGTGGTCATGGTTACCAAACTTTGTCAGTGTGCTAAAATCTACACAGTCTTACACTTTAAGTTTGTTAACTGGGCCAGGGATACAGCTCTAACTCAGGACCTGGCAAGTGCAAGGTCCTGAGTTAGATTCCCAGTACCAAAAAAAAAAGTTTTAAATTGTGTGGCTTACAAATTTTAGTTCAATAAAGCTGTTATTAAAAAACA
Organism: Chinchilla lanigera; assembly: GCF_000276665.1. Classification (NCBI taxonomy): domain Eukaryota; kingdom Metazoa; phylum Chordata; class Mammalia; order Rodentia; family Chinchillidae; genus Chinchilla; species Chinchilla lanigera. Next base: position 1,319,149 of record NW_004955450.1, on the reverse strand, counting down.
AAGAAGTGTTTTGATATATGCACACATTGTGAAATGATTACCACAATGAAGCTAGTTAATGCATACTACTTCACATAATTATCTTTTTTCCTTGGTAGTAGCAGTAAGAACACTTCAGATCCACACCCTTAGCAAATTCCAAGTATATAATACATTATCATTAACCATTGTTAGTCACCATGCTGTATATTAGGTAACAACTGAAGGTCTGTATGCATTGACCAGTATCTCTCCTTTTCCTTTATCCTCTAGTCCCTGGTCACCATCATGCACTTCTGTTGTGATGAATTCTACTTTTTTTTTAAGATTCCACATACAATTTAGATAATATATATTTGCTTTTCTGTGTCTGGCTTATTTTACTCAACATAATGTCTTCAAGTTTCAACTATCTTGTTGCAAATGGCAGAATTTCCTTTTTTGTGGTTGCATAGTGTTCCAGTGTGTATATCTCACTTTCTTTATCCACCAATCGGTTGATGGAGACAGCTACAGTTTGGATCTTAAGGGTCTCCTGAAGGTCCCTAAAGGCCTGATCCCCAAGGTGGCATTATGGGGAGACTGTGAAGCCTTTAACTGGGGTTGGGGGTGGGGTGTCTTTGGGTCAGAGGGGGAGGGCTCTGAAGGGGCATGTGGGATTCCAGCCCCTTCTTTTTCCTTTATTTTACTCCTTGGACACAACGTGAGTAGTTTTGCTCTGTGACACCTCAGCAATGCCATCAGATGCCCCCTCTCCACAGAGGCTAAAAGTGATGGGTCTTCCTTATCATGGACTCGAACTTCTAAGACCATGAATCAAAATAAGCCTTTTCTCTTTAGAAATTGATAGCAACAGAAAGTTAACTCACCAGTGACTTAAATTGTATCTACATCTTGGCTATGGAGAATAATACTGCAATGAACGTGGGACGTAGCTCTCACACTGAGATAATGATTTTATCCCCTTTGGAGATATACCTAAGAGGGATTATTTTTAGCTCTCTAATCTGTCCTATTGGTTTCTGTATCTATTTTTATGCTTGTATAATACTGTTTGGATTACCATTACTTTATGCTATAATTTAAAATTAGGAAGTGTGTGCTATCTCTAACTTTGTTTTTCCATCTCAAGACTGCTTTGGCTATTGGGAGCCTTGTGGGTCCACATGAATTTTAGAATTGCTTTTTTCTACTTCTGTGAAAATGCCAATGGAATTTTGGTAGGGATGATGCTGAATGTTTAGATGACTTTGGAGAGTATGGGCATTTTCACAATATTAATTCTTCCAATTCAATATGAGATATCGTTTCATTTGTTTGTGTCCATTTCTTTCACCAATGTTTTATAGTTTTCAGTGTATAGAAAACCAAAGTTCTTTCTATCCTTCCATTCTTCCATCTTGCATGGGATGCATTCCTTGTGCTTGTTGCCCTGTGGTTATAGAATGGCCACTGAAGCTCCAACTTATACATCTTCATACTAGCTCCCAAACAAAGAATCAAAAGCTTTCTCCTCACAAAGATTTGATCTTTTATTCAGGAGTCATTATCTTTCTAAAGTTTCTCCTAATATCTCCTTAGGTAGAACTGGGTCACATGGTCATAAGGCTGCAAAAGGGATAGGAAGTTCTATGACAGCCTAAACCAGGCACAATTCATCCCATGGGGATGGGCATATTGTTTCCATAATCATAGTCTCAGGTCTCCTAGCAATAAAGAAGTACAAAGGGGCTTTTGCATAGGTAACTGGTATCTGCCAGGTCAGGTTTGGACATTTCCCATACAGTTCTAATGCTTAGCTAAGCTTTCTGGGCTTTCAAAAAAGATTGGCAAATGTTGGTGAGTGACTGGCAGGAAATGTGAAAGATGTGGTGTCAAAAAACCTTGGCGTTCTTTTATTTGGAGATACAATGCCATACATTTTGGGTTCAGTTTTGATATCATGAAGCCTGCTGCAGAATCCGGGTCTAGAGAAAAACCACTGGGGTAGGTATCTTTCCTGGACATGATGTTAATGTCCCCAGCAGGGTAAGGCTGTGCCTTTTGCATTAGATGAGAAGGTTTCTGTACAACAGCACAAGGTCATTCTTATTGGTGCCTTGACCCATGAATACCTTGCCCCACAAACAAAGCTAAAATGAAGAAAATCAATCATGCACCTGAGAGTTCTCCCACTTCAGTCTCAAGTCTGTTGCAAAATTCTTAGCTGCAGATCTGCAGAGTGGGCAGAGAGCCCGCAGCGGCTCTCTCTTCTAGGTGCAGCAGGTTCTCCTGGGGGCCCGGTTAATTTTCTGCTGTTTGCTCTTCACTGATGTAGTAAAGCAATCTGTCGATTATCACTGGTCTTACGAGGCATGGGAAATACATAGCAAAGCTGGATCAAATCATCTAACACTGCTCAGGTATTCTGAGAGGAAAATCAAGAGGACTCTCATTATAATTCTTCCCTTGCCTTCAATATGTTTTTTCAAATTCTGAGTTTCCCTAAATTCCCTTCCATAATACTTCCCTATAGCGGGCATGCCATGTGGCCTTGCCAGGATAAAAAAATTCCTTGGCACCAGGCCTCTGGCTGGCCTTGGCAGGAAGGGATGCCTTCCAGAAAGCATTTCAGCCCCAATCAAATGTCATTTTTGGTCCCAATCTGATGTCACTTTCCCTCCAGAATTCTGCAGGGCTTCTGGCGAACTCAAAGAGCTATGATTTTGGGAACCACAAACAGTGAGCTGGGGCTGCAGTGGCAGCCCTGTCACCTCCAACCCTTCTCCACCTGATGAAATAGATCTTAGGTGTAAAAGCCGCCTTCCAAGCTCCTTCCAACTCTCCAAGGGAGTCTTTTGATTTAAGTGATGCTCACTGAAGTATGTGAGGAATCCAGATCTAATTAACTTTGTGATTGAATTCCATATGGCACAAGCTAAATGACTATTCTTTAGTAAAAGTTCTCTTTAATCAGTACTTTTCATACTTCACATGGTAAAATTGTAACAATGACACCACTTCTTAGTTGTCTTGTAGTTATGTCACCTTTGTCATTCAACTTCTCTTTGCCCTTTCACCTGGTCGCTGGGCTTGGCCATGTGACTCAGTTTACTCTTAGAAGACTACAAACATGACAACACTTTCCTCATTTGGCTTGCTGTCTGCCCACCCCTCCCATCACCACAGTAGCAAACCAGGCTGGAGGAAGATGATTATCTCAGCTATGGCCATGAACTGCCAGCTGCTTCCGAGCTATAAGCAACCCCATCCCAGACCACAAGAGCTGCCCCACGGTGCCCAGCCTATATCCCTGACTCAGACTCATGAGTTAAATAGAACTCACGAGTTCTTGGTTTTTTCAGAAGTCATTCTCCAGTCATGTGTTAGCACCTTCTATGTTCTAGGTACTACAATGAACACTGAGGTTATGGAGATAAATGAGATGTGGTCACAGCACTAAAGAAACTCGTGGGTTAGTGGTAGAGACAGATGCATAGATAGAAATGCGAGCTGAGGAAGTGAAAGTAACAGAGAATTACAAAGGAGTGTTTTGAAATCTGAAAACTTCACTCTGAATATTAAGTAGCTGGCAGGTACAATTTCCCTTTTCCTTCAGCCATCTGCTAAGGAAAGATTTGGTTTTTCTAAGCCCACTGAGTTTTGGGGTAGTTTTTTGTGTGGTACTATTGTAGCAATAAATCATAGGTACTTTATCGATGAATGTCTACTACAATAATACAAAGATACATATTTTTTTTAATGCTGGACCTCTCTCTACCCTCCACTTTACCCCTCTGTGTTCCTTCTCTCTTGAGGTTCCTATGTCAATATTCAAGTACAAAAATACTGACTCAGAATTATACAAGCATGCACTCTTACATATAGGCTAATTTTTGTGGGTTTGTGTTTAAATAACAAAATCAACCCTATAATTTGTTTTTTATCCTTAGGGAGATATAACTGGACCTCCTTTCCAATCAGTAGATAATGGTTTATGTTTTTCTAATTTCTTAATTCACACATAGACACACATACACATTTGTAACTTTATCTGAAATGGTTATCATAAAATTTGTGTTTTAGTGGAGTCTGTTTTTGCTTTTGTACCTGCTTCCCAATTGTCTGACTCTGTTGTCCTCTTTAAATATACATATACATTGTGTATATCTTTTCCTTTGGGCTCATAAAACTATACAGAAATATTTTATCATTTGTATTATTGAACTATGTATTATTCACACTTAACAGGTTGTGGTTTTTCCCATTCAACAATATCCTGTAGGGGGTTGGGGATTTAGCTCAGCAGCACAGCGCCTGCCTGGCAAGCTCAAGGTCATGAGTTTGATTCCTGGTACTGGAAAAAAACCAACAACAACAACAACATCTTGTAGAAACCCCCCTCACTAAGTCAAATAGGAAAACTAATCCATTCCTTTATTAATCACTGCATTATATTCCAGAGCATGGGAGCTCTGTAATTTAGGTAACAGTTTTTCTATTCATACTCAGTTTATTTTTAGATTTTTGAGGGGGGCCCTGTGAAAAATGCTTGTGTATATTTTATTACCTATGTCTTGATATTTTTACTTACATGGATTCCCAGCAGTAGCATTACTGGGCTAAACAGAAGTATGTATTTTGAACTTCAATACTTGAGACAAAATTGTTTCCCAGAGGACTGTACAAATTTTCACTCCACAGCAAAGTATGAAAGTTCCCTTTGAGAGGAGATTCTTAATCCCAAGCTGTTAGAGGTAGATGTGAACCAGACTTACCCAAATACCCGCTGAGTTGTACCCTCTGCCCCATATAGCACTGAAGTGACAATCAGAAAAATGGAGGATAATGGCAAAACCCAAAATAGTAATATATTCTTACACCAAAAATTTTTAATCGTTTTAATCACAATATTGCTATGAATTGTCTCATAGGATCCAATTTTTTTCCTGTGCATAAACCCTAACCCCTCAAACTAAACAATGCCCTTACCAGTTCTTGGGTTTTCTTGAGGGACTGGCCCCTCTCTGCACACCAGGACTTACAAGCTGACAAAAGAGAGTGAGGAGAAAGACTGCAAGCTTAAATGTCATGGAGTTCTGACCAACTAGATCAAAATCATTACCAAGGAGAAGAGTTTTAGGAAGAGTCATTTTCTTTTATCAATGAGCATGTCAACCCATAGGTTGGTGTCCAAAATATCACTAGAAACTCTTAGAAGGTAGCACCAGAATTTCCTGGACTTGCCCTGTAGACTTGCCTGTCCTCACTGCCAGGGAAGGGAAGCCCATCTCTGTTCACAAGTGGTGGGTCCGGACATAGTGAACAGGATCAAACAGCGGCCACTGTCTCATTTTAACTCCACTGGCATGATGCCTCCTGACATCAGGCAGGACCAGTTTGAGTTTGGACTGAGGGAAGCGCTGTTCAGCAGCAGCTCTCCAAAGAGCCGAAATCTTCTTGGAGGCTCCTGACTCAAAGCTATCACCTCTCTGATGCCTCTATGTGAGGATGCTGTATGGAAATCTCATGGGAGGCTGGGAAGATCTCAGTTCCTTCTGAACATCATTTCATCCTGAAGGGTAAAGACTGGAGAGAAAGCCAGTCAAGGAACCCAGTTTCCTTGAGCAGCCGGGTGACAGACACCTCAGAAACAGTGGCCTGACTGCTCTATCCCATGTCTCTACTTTTCTCTCCTTTACTATCTCACTCAAGAACCACAGTGAGGGTCTCTTTCACTTCAGCAACACCACCCAGCCTCCATCCCTCCAGTTCCCTCCTGCCCACCCTTCCCTGCACCCACCGGCATTCCCAGCTGTCTCTCCTTGAAAAGTCCTTCTTTGTCTCTGGAAGTCCCTGGAGTGAATCCACCCCTGCAGCATCCACAGCCTTCCTTATCTGCTCTTCATACAGAACAAATTGCAGCTGTATCCTTACATTCAGTGCTTCACATACAGGACAACCACACTAAGGGACCCAGTGGCCAGAACACCACGCGGGCTCTTTCCAAGTGACACGGATGGCATGGAAAGGGTGTGAGCAAAGGCAAACCCTTTGGTCAGAGCCAGTATCGCCACTAGTAACAACACACCTGGCTGATCCACCTCAGGCACTTCATTGAGTTTCCCTTCAACTTGGTAAGGGATGGAGCAGTGTAACATGTGAGGAACTTTTGCTGTTACCACATTTCCTTGTCTCTAAGAAGCCATCAATATGAGGTGACAGTCCATTTAACGACTGCTTGTCCATAGAAAAGACTTACACACTGTCACATTAAATTTACACACCAAGTTAAGACACTGATCATTTCAATAATGTAGAAATATAGAAACAGGCACTCGATTCCAGTGTCCTCTAACCCAATTATCATTGCTTCCACTTGGGAACCATGGGTAGCGCCTCCTTTCCTTCTCTCCTGCCCATGTTGGTTGTCCCCTGTCAGGGTATGGATCACTTTTCTGCCTATGTTCTAGTGGCTTACACGCATGTGCCATCCACTCTTTACAAGACATTGCTTTGGATCACGGTTCACAATCAGCAAATTAAAAAAGCAGACTCTCAGGCACATTCCACCTCTCAGATTTAGCAAAGCAGTTTTCTGACAACTAACTCGAGGCCCTTTGGTGGCGCCAGGAGTGTGCTTCCTGCACTCAGAAAGTGCTCTTCAATACTCCATCAAGCTCCATGAACAGGGCTCCACAAGTCCCTGCCCTACTGGAGACAGCATGTGGAGGAGCCACCAGAGGCAAGCGTGTAAGGTCATCTCTGTGCCTAGGGAGAAACATGGCTGGGCATCCTCTTTTGGAATTCAGTGGCATATTTCAAAAATTACTGGATTTTATATGTTTATAGACATTTTAGGTTTTCAGAAAAACTGACTAGAAAGTACACTGCACTCCCACATGCCCCCTTCCCTGCCCACTTCAGTTTCCTCTATTACTGTGTTACATCACATGGCTTATTTGTTAAGGTTGACCCACTAATATCAATGCTTTATTACTAAAGTTCCTGGTTTATATTAGGATTCACTTATCACATTGCTGAGTTGTATGGGTTATGACAGGTCTATAATTTAGTCCAGTGTCTCCCATCACAGTATCATACAGAATTCATGTTTGCTCTAAAAATCCCATATGCCTCCTATTCACCCCTCTAACTGCCCGCTCCAAAGCGAATTGTCCAGCATCCCTGATCTTTCTGTCTCTATACCTTTGTGTCCCTTAATAATGTGAGATTCCTTCCTATCTCTTCATAGGTCAATGGCTCATGTCTTTTTATTGCTGACCAATACTGCACTGAAAGGATGCACTATGGCTACTTCTACTTTTTGGCAATTATGAGAAAAGCAGCTCTAAACATTTATATGTGCAGATTTTTGGATGGACATAGTTTTCAACTCATCTTGGGTAAATACCGAGAAGTATGACAGCTGGATCTTATGTTAAGACTATGTTTAGCTCTGCAAGAAACTGCCACGCTATCTTCCAAAGTGACTGTACCATTTTGAATTTGTACCAGCAATGAATGAGCATTCTGTTGCTTGCACTGTTGATGTTCCAGATTTTAACTATTTTAATAAGGGCACAGCAGTATCTCATTGTTTTAATTTGCACTTCTAGGATGACAAGTGATGTTGAACACCTTCTCATATAATTATTTAACAACTGTGTATTAATTTGGCAAAGTGTCATTTCAGATCTTTCCCCCACTTTTTAATTAGGCTATTTGTTTCCTATGGACATAAGTCCTTAATCAGATCTGCGTTCTGCAAGTTTTTTTCCGAGGTTATAGGGGTTTTTTTCTTTCACTTTTTTAACCTTTGGAAAATGACTACTGTACCACAGCAGACAAGACTTGTGCTGTCTTTGGCCTCTAGCATTTCCTGGGTAACCCCATTTGCCAGGATACACCTATGGACTTTTGCCTTGCCCAGTGTGTTTCCTAAATCCAAGTCACTAACATCAAAAGGAAAACTGATTTGTAACTCAAATTAAAATCTGCCTTCGCCCCTTTTGAAGTGTGCTGGGGAGTATGTGACCATTGTTGAGCAGGTGGAACCTTTCAATATGAGTTATTATTGCTACATTGTTTTTTATCTTAGTGCATTTATTCAATAAATGTTAGAGTCCTTGGAGGCACTGGGTGCTTGGCTTAGCTCCTTGCTTGAATAGTAGTTACAATTCTCTCTCAACCCATGAATGGAGCCTGAAATGACTCAGCTTAGCTCTCTGGCCATCTTGTTAACTCCAGTGTATAGGTTTTTCTCTCTCATCTTCACCTTGCCCTTCAGGGTCTGGTACCTGCTGTGGTTCACCTCACTGTACCTCTGATCCCAGGGTACCGAGCATAAAGACTCTCTGAGGCATCCTAGCCCTAGCTGATGTGCTTTCCATAGGCAGGACCACTGGGAGAGCCACAGGAAAATGAGATCCCTCCTTGCTCCCAACAGTCGAGTTGGAAGGAGTGGGTATTAACACAGTAGTCTGTGATATATGCCAAAGAATTCTGCAGGTAGTAAATGCAGTCAGTACTGTAGGAGCCTTGTTCTGTGTCTTTCACCTCCCCAACAGGCACATCAATTTCCTTACTAGAACAAAAAGCAGACAGGGATGGATTACAGCCCTGCGTTCCAGGGTGTGGTCCCTGGGCTTCAGCATCACCAGGGAACCTGTTAGAAATGCAGATTCTCTAGCCCCAGGCCAAGTGAGCCAGAAATCTTGTATGCAAAAGATCCCTAGGGCATCTGTAGGACATCACAGTTTGACAAGCACTGGGATGCATGATCTATAAATACCTTTCCAGTTCTAAGTCCTGATGATCTATAACACTGATTATGATCCCATCAAGAGGGGGCTGCTCAGTGGTCCCCAGGAAGATCCTTACTCACTGCGCCCTGAGCAAGCTTGAGGCTGCCTCTGTAAACCAGCTTCAGTGCCAGGCATCAGGCATGGCAGGCAGCCACTGACTGCTAATCAGTGTGACCCTCCTGGAGAGTCGTGCTGCCCTCCTGCTAGGGAAACAGCTCGCATTGTCACGACAAAGCACGACCCTGAGATGGAGGCTGGGGGTGGTGGCTGTGTGCGAGAGCTTTGCTCGTCTATGTGGGCCTCACTTGGGGGCCTGGACAATTCATCACATAGCCAGGCCCAGCTGCTCTGCACTTTCCCCTGCCCCTAAGCCCTTTAGGTTGCCGAGAAGCCAGAGCAGGAGAAGAAAAGGAATTAACCAGGAACATTCATGGCACGTCTGAGGTTGTGAACACAAGAAAGAGGCATCTGCTAAGATCTGCCCCCCTAAATACAAGAAGGTTCAAATAATTTTCTAAAGAACTTTCTGGTTTGAATACTGTATTTTAAGGATAGGCTTTGGAGTCAGACTTAGGTTACAGATCTCAACTTTGTAATCTACCAGTTGGATTCAAGCAACTCAAATATTAGTTTTTCCATCTGGAAAATGGGTTAACAGATCTTTCTTCATGACGGTGCTGTGAGGATCAGAAAGTAAGTGCAAAGCACCCCCTAGGGCTCAGTGCAGTCACTTCTTGGACACTGACCTTGTGTCCTATGAGAGCTACATACTAAAGTAGAAGAGTCATAAGTCATATGTGGCCCTGGGCACCTGATAGGGGCCTCATACAACTGAAATATGATGTATGTGTAAAATACACACTGCACACAATGACCTAGTATGAATTTTAAAACACAAGCTATCTCTAGTAATTTTTATATTTGATTGCATATTGAAATGATAATATTCTGGATATACTGGCAAAGCAAAATATATTATAATTAATTTATTGGTTTCTTTTTACTTTTTAAATGTGGTACCAGAAGATATGGAATTGCACACATGGCTTCTGTTGTATTTCTGTCAGACACCACTGGTCTAGCAATGAAGCACAGTGTGCCTACTGTCCATGCTTTATGAGTGTACAGTATATTCAGAAGGTCATACTCACACTTGAGGGGGCAGAACTGGCAGGAAGGAGAAAGGGAGACAACATGGTGACTACAGTTAATAATAGTACTATATACTGGATACTTGAAAATGGCTAAGAGTCGATTTTAAGTGCTCTCATCACAAAATAAGTATGTTAGGTAGTACACGTTATACAGCCATTCTGGAATGTATGCATGTTTCAAAATTCCATGTTTATATTATAAACATATATAATATTTGTGAAATGAACACAAGTAGGAAGAGGGAAAGCAGGAGGACCTGGGGGGGTTGTGGAAAGTGTGAAGGAGGAGGTCATGGGTAGGCAGAGGGCCACCTGCATGGGCTATGCACAGCTTGGTACTGGGACAGGTCTATGATTCTCCCATCATGCCTTGCATAGGGTGGGCACCTGATGACTACTGATTCATCGCATGGGGCTGGTGGGCCAAAGGGAGACACAAGAGCAATGCAGAGGGAGGTGAACACAGATGATTATGTGGGAAGAGCCTGGTCTCAAGGGATTAGGTGGCTTGTGAACCTGCAAACCACAGGAGAAAGGTTGGCTAGACTGGTGGCAGCTTAGCATGGTGAGGCCACCTCTTATATTTCCTGGCTGTTCAGGGCCCACGTTCTTATGGGCAGACCTCCCCTGTACACAGTGTGACTATAATAAGACTGGCTATTTATACCACAGGGGACACTGTGATGTGTACACCGGGAAGACCGAAACACTCATTTCCACAAATGCATTCTTCTCTCATCCATTCAAACACATTCTGAGCCCCTGGCTGGTCCCCTCATCCATACCGGCTATGAGGGCTACAGAGATAACTGAGACGTCACCCTGTGCCATCTTTGACCAGGATGGGCATACCACAGCCTTCAGGCCAAGTTCAGCTCACTGCCCACTTTGGTAAACAGTGTCTTATTGGAACATAGCCATGCCCAGTCCTTTACATATTGCCTGCCTATTTCTGCACTACAGTGGCAAACTGCATATAGTGGCAGAGACTGTATGGCCTACAAAACTGAAAACACTCCCTATCTAACCTTTTGCAGGAAATGTCTGTTGACCCCTACCTTGGAGTAACAGGAATATAAGCAAAAAAGGTGATATGATGAGACTGCTCCCACAGAGGAATGAGAAACTCTGGGGAAGTCACTAGGGAGGAAGAGGGAAGTAAGGTTCCAAAGACACATCAAAGGGGGTACCCTGAGTAGTGCCCTTGAGGACCACAAGGGGCATGAGAAAGTAAAGGGATCTTCTAAGAGACAACTGCACACGTAAACACACAGAGGAAAATGGGAAATTCTGGAAGTTGGTTCTGGAGAAACACAAACTTCATGCAGGGCTTTTGTACAGCCCAGCAATCCTAACCCCAACTCTCCTTTTCTGGAAGTCTGCTAACACCTTCTCCTTTCTCCTCACACTCCCAACACCTCCGTTTCATTCTCAGATGATGCTCTTCTTTTTCCCTAGGGAAATCGAGGCAATCACAAGCAAAGTTGCACATGTGATGCTCCCCCATCACAGCAGCTGTTGCTGACACTGCCCTCCCTCCATCTGTGAATGAATCATCTGTGTCCTCACCCAGGACCACCCTTTGCTTGGGGATCAGCTCTCATCCATGCTCCCAGGCTTGGGGACACAGTTCTCTCACTTGTCCCTTGCTCCTGCATTGCTTATTTCTCCCTCTCCATTGGCCTGATCCCAAGGGCTTCACATGCTGTATTACCCTCTCCCTCTTAGAAAGACTCCTTCACGTCCACCTAGCCCTCCAGCATGGCCCTGCCTCTCTGCTCCTTCACAGTATATTCATTTGAAGACATGTAACCATGCCACTCCAATTCCTCTTTTTCCTCATTCTCTCTTGAATCTGCTACTCCACTGAAGTTTTTATCCCTGCTCCCTTAGATCTGACCTTGTCCAGATCACCAACGACTTCCCTGTTAAATCTACTCATCAACTCACAATTTGTGATTTGCCTGGTATAAGAGCAGCCTTTGGACTCCCTCCCTCCCCTCTAACACACTTTCCTACCAGCACCCATCCTCTCCACGATCTTCCTTCTCCTTCACAGGCCACCCCTTCATTACTCCCCAACTTCCAAATGCTCACTTTTCTCCACCTCTCCCTCAGCAATGTCTCAAAACCTATCCTTGCTGTCCAATAAAACTTCCTGTGGTGATGGAAATGTTCTAGAGCTGTACTGTCCAATATGGTAGCCCCTGATCATATGTGGTTATGGAACACCTGCAATGTGGCTAGTATGGCTATAGAACAAATTCTAAATTTTATTTAATTTTACTTCATTTTGAATTTAAAAAGCCACACATGGCTGGTGGTTACTTTATTAGGCAGTACAGGTCTACTTGCTGGTGACTCTCAAATACACATATTTTTTTGCAGTTGCTTCCCTTAGCTCCAGGCCTGTGGATCCAACTGTGCCCTGGAATCTCCATGAAGATGTCAGATTGCCCCAACACAGCCTCTCCTATCTCACTAAGTGACAACCCTTCCAGTTGTTCTGCCCAACGGGCCTTGGTATCATCCCTGACTTCTCCCTTCATGCCCACATCCAGTCTGTTACAGATCTGTCAGCTCTACTGTCCGAATAGGTCCTGAATCTGATTGTTTCTCACCACCCACTCATCCTGGTCCAGGTCCCATCATCTCTCAGCTGAACGGTTGCAGCAGACTCCTAATCAGTCCCTCATTTCCACATAGCAGAAATCCCCTGAAAACCGAAGTCAGGTAAGTCATTCCCCTGCTTACCACTGCCAATGGTGTCCATGCTAGTCAGTGTGTGATGGCCTCAAGGTTCTGTGCCCTTCCCTGCCACATCTCCCATCACTCTCCTCTGTGTTACCCTTTCTGGCCACCCTGATCCCACTGTCCACACACGCTGAGCACACTCCCTCTCCTGGTCCCTTCTCTGCCTGGAATGCTCTTCTCTTTGGGGTCCATGGCTTGTATCTTCTCATTTTCTCAGGTTTCTGCTCCAATGTGACCTTAATAACAAATACTTCCAGGGGCACCTGAACTAAAATATTACCCTGCCCACAGTTCCTGTCTTCTTTATTTGCTTCATTTTTTTCCCTAGCATGTCTCGCCATCTGCATGATACATAGGATAATTATTCCCTTATGAAGAATCTCCCCGTAAAATGTAAGTTCTGTGAGATTAGGCACTTTGTTTACTACTGTATCCTTAGCACCCAATGCTGAGGTCAAATATTTCTGAGATCAAGAAATATTTGCTGAATGAAGAATGGGTAGAGAAGAGCACCAGAAACTGGAGAGGGAGATGGCTCATGAAAGAGACCAAGAGCCAAGTCCTAAGGGCTTGCATGTGGATGGACAGTCATAAAAGGTCACCTAGTGCCCTTACCCCTCCAGCCCAGGTGGCCTCTCTCAGCATGGCTGATGTGCCTGAGCCTCCATCACCATGCAGGAGGACGAAAATAGAAAGTTCACCTGCTTCTAGGTGGGAAAACTGCTCTTCACTATACAAGGAGCTCAAGTGGTTCCCAAGTGGTTCCAGCCTCATGGAAGACATCTTAAAGTATTGCAGTCTGTTCCTGAGCCCCACTTCTGCCTGCAGTCTAGGAGTGTAGTGAGCCAGGGCTTGTAAATGACTAGTCCTCAGAGTGCCCTCCTTTGCCCTTGCTGCCTGCCAAGCGGAGCAAATCTCAGCCTGGAGTCCTAGAAGCAGCAGGATTTACTTTTTCTGGATCCTGAAGAGTCATTTTTCACTGGTGGGGTCAGGGCATTTTCCTACCAGAAGAGCCCTTGGACATAGCCAGGGACTGGTCTGACTACCACACTGCATAGCAAAAGACATCAAGCCCCAGAGACAGGAGGTGACTCCTTAAAGCCATTAGAGGGCTCATACCTGAGCCAGAGGTGAACCTGGGTCCTGTCTCTTTTAATACAACGCTGTCTTCAAGCCTGTTCTTGGGGTAGCACACTTTCTGAGCTTTTCTTTCTCTCAATAAATTCTTCCTACTCTTAAAAAAAGAGAGACAGTGTTCTTTGGGCCTGTTTCTCTTAGCAAGTCTCAGGTGAGGCCCATTGTTTGGTTTCATCCATTTGTTGATACCCAAGACCTAGCAGCCTGGGCTGTAACATTACAGCAACAGCCTAGGAGAACAGTTCCTCCTCTGAGTCTTAACCTCCATGCCTGTAAATAAGGTTCTGATCCTAATCCTTACACAGAAGATGGAAATTAGAGGACTACTGTAGTTGTCATGGTAACTCAGAAGCCCTCTGCACCAGGTACTTCAGCTGCTTGACATCCCTCAGTGATGGTTGCTAAGTTCCAGCTCTGTTGCTGACCAGCCATGTGATTCTGGGAAAATCACTAATTCACCCACCCACTCATCCATACACCCATCTATTCATCATATACTAACATCAAAAAAGAATTTGCGCTAGTTTATACTATTATACACAAACTAAGGCTATTAAGAGGCAAATAAAAGCTCAAAACTGCTATTTCTGTTAGAAATAGAGAAAAAATTCAGGATAGGCATTGGACATACATTATAGTACTTTGGTGATCAATAAAAACTACTAAAAAACCTAAACTAATGCAGCTATTACAACTGGACATTACACTTAATTATGGGCTTCTGAGTCTTTTTATTCCCCTGCCCTCACTTTCCACTGCTACACAATAAAATAATGGGGTTGAACTTAATGATCCAAAATCTACTTCAAGACCCATATTCTATGATCCTGTCTTATAAAGGGCTGGACAGTATCTACCTTGGACTTCTGCCTTTGTCCATCTCCTTCCCAAGTGGCAGCAAAATGACTCGCACATGGACATAGCTAAGCTATCTTTCAAGTTCCACGCACCTAGCTCATTCAGCATTGCCCGATTGTGTACCACAGGCAGGGCATGGTGCCAAGGCCAAGGAGATGTGCCAGAAAGACTTGACAAAGCTTGCCCTCAAGGCCTTTTCAAGGGCAACTGAAATCAGAAGCTATATGGAGTGGGTTCTAAAGAGGCCAAGGAAGTGCCTTGGGTGCCTGGAGCACAGAGAAGGCTCCTGAGGAGCTTTGGGAGGAAACTTTTTCACAGCACTTTGAAGGAAGAGGAGGGATTTTAAATTACAAAAGTAATCCACGTATACATTGGTAACAATTTAATGGTTCTGAGGTGCAGAAAGTAACAGAAAGCAAAAGTCGTCCTCTCAGTCTCCTACCTCTAGTCCTAACCCACAGACAACCACCTTTAATACCTCGTCTTGCCTCCCACCCATCTGGAATGAATGCAGGATGCAGTTTCTAGCACCCACACTCCTCTCTGGCTCTCTGTATCTCTCTCTTGGAGGCAGGATGGTGTATGTGTAAGAGTGTACATACAAGCTCTGGAACCAGACAACCAGGATACCAACCCCAATGCTGCTATTTTCTAGCTGCATGACACCAAGCATCTCTGTAGCCCTCCGTATGCTGATAGGAAAAATGGGTGTAACATAGCACCTCACCCATAGCATTGTTATGAATTCAATAACCTGCTAAAGGTTTAGAATAATGACTAGGACACAGCACAGATGTGGTGAAGGTTAACTATTATATCATCAGTAGCCTTCTCAACATTACAACTTTGATTAGCTGTACCAATACCTTTTTATGTGCCAAGGTTTAAATAATTTAGATTCCATTCTGAAACTATATGGAGTTTTACACACTTTGCAAAACTACTCATAAATTGAGCCCAAAGATTGAAGACTGCTAAGCAGCATTTATGATTATATTCACTTCAGACTCATGCAGTGTTTAAATCATGACAGAAAGAAATATAGCATTATTTCACTACACCCATGTTACTATTAGATGCAGAAAGTTCAGCTGTATATGTTTCCTTATTTCTTACACTCCATCATATTGTTCAAAATCATGTTCTGTTTTAATCTGCTTAATATTTGACTCATAATTTCTTACACAGGTTTTTCTTCCTCTGAGGTTTCTCACTGCATTCTTACAGAAAGGTAAAATCATTAAGTTCCTTAATTTTCCTGTTAAGGGGTCAGTTTCAGAAATATTACTCAATGGATCTGCTGCTCAATGGTCATTCTGGCCTGGCTCTATTTTTTTTCTCAGCTCCCATAAGTCCCTTTTTGTTCGATTCTTCCTCAGCATTGCCCTGTTGGAGTATATCCTCAAGTAGTTTTTTCCAGCAAATTGTAAGGGAAGGAAATTGTTTGAATTTTTGTGTGTCTGAAGGTGATTTTATTTAGCATTATGCTTTCTCTCCTCCTACTTCAATAGTGTGGCTTTCACTGCCCTCTAATAAAAATGATGCAAATATATTAGCTGGTGAAATGATCACCGTATCCAGTAGACACTTTCAATCCTAGTTATTTCTGAAGAATTTGATATCATTGATAACCCTGCAGTTCTCAAAACTTTTTCCCCCCCGGTTCTTGGGAAATTATACATCTTTTTCTTTTCCTCCCTCTCCCTTTCTTTCCTTCAAGCTTTCACATCCTCTTCACAACCAGTTAATGCTAATAGTCTTTGATGTCCTGTCTCTGCCCACCGATGATCCTTCTCTACATGGGTTTTCTGAAATAGCTTATCCACCACTGTGGTTTCAGCCACCATCTCTGTGCTAAAAAAGAGTACTAACTAAATGTCACAAATGAATTCTGAAATTAGTCTGTCCAGATCTTAATTTATTATCTTAACTCCACCCAAAAGCTATATTCACCTGTGTGGTTGTTTTGGTTCATGAAGTCACCATCCACCCAAATGTCCCTATTTAAGAACTGTGGCTCATCCACCTCCCTTCTCTCTTTCACATCCCCTAACCAGTTGCCAAATCCTCTCAAATCTTTATCAGAAATGCCTTTGGGATTTCATCATCTTCTCTATTCTCACTGCTCCCTTAATTCAGACCTCATTATTCCTCACTCAAAAACTGAAACAGCCTCCTGTATCTCCTGTCCATCTGTCTTTTGTTCAGCTAATTATCTTCCAAAAATTACATATGAACGTGCCTTTTTTCCACTTAAGGATTCAGCTGGCTCTCTACTGCTCACAGAACTGATACAACACTTTGCAATTTCACTCTCTCCACTTACAATTCCAACTCCTTCCCTCACCTTCAACCTCTTTATAACTTTAGCCAGAGACTTCTAAGAAGGAAAATACTTTACCACTGAGGTACATTTCTGGCCTTTTAAAATTTTTTATTTTGAGACAGGGTCCCGTCAAACTGCCCAAGCTGGCCTCAGACTAGCGATTCTCCTGCCTCAGTCACCGAAGTAGCTTGAATTACAGACATACACCACTGCATGCCTGGAAAATGCTATGCTTTTTTTTGTATTTCTTATTTCATTCCTAACTTCTCCAGAGCTGGCTGCTCACTCTTGTTATGGTTTAGATCTAAAATGTCACCCAAAGTCTCATGTGTTTGAAAGGTGACTGGATCATGGGGGTGCTACATGCATCAGTGGATTCATCCATTGATGAGTTCAGTAGCCGAAATGTGCAGTCAGCATGTGGGGCTTGTTTGCAGACAGGTCACTTGGGGTGTAGCCTGGAAAAGGCTTGTCCCTAGCTCCTCCGTTCTCTTTCTGCTTACTGGCTGCCGTGGTGTGGGCAGCTTTCCTCCCCTGGGCCCTTTCAGTTTTGGAGCCCACCAACTATGGAATGAATGCTCAGGAACCGTGAGCCATACTAAACCTCCTGTTTAAATTGTGAGCACAGGTATTTTGTCCCAAGAACAGGAAGGTGACTAACATGTTGGTAGCAATTTTTATTCAACTCTAATACTGCCATGAGTTTCCATCTTCCTCTCTAACTGTCCTGTCAGCTCCTTGGACACAAGCCTTACTTGGTTTTTACTTATTGGTATCCTCAGCACCTAGGCAGGTCTCAGAACTAGAACATGGACCTCAGTAGATGCTGGGCGATAAAAGAGGACAGAACCTTAAGCAGTGATTCTGTCTAGGAGGCAGAAAGAGGAGCTTGATGAGGGTGACAAGGACCTATTAAGAGTCACAAAAGCCAAGGGGAGCAGATCTCAGGGAGATAAACGGTGGACTGCTGCAGGGAGGTTACAGAAGATGAGGTTGTGGACAGACACCAATCTTAAGGTCAGTGGTCACCTGCAGGATAAACATTCCAATAGTAGGAGGAGGGAGTTAGTCAAACTGATAAGTTTGGGGAGAGGGAGCTGGGAGGAGACAGTTCTTTCTAATCTGACTTCTATGGCATGTGACATCAGTTCATCTGTATTTATCAAATTGCTTTCCTTTTCTTTGGCTTCCATGACAGGACATTTTAACATCTTGGATTCCTTCAAGGACTCCTGCTCTCTCTTGCCCTTTAAATGTCAAGGTTTCCAGGATTCTGTTTTTAGCTCCTGCTTCTATTTAATCCATATATTTTCTCCTTCATAATGGTTTCAATGATTCCTCTTTCCTCATGACTCTGTGTTTTTTTTCTCTAGCCCAGGACCCTCTAAGACAGAGTTAGTTTTGCCCACTGGACATGTAGATGCTCCAAAGATACCTTAACCTCAACATTTCTGAAACTCAACTTATCCCTCACTACGAAAAACATACCCTAAAACTTCGTTCTCTATGAACTAGATAGACAATACCAAAGTTTTCTTAACTTTTTCCTCTTATTTAGGATTTTAAAGTCTTGTCCATTCTGTCACTTCAATAATCCAGAAACATAGCTGGGCATGGTGGTGCACACCTATAATCCCAGCACTTGGGAGGCTGAGGCAGCATGACTGCTGCAAGCTCAAGGCCAGCCTGGGCTACATAGTGAGTATAAGGGCAGCCTGAACTACACAGCAAGACTTTGTCTCAAAAAAAAAAAGCCAGGAATTTATTTTTTCAAACTCCTTTTCCAACCTCACTACTACTACTTAAGTTCTGGCCCCAGTATTTCTAAGCTACATTATCATAATCTCTCCAAGTCAACTTTTAACTCCTATCATTCTCTACACTACTTCCAAAGAAAAGCTTTTCTCTAGTCTAATTTTTTAAAATTTGAGGTACAGGGTTGGGGATATAGTTCAGTGGCACAGTGCCTGCCTGGCAAGCACGAGGTCCCGAGTTTGATTCCCAGTACACCCCCCAAAAAACTGAGGTATAATTTGCATATAGACATATTATAAATGTACAGTTTGACAAGTATGAACAGAACCATCAACCTAATCAAGATTTGTAACATTTCCTTCACCAAAAAAGTTTCCTCATCACCTTTTACAGTCAGACCCCTGATGCTCAGAGACAACTGCTACCCGGATTTCTCACCACAGATTTGTTTTTACCTGTGTTTGAACTGTATGTAAATGGAATCCTATGGTATGGATTATGTTGTGTCTGGATTCTTTAGATCAATATAATATTTGTGAAATTCATCTAGTTATTGCATTTTTCAGTAATCTGGTCCATGATACTGCTGAGCAGTATACAACTGTATGGGTGTACAGAACCATAATTTCCTTTTCCCTTCATCTGACGAGAAAATTCAATTATTTTTAATTTTGACTTTTACAAAAAGTGTCTTGAACATTTTTTGAGTAAGCCCTTTATTTGGATATATATTTTCAATTCTTTTGGGTGACATCTAGGTAGAGCTGCTGGCCTATGAAATAATTTTTTTTTCTGTGGGTATAGGAATCGAAGAGGGACTTTGCACTTGCCAGGCAGGCACTGCGCTACTGAGCTATATCCCCGGTCCCTGTGAAATAAATTTATGTTTAACTTTATAAGACACTGCCAACCAAACTGCTTCCCAAAGTGCTTATACCATTTTATAACATCAGCCACGTATGAGAATTCCAGTTGCCCAACGGTGTCTGTTTTTTGAAGTGCAAATATGACCATACTATTTTTCCAACTAAAACTCCTCTCCCTTGCTCTTTCCAGAGAAGCCTCAATTCCAGAGGAAACAGGCCAGGTCCCCCATTATCTGGGTTCTGGCTGTCAGTCTTTATTTTCCTCTTTCTCCACAAGCTCCCTTCACTCCAGTCATACATTCTCCACTCAGGTTTCTAACTCAAGAATTCTTTCACATCTCTGTGTAAGCCCTTCCCTCTGCCAGAATGACACTTTTCATTATTTGCATAGCTGATGCCTACTCATTTCAGAGGTGTTTGCTGATTACTTCACACTTGCACCCCTACACCTATGAGTTAATTGCTGCCATTTTGTGCTCCCCAAACATTGGAGGAGTCCACCATAATATTCTGCTCAAAGCATTAGAGTACATTATTTTCCTCTCTCATCTGACCAGGTCTTAGGAGACAAACTCTCTCTCCTTCCCTTTCTTCTGCCACTGAGTGATGCTATTTTACTACCAGACAGATACCCGCTAGGAGACGAGTATAGAATGGTGAGTTAGAACAGTCTTGATCCCTGCTCTCACAGAGCTTAGGGTAGGGTGGAAAGTCAGTCAAGTGATTGCACTCATAAGTGGAGAGCCAGAAATTGCACTAAGTGTTCTGACAAAGAGAATGATGCCTCACCGCCACTGGCCTATAGGATGGGTTTAATTTGCATAATGTGTAAGTAAAATGAGAAATAAAACAGTTTGAAAATGTAGACTACTCAGCATAAGACACAATGCAGTAAGCCCTCTTTGTAGGGGATATGTTTCAAGACCTCCAGTAGATGCCTGAAACCACAGACTGGGGGAAAACTTGACCTAAATAGAGGTAGAGGGAACAGCTTGACAAGTTCCCCTGAGGAAAGAATGCTTGAGCTGGGATCTAAAGGCGACATAAGAGTTAATCAGGTGAAGTATGCCCCATCCCTGCAGTGGGAGTGGACATGGGACTGTTGAAGACACTGAAGTGCAGCTGGGAAGGCTGGGGAAGAGGGAATGAGGAGCCTCACACGAGGAAGAGAGCAAGAGGCCAGATGATGCTAAGGATTTGGTTATCACTCTGAGACCAAGGAACAGAACTGGGGGTATCATTCTGTATTCATAATTCTGGTAGCTCCCCAAGCCAGTCACTGGACCTACTGGTCATCATGCATAAATAATAGACATCTGTTGATTAATAAGTTTTACAAGTGTTCAAGAAGCTTGACAGATGAAGAAAAGAGAGCTACATGTAGCATCTTGAGTTGGATGCATCTTGAGTTGAGGGCAGAGTGTTTTTCAATAAGGGCATGACTTGAGTTTGTTGAGAGAAATACAGCTAACGGAGAACAGATGAAATTTGTATAAACAGTTCTAACCCAGATGGGAAAGGACAGAATCATAGATACAAACATGACTGGTTTTGAGAAGAAGAATTCTTCCTCTGAAGTAAGAGAACAGAGTGGACAATGGGGAAAGCACTAGAGGAAAACACTACCTATTGGGAGAAATGTTGTTACAACAGGTGGTCTAGAGGGCACTTGCCTGAATCTGCATGGCGCTGTCAGATGGCCACTCTTTCTTGGTGGTGCCATGGGCAGCGGGTGTCATGGGATTGTAGGGGGACATATTTATAGAGTAGTGACCATGCAACTTGCCATTTTGGACACTTTCATATATATTTATCATCTCATTAAATATTCATAACTCTTCAGAGTGCATGGGTTTACCTCAATCTATGGATATGGACACTTAGGTACAAGAAGGTTAAGAATCTTGCCCAGACCTACACTGGTAGTGAATGGCTGATCTGGAATTGAAACCTGGTCCATTGCGCACCACGGCAATGAGCCATGGCAGTGTGGAGCCCAGTCATTCATACCGTTCTCCTAGGTTTTAAATGTTTTGTTCTGATATGGCTGGAATATTGCCTTTTGCAAATCAAGGCACAGTGCAAGGTGGTAAAGATGGTTTTGCCTATGTAGCAATGGCTCACCACCACTGGCCTATAGGATGGGTTTAATTTGCATAATGTATAAGTAAAATGAGAAATAAAGCAGTTTGAAAATGTAGACTACCCAGCATAGGACACCCTGCAGTAACCCCTCTTTGTGGGGGATATGATCCAAGACCTCCAGTAGAAGTCTGAAACCACAGACAGTACCAAACTGTGTATCTGCTATGCTTTTCCCTATACAGATAGACTTGGATAAACATTCACTTTTCATTTAAAGGAAGCACTGTATGGCTTCTCTGGTATACTTGCATTGCTAGCATCACTGCTTTTGTGCTGAAGATCCATTACTAAGTAAAATAAGGGTTACTTGGGCACAGCACTGTGACACTGGAACAGCAATTCTGATAACCTAGATGGCTCCTGAGTGAACTTCTGAGCTCAATACACAAATGTCAAGATGTAGTAACCTGGGTTGTAACCAGCATGATTATAGGCAGGACCACACTTAAAAGAGAAATCTGTCACGGAAGGAGAAAAAGGCAGCTTTGGAATAATCCCCAGTGTCCACAGAGAGCTACAAGGCTATAAAGGCTCTGGGCCAGGAGACAGGTGGCCATAACAGCAAGGAGCAGCGGGTGGGACGGGGACTGGCTCTGTAGTGAGAACAGTGCTGCAGGAGGAGTTGCAGAGGAGGGCAGGAGAATCGTGGCCAGGTAGTTGATCTAATGTGGAACGGCACCTTCAGGGATCTTAAAAGGAGATATGTTGCGCTTCCCTGCATTGGTACAGTGGCCTCTTGAGTCTTACCAAGGATCCTGATGCTGACTTGTAGTTCTTGCACTTGCAAATTAAGGATTGTTTAGTCTGTGCTGTAGCTGACCTCACATTTATTTTACCTCATTCAAGCTTCATTCCAGCCATGGCATTTTTCCAACCTTAGGGACTGTAGTGGGTTGAATTGTACCCCTCTCTTTCCAGATACATGTGCACCCAGAACTTCAGAATGTGACCTTATTTAGAAGGACTGTCTTTTCAGGGGTGATTAGTTTAAGAAAAAGGCATATTAACTGGCCATGTTAGCACATGTCTGTAATCCCAGATACTCAGTAGGCTGAGGCAGGATGATTGCAAGTTAGAAACCAGGTTGGGCAGTTTAGCAAGACTTTGTCTCACAATAAAACTCAAACACATAAAGAGCTGGGGATGTAGCTCAGTGGTAGAGCATTTCCCTAGGATGTACAAAGACCCAGGTTCAATTCCCCTAAGTGCAAAAAAAGGGAGGGGGGCAGGGTTATACTAGATTAAGGTGGGACTAAAACCCAATGAAGAGTGTCCTAATGAGAAGTGGAAGAGAAGAAAGAAGAAACCATGAGAACAAGAGGCAAAAGTGGCTTTTTTTTTTTCTGCCAAAGGCTGGCTTTACAGACAGAGGCAAGGACCAGATTCTCTCCCCGCCCTCCATCTCTGGGACTGTGGAGATAAGAAGGGTGGCCCTATCAACACCTTGATGTTGGACTTTTCTGTTCCAGAACTGCGAGAGAATACATTTCTGTTGTTTTAAGCAACTGGCTTTTATCACCCAGTTTGTAGCCCAATGTCTTTCCTTACAGCAGCCACAGGAAACTAAGGAACAGAGGAGCAAGGCTGTTCCAGCTCTCAGGTTTCCCACATTTAAGTGCCAGGACAATATTCCCTTGAATAGATTTGAATAGATTTGAATAGATTTTGAATAGATTTGAATAAATTTTGAGCTGAGGCAGAAGTGTGATGTCCCTCAGGTGGCACAGAAAGCTCAGTGGTGACATTAGCCAGTATTTGGAAGACCCCAAGGGTATGCATCGAAGTCTCCTTATGTGGCCAATGAGTGTCAGGATGTGGCCTCTACTTGTGGCAATCTCAAGGCTAAGTCAACCTCAGCAATGATCAGCTGAGCCACGCTATTCAGATTACAAGAAAGAAAATCCAGGATGCACATCTTGTTTTATCTGTCTGTGTATAAGCAAGCAAGCTTCTTTCTGCTATCGAAAATGCTCACACTCACTACCAGGGGCCCTGGATTGAACACCTGACAGGTGACTATAAGTCAGGAAGAATCAAAGCAAAGAGGCAGAACTTTGAGGAATTCTATACAGGCCACAGAAAAACCCAGTGACCGCACTGCCCACAGTACCCCAGCCAAGCACGGTCTCCCGCATCAGAGTTCATGCCTCCTATAATCTGCGGCATTCACTGCAAACACGTACTTCTGATTTCTCTGTGCTCAGGAGCCAACTTCCCCACTTCCACCCACAGTTGTTCTCTAAAAGGGGTGTTAAATAACTGCAACTTGATTACAATGATGTTCTGAACTTGGCTCCCTAATATCACAAAGCAGTCACCTTGACCAAGGTATTGGGTTCTTCTGAGTCCACATTTACAATGTTTATCCACATAAGAATGAATACCACCTGTATTAATTTCCTGTGACTGCTCTAAAAGTCACCACAAACATGGTGTCTTGAACAGAAATTTATTCTCTCATAGTTCTGGAGGTCACAAGTCCAAAATCAAGGTGTCAGCAGGGCTGGGATCCCTCCAAAGACTCCAGGGTAGAATGTGACCCAGCTTCCTCTAGCTTCTGGTCATTCCCAACCTCTCTTGGCTGGTGGCTGCATCATTCCCATTTCCGTCTCTATGGTCACACTGTTGTCCTCTAGTCTATGTGTGTAAACTCTGCCTCTCCGAGGACACCTGTGATGGTATTCACGGCCCAGCTAATAATCCAGAATTAGCTCCTCAAGATCCTTAATTCATTTACATCTACAAACTCTTTCTCAAATAAGGTAGCATCCACAAGATCCAGAGATTTGGCATCCTTTCTCTCAGGGTTGTCTGGTTTTTGGCTCACCACATTACTCTTGGTGGATTTTGAAGACTGAGAGCTTCCCTGTTTTGATATGTTCTCAGTGTTTCACCCATGAATGAGAATGAATAGGTAAATTCGGGGATCTTATTTTTGAATTGAAGGCACCTTAACACCACAATGCACTATTAATGTTCCTCTAACAGAAAATCCAGGACTTCACCACAGACCCCTCAAATACATGAATGGGCTTCATATGTGCATGATTCACTATGAACGACCTCTGACACTGGGAATATCAATTGTGATCACATTCTACATTATCTTTATGAGTGTAAGGGGCAGATTGGGGTCCGCAACAAAACAAGACCATTCTTTATTCTGAGGCTAGACAAAACCACTCATTTCCTTGGAGAGTGCAAGAGAAGAGAGTATCTGGGGTCAACTGATTCAGAAGACCAGACAACCATCTTCTAGAAACTGAAGTGTTAAAAGAAAATTTGTTGGATATCACTGGTAACAGGTAAAACATCCAGGAAATGGGAAAGGTGGTATTCTGTCCAGAAATAGGAATTGATCATCAGGAAGGAAAGTTTAGTGGTTCAAAGAGCCACCTTCTCCTCACTGACAGGATTTGGTGAGGAATCTGTGTATACAAAATACAGCGCCAATTTAAAAATGTATGTGAATGTAGGAGAACAGAACTCTAGGAAGCCGAAGACTCAGACTTGACATTCCTGAGTTAAGTCTCAATTTCTAACCCTCTTTGGAGGGCAAAGGCTCTTGTGTCACTCATTCTAGTTACTCTCAGTTTGTAGAAAAGTGTGAGGCACACAGAAAGTCAATATGTGACCAGTCGAATTACCGGCACAAAAAATTAGGAAAATTGCTTGACTTAGGAGTCCTCAAGTAGTCATAGCAACAGGAAGACACAGACTCTGGTATCTGAAGCTTCACCTTTAATATAAGTCATGACCTTGAAGCTGCTGAACACAATGGCCAACTTCATTGCCACTTTACATACAACTGATTAAACGATGCCTTCTCCTGAAACACATCACTCCTTTGGCTTCAAAAGACCATACCAACTAGTTTTCTCTCCTCCTCATTGGATGTTCTTTTCCAGCTTCCTTTCCTGGGTTTTCCTCTTGGCCTCTGAAGGGCTCATTACTTTGACCTCTGGTCCATCTATGCTTTCTTTTATGGCCTAGGAGTTTGTTCAGTCTCATGGTTTAAAATGCCATCTGTAGGGGGCTGGGGATTTAGCTCAGCGGCAAAAGCG